>NC_044559.1:96932355-97232355 GCF_007565055.1 Rhinopithecus roxellana | reverse complement strand
CTGTTCTCACACTGCTAATAAGGACATACCCAGACTGGGTAATTTGCAAAGGAAAGAGCTTTAATGAACTCACAGTTCCACATGGCTGGGGAGGCCTCACAATAGTGGTGGAAGGCAAAGGTGAAGCAAAGGCACATCTTATATGAGGCAGGCAAGAGAGCTTGTGCAGGGGAACTGCCCTTTATAAAGCCATCAGATCTCGTGAAACGTATTCACTACCACTAGAAGAGTGTGAGGGAAACCGCTTCCATGGTTCACTTATCTCCACCTGGCTTTGCCCTTGACACCGGAGGATTATTACAATTCAAGCGAGATTTGGGTGGAGACACAGCCAAACCATATCACTTCCAAACAATCCAGAAGATCTGTGAGAAAGGGAATGGAGGGTCACGAAAGAAAAAGAAAACATGTGGACTTAACACATGTTGAAAAATTTTCATCAAGTTGGCCTCCTAGGTAGCATCCCAGCACCAGGTAATCACTGCCTCTTTTGAACTCCTGGAAGGTTTTTATCTTCAGCATCTGGCAATTAATCACTCGCTACTGCCTGCCACCTCTTCTCTTGTTGTCTTTGCATTAGGTCCTGCCATTTAATTTTTCACAGGTTTATGTCTGGCCTTTTTACTGGATTCCCGCAGAGCCTAGCGCATTGTAAGCATGTAATAAATAGCTCCTACAGAATGGTTTTGCTCTAAGCAACCTCACAAAAAAATGGACAGGAAAGACTCCACAGTCCTGGGTAGAAGTGTAATGATTTTGAGGAGTTGAAGCACACAGCTGTCGCCCCTGTGGGTATAACCCTCCAACAAGAGGTTGGGCATTTGCTGAACAGCCTCTCCTCTACCCTTAATTTTTTCTTCCCTCAGAGATGTTTGGGGTGGTCTCGCTCTGCCTGAGTTGTTCCCCAGCACCAGAAGAACTACTGTGGCTCCTGGTTTGGTCTCTGGGGGTGCCCAAGCCCAATACCTGAAACTTTTTTTAGTCTTTAGGATGAGGAATAGATGATTTACAAATTTCCCTGTCTCTTTCTCTGCCTCTGTGTCTCTTTTTGTCTCTTTCTCATTCTCTCTCTTCTATTATGTATGAATCAATGAATAATTATCTCTGCCTTCACTGAGGTTACTAAAAGAAGAACTTTAGCTGGAAGGCTTTCAGTTAAACATAAGAGTCCACCCTGCCAGTTAGAGATCCCAACCAGTGCAATAGAGTCCTAAAGGAACGTGAAGGGTCTCTTTCTAATGAGGTCTTTAAAGAAAACCCAACTTCCCTGCTGTCTGGCATGATTTCTATATGGGTCCAACTTCTGGATTCCTCTCTGATTGATAATGCCATGTGTCTCTGAAATAGACCTGGACTCTCATTATTCAGAGAAGCAGCAGCAAAAACAACCGCTACCCCCAATCTCTTCTTCAATATTTTGTCTTTCTTTAAAAATGAATAAAACATCTGATTCAGGAAACTCAGAACCATGGCTGGCCTACTCTGATTTGTTTTTGTTGTTGTTGATGTTTTGAGACACAGTCTCTCTCTGTCGCACAGGCTAGAGAGCAGTGACATAATCTCAGCTCACTGCAACCTCTGCCTCCTGGGTTTAAGCAATTCTCCTGCCTCAGCCTCCCGAGTAGCTGGGACTACAGGTATCTGCCACCATGCCCAGCTAATTTTTGTATTTTTAGTGGAGATGGGGTTTCCCCATATTGGCTAGGCTGGTCTCGTATTCCTGATCTCAAGTGATCTGGCTGCCTCAGCCTCCCAAAGTGCTGGGATTACAAGCCTGAGCCACTGAGTCTGTCCCCCTACTCTGGTTTTAACCCACCTTCCCTTTTGAAATCCTTCCTACTCTAATGGTGTTTCCTAAAAGTTGGGAAGGTATCAAGGCCTCAGGCTAACTGGAGGCAGCCCTGGTATCTTCCTGGAAGTTCCTATCCTCTAAGCCCATTTCTCCCTGTGGTAGGTTGAATTCTAAGAACTCTACAATGGCCCCCAAGGTTCTCATCCCTTGGGACATACACCCTGTTCTGGGACAGGCAATCCCAGACAGGAGAATCAGAGAGGAGAAAGAGGTTCCTTTCTTCACTGATGAGCCCTTCAAAAAGCAAATAAAGGAAAGAGAGGGGGAAGAGGAATACCGTGGCATAGAGATGGGGTGGAAAAAGTATTTCTGCCCTGAGTGTGGATAGAGACTGCCGTGAGTGGGGCGCAAATGGAGGCAAGTGGCCAAAAGTGACAGTATCCAAGGACCAGTCAGTATTACGTCTTCATTATAAACCAAACCCTGGTGTGTGAGCGAACAGTGCTTTTTTCCTCCCTTTTTTCTTCGCGATAAGAAGAAATAATATTCAAACAATCAAAGTTCAAAATCTGGATTATTTCTAAGAAATGCTGAAATCAAGCTAATGAAGTTTTAATTCCTAGAGAGATTAGCCTCCAATCCTGGCTCAGACACCAACTTCCCTAACACTGCTTGTCCACACTGATAAGAAAGCTGATTTTGTGTGGGGCTTGAGGTACCTTTATGCTTTTCCTTGTTGCCTTTTTTTTTCAGTTGTTTGTCCCTCCCCTCTCCCCCTACCAGCTCTTTGGTTTCCGGTAGTCTTTTTTGTCTGTCATTGCCACAGAAATAGTTCTGTGGGGAGCGGTGGCTCAATCCTGTAATCCCAGTTTTTGGAAGGCTGAGGTGGGCGGATCATCTGAGGTCGTGAGTTCGAGACTAGCCTGGCCAACAGGGGAAACCCCATCTCTACTAAAAACACACAGAAAAATTAGCCAGGTGTGGTGGCACATGCCTGTAATCCCAGTTACTCAGGAGGCTGAGTCAGGAGAATCACTTCAACCCAGGAAGCAGAGGTTGTGGTGAGCCAAGATCACATGACTGCACTCTAGCCTGGGAGACAAAGCAAGACTCCTTCTCAAAAAAAAAAAAAAAAAAAGAAAGAAATATTTTTGGGTGTCATAACATAATTCACAAGAAGCTTGGGTACCAAGCCCTGTGTCCTTGCCTCTCAATGATGCCCAATAATTAGAAATTGATGATACTTTCACATCTTGTTGTCTTAAACTGCCTGTTTAAAAATGCCAGGCTGGCTTAGGAAAAACAAATTGTTTTCTACTACATTGTACCTATTTTTATGTAAAGAAATAATCTGTTAAGTACTTATCATCTTAGTCTGTTTCCATATAGAATGTCTATTCTACAATTGTGTTAATAAAGATATGTTGTCAGTAATTATATGTGAGAGAAAATAATAAAAGTTTCTGAAAGGAGAATGAGGACAGCTTTTTCTCTTTTGCTCTGTTAAAGCACAGAGAACATGACTTTATTTATTTATTTAGAGACAGAGTCTTGCTCTGTCACCCAGGCTGGAGGGCAATGGCACAATCTCGGCTTACTGGAACCTCTGTCTCCCGGGTTCACGCAATTGTCATGCCTCAGCCTCCCAGTAGCTGGGATTACAGCCACCCACCAGCACACCTGGATAATTTTTTGTATTTTTAGTAGAGATGGGGTTTCACCATGTTGGCCAGGCTGGTCTCGAACTTCTGACCTCAAGATATCTGCCCGCCTCGACCTCCCAAAGTGCTGTGATTACAGGTGTGAGCCACTGCACCCGGCCAAACACGACTTTAAAATGTCATGTTACCCCATGACATTTTATTATGAAAATATTTATAGATACAGAACAGTTGAGAGAATCTTATAGTGGACACCTACCACCTAGATTCTCCAATTACCATTTTAATGTGCTTGCTTTATGATGTATCTATTCATTTGTCCCTCTCCCTATCCACTCACTAATCTTTCTTATTTTTTGCAAAATTACTGCCAAAGCAAATTACAGTCATCAGTGCACTTCACCCTAAATACTTCAGCATGTGTTTTATTAATGAGAGTTCAATCTTTGTTAGCAAATTTTTTGTTGGTATAAAATGTATGAAGAAATGCACAAATCTTTCATGTACATGAACTGAGGTTTGGAAATGCATACAGCCTTGGAACCTAAGTCCCTATCGACCTAGAGAACTTTCTCTTCACTCCAGGAGATCCCTCCGTGTCCTTCTTCAGACAATTCCTGATCATGGTCCACCCCTAGAAGATTCTGTTTCCTAGTTTTTCCTACCATAGGTTATTTTTTTTTCTCTTCTAAAATGTCAGGTCAATGCAACAATACCATTTGTACTCCATCATGTAAAGATTTTTTCCCTCAGCACAATGATCATGAGATCTATCCATACTGTTCTTTTTATTTTTATTGCTGGGTGATAGTCCCTTGCATGAGTAGAACTCAGCTTGTTTGTTCGTCTTCCTATTGTTTACAGTTTGGGGCTATTACTTACATGTATTGAAAGGAAGATCAAATTGAAATAGCAAAAACAAGTAACTAACAACAAAAATTAAATGCACAAAAATATTCAGTACATGCATGTGCACATACAAACACTCAGACTCATGAAATCTTTTAAGGTTAGAATTTTATTACGTCTTTTACGTATAGTTACTGATAACATTTTTTTTTTTTTTTTTTTTTTTTTGAGATCTAGTATTGCTCTGTTGGCCAGGCTGGAGTGCAGTGGCGTGATCTTGGCTCACTGCAAACTCCATTCCCTGGGCTCAAGCAATTCTGCCTCAGCCTCCCAAGTAACTGGGACTACAGGCATGTGCCACCATGCCCAGCTAATTTTTTTTTTTTTTTTTTTGTATTTTCAGTAGAGATGGGGCTTCACCATGTTGACCAGGCTGGTCTCAAACTCCTGACCTCAGACCATCTGCCCACCTCGGCCTCCCAAAGTGCTGGGATTATAGGTGTGAGCCACCACATCCAGCCTGATAGCATATGTTTATTTCCATAATTTATAGAATAGAGATTCTATATAAACAGATTAGGATGATGAGTAATTAGCCATTATTTTATTTATACAAGAAGGGGTACAATGTGTTAGAAAACAATTTGTTTTTCCTCGACCAGCCTGGCATTCATAAACATACAGTTCAGGACACTGAGAAATTATATCAATTGCCAATTGTTGGGGTCCAAATAGAGTATAGAGATAAAGAGCTAAAAGTACCTCTGTATACTCTTGTCAAGAAAAGTCATTGCAGAGTACAGGTTGAAAGCTCTTAACTCTTCTATGTGTTTAAGGATACTTCTCTGATGAGAGACACTGTGAAGTCTTAGAACAAGTGCCTTGCTGAAGAGGTCTTTAGGCTGAATCTCAGTTCTGCCTCCTGGCTACATCACCTACCACCTCCAGGCCTCAGGTCTTGTTTGTAAAATGAAGGCGTTGGAATGGCCAATTTGGAGATTCTTTCCAGATGTGTGTATGTGTGTGTGTGTGTGTGTGTATTATATATAAATAATTATGTATACACACTATATATGTATGTATGTACACACTATATATATGTGTGTGTGTATATATATATACGAATATACTCAGTTTAATAGAGAGGGTGGTTAAAGCCATGAGAATCATTAGGGTTTTAATTAGTGGACTGCAAAAGAGTTCATAAAGAAATTCTAGTAGACAAGGAAATTTAATATATAACAGAGGCAAAACTCCAATTCAGTGGAAAAGAATTATTTTAGAAATAGGATAGGAAAAACTGGCTCTCCTTTTGAAAGAAAATAAAGTCAACATTACTTCATATCATATGCAAAAATAAATTTAGGGTATATTAAACATTTTAATGTAAAAATAAAACAATATAAGCTTAGAAAAATAGACTGCAGAACATCGTTATAATCTAGGGTTGTAGAGATCTTTTAAAAGCAGATAACTCAGAGGCTTTAAAAGAAAGATACCTGTTTCACTACAGAAAAGTTAACAGGGTTTTTGACATGTTAGAGATATAAGGAACACAGTCAAAAGAAAAATTATAAATAGAATAAAATTTTAAATGCATTTAACAGATAAAGGGCTGGTAATAGAATAGTTAAATGACTTACAAGTTGAAATGACAAAAACAATTAAAATGAACAATAAATACAAATAGGCACCTTTTCAACAGATAAAGCTGACTGACACATATGTATCATAAAATTATCAGTGCAACCTAGTCACTGGAATTTGTAGCCTGTACAGTGTTACAAAAACAAAAAAGCCACTGCGGACATTTAGAATTAAGGAAATTTACAAAGAATTTCAGTTTCACCCCTTTCGTTAGGTAGGTCATAAACCTAACACTCAATGCGCATTTCCACTACTGTGATCTGAATGCCTGTGTCTCCCCAAAATCCATTGAAATTCTAAACCTCAAGGTGATGGTATTATGAGGTGAGATCTTTGAGAAGTGATTAGGTCATGACAATGGAGCCCTAATAAGTGGGATTACTGCCCTTAGGTCAGGAGTTCGAGACCAAACTGGCCAACATGGTGAAACCCCATCTCTTCTAAAAATACAAAAATTAGCCAGGGATGGTGGGATGTGCCTGTAATCCCAGCTACTTGGGAGGCTGAGGCAGGAGAATTGCTTGAACCCAGGAGGCGGAGGTCGCAGTGAGCCAAGATCGCACCATTGCACTCCAGCTCTGGGCTACAGAGCAAGATTCCATCGTGGGGGAAAAAAAAAACAGAGGCCCCAGAGAGCTCCTTCATCCCTTCTACCATGTGAGGGTTCAGAAGAAGACAGTTGTCCATGAACCAAGAAGTGGGTTCTCACCAGACACTGAATCTACCATTGCCTTCGTTTTGGACTTCCCAGCCTCCAGAACCATGAGAAAAAAAAATTTATATTGTTTATAGATGCTATGGTTAGAATGTGTCCCCTAAAAAATCATGTGTTGGTAATGTAATCTCCAATACAACAGTGCTGGGATATGGGGACTAATGAGAGGTGATTAAGCCATGAAGGTGGAATGAACGCATTAATGCCATTATTATGGGAGTGGGTTTGTCACTGTGCAAGTGGGTTTCTTATAAAATGACAAGTTTGGCTCCTTTTCTGTCTCTCGTGCTCGCTCTTTTGCCTTTCTCTCAGGCGATGCCTTCCACCATGTTATGATGTGACAAGAAGGCCCTCACCAGATGCCAGACCCTCAGTCTTGGATTCCCAGCTCCAGAACCCTGAGCCAATACATTTCTGTTCATTATAAACTACTCAGTCTCTGGTATTCTGTTATAGCAGCACAGAATGGACTAAGACAATAAGGCACCCAGTTTATGATGTTCTGTTATAGCAGCATAATGGGACTGAGACACCCACTGAGCAGAGGTGGTTCTAACATTTGCAAGGTCCAGTGCACAATGAAAATCCAAGGCCCCCTATTCCAAATGCAAGGGGAAAGTACTGTTGAAATACTAACATGTAAAACGTTGTCCTTTCTTCTGCAGCCTCTGGACCTATGATGGTGCTTTCTATTTGCTAGCCATGCTCCTCTTGGGAGTGTAGTTTCTCTGGGGCTGGTGCAGCCCCTCACAGGTATAGGGGACTCTGTGCAGGGGGACTCAATTAACTTGTCCACTCGTGAGCACAGCCCACCAGCTGTGGAGTCATCCATTCCATAAACTCTGCTCCCCATTCTCACCATCCTGCAGGCCTAACCCACTGCTGACAGCAATCCCCGAGGGATGGCAACCTCCACACTGAATCACACTCAGTAGCTGGATTGAGGGTGAATGAGAGGCTCATCCGCTTTGAGTCACGCAGATCAGGGTGGGGATGGTCACTGTCTTGCCCTGCTCTGAGACCCCAACCCTCCTGGTGCCCACTCCTGGATCCCCCACTGAAGGCAGAGAGGGATGGAAGAACATTGGTTCTCCCTTATTGCCCATCCTGATGATGTGACTTAATTGACACCTGGGGGAAGGGCAACAGTTGTTGTTCCTGGGCAGAAGCAGGAAAAGAAAGGCCAGATAGGGCCTGAGAAGTCAGAGGGTGGCAAGAAGGAGGCCAAGAACTGGGGAGGTGATGAAAGGCAGTCATGGATGAGCTGAGGTTCCAAGTCCCCATGCATGCTCTATTGTCTCAACAGACCTCACTTACAAAACACAAACTGAAAGACAAAATTTAATAATAAAATAAATTAAATTAAGAGCAGTAAAACCCAACTGAGAGACCCTTCTGAGCCCAGAGCCCTGTGCAACTGTACTGGTGGCTTACCCACGATGCCAGCCCCATCACTTAGCAACACTTGACAAGAGCCAGAGACACCAAAGCACTTGCCATTGTCCCTGCCTCTTTAACTTGTCCTGTTTTTTTCCAGCCTTCCAGTGGGGTCTGAGTTTGCAAGCTCTAGATTCAGTCACTATAATGCAGGGACTACCTTTCGCCTTTTAAGCTTGAGTCCAGCATGTGCACATCAGGCTGCTCAATGCATGCTTGTTGCATTTAATAGATTCATTTCCACAGGAGCCCCATCTTTTCCTTTCACTTTCACCAGTTGGTGGTTGTCTTCTCCTTCCCCAAGCTACCTAGAGTTAGCCTGAGAAGCACTTAGGTCTCCTTTCTCCTAAAGACCTGGGGTCTAGGGACTTCTTTCCAGTTCTTACTGCCAGGAGGCTGCAGGCTATAGCTGTCACCTCTTCCATGTGCAGAGGGCTGCAGGAGCCTATAGCAATGTGTTCCCATGGTCATTTGCTTCTGTAAACTTTGCAAAGGTTGGGTATTTTAGCAGTTAAGGTGCTGCTTCTTTCCACTCAGACATCTCTCTGTCTCACTTCCCTTCTGGTCAGGTGGCACTGGAGTGGCCATGGCATTTAGGGGATCTGGCTAAGGGTCATTGAGTTGGGTGTACATTTAGGGTAGACTTCGGGGGATACGTGTAGGTGATTTGCAGACATGTATGGAAATAGTTAACCTATTGCTAGCAGAAATTCACAGGCAGAAGTAGGGTTGAGGTTTGTCTGACTCTGATGGTGCTGATCTAAAAACGATTTTCTATTGCCTTTTACTGCTTAGTGACCCCTCACCAGGTCTTTGACTCCCAAAATCAAGGACAGGATGTTCCATCCTCAGCCACTTGCCAGCATTTGACATCCTTTTGCATCTCCCTAATGGACTCTGGTCTTTTTACCCACTGCTGTCTATTTGTCCATTGCTCTCTGTCCATTGTTGTCCATTGCTCTGAGACCATTGCCTGTGCTGGAGAGTGTTTTCCTTCATGGTCTTCCTTCAACTAAAATGACCATGCCCAATCATATCTGCACTAATTCCTTGCTGATTTGACCTGAAATACAGACATTAATGGAGATAACATACAATTTATAAATATATCTCTAAAAAATGATATCAAAGACAAACTGATTAAGAAGTGACATTAATTTTTCAGTTTTTATGGTTAGTTATGGTGAAAAAATCTTGAATGCCCCAAATCCTATAGGTCTTATATGAAAGAAACATACAGATTTCCTAAAATTTGGCAAGAATTCCAACAACTTACTTGCCATTACCAATGAAGAGTCATGAGGCTAAAAGAAACTTTTATAAACAATCAATAATAAGATTCAAGAATAAAAATAAAGATCAACTATATCAGAGACAATATTAAATTATTTTTCCTTTTTTTCTATACAAAGATATTATAAAAGTGCATTATAGACAGGCCAAGAAAATGTTGCAAAAAAAATTTGGAAAAAAGTATTACAAGGTCATGTCAGACACCTAATTAATAAAAAGCGTTGCATTTTTTTTTCTTCTGAAATTGTCTATGTGTATGTATTTGTCAGCATTTAAAAACTTATAATTTGGCTTTCAAAAATCATTCTAATAAGTCTTGCTTTCATACTTAACTCTTATTTAATGGATTATATTTCTTGAAGAATTTCCCAAACTGCATAAGTTTTAGATCCCAAATCTGGATTCTGATGGGTCCTAGACAGCTAGTATCTAAGGAGAGAGAACCGAAAGGTCACTGATGTTTCTGGGAAGACAAGGAAGGGTCAGCCACAGTTGGAGGGGGGGAATTGAATCAGAGTTCAAGGTCAGAAGAAGAAAGACAGGGATGAAAGTTGGAATGAAGAGCAAGGCCTCAGGGTTTCCCTTTAATCAAGAGATTAAGTAGGGAATTGTTAACAATAAAATTATTGCTGGGCCTAGTGGCTCACACCTGTAATCCCAGCATTTTAGGAGGCTGAGGCAGGAGGATCATTTGAGGTCAGGAGTTCGAGACCAGCCTGACCAACATGGGGAAACCCCGCCTCTACTAAAAATGCAAAAAAAATTAGCCAGGCATGGTGGCGCATGCTTGTAGTCCCAACTACTTGGGAGACAGAAGAATCGCTTGAATCAAGGAGGTGGAGGTTGCAGTGAGCCGAGATTGCACCATTGCACTCTAGCTTAGGCAACAGAGTGAGGCTCCGTCTCAAATAATAATAATAATAATAATAATAATAATAATAGGCCAAGTGCAGTGCCTCACACCTGTAATCCTAACACTTTGGGAGGGCAAGGCGGGTTGATTGCCTGAGGTCAAGAGTTTGAGACCAGCCTGGCCAACATGGTGAAACCTCATCTCTACTAAAAATACAAAAAGTAGCCAGGCATGGTGGTGGGTGCCTGTCATCCCAGCTACCTGGGAGGCTGAGGTGGGAGAATTGCTTGAACCCAGTAGACAGAGGTTGCAGTGAGCCGAGATAGCACCACTCCACTCCAGCCTGGGTGACAGAGCAAGACTGCATCTCAAAGTAATAATAATAATAATAATACATAAAATGAAATTATCATCATCAAAAATAAAATAATGGCTAAATATATATTCATTAACTATTTTACTTTAACTCAATGCAAAGGCACCTTCATCTGGCAGGCGTGGGGCAAGGCCAAAGTCTTCTCTCGAAGTCTGGGTCCTCTAACAGAGCTGCTTCTCTAGCTTTCTGGTGTAAACCACAATGAAGAATCCTCAACCCATAATGTGAATTTCTCAAACGTGGAGGAATGACTTTCAAATATGGAAAACGGGAAGTAACGGAGTACAGCATCCTTCTGGAGCGTTAGCTGCTTCCCTTCATATTTTTCAGTTCTCTCATCAATCTGTAACTCAACAGCTCAATAGCGGGCTGTTCTTTGATTGACTTACTGTTAAGTTTTCCAAGGCATTCAACCTTGTTATCACAGAAACTGCTCTTTTCTGTACTCGCATTTCATCAGCTTATAGGTTATTCACTAAATTACATAATTGTTATCATAAGTGTAACTGATGGACACAGATCCGGAGGTAAACACCCCTGACTCAGGTACCTGAATAACTCACCTGGGCAGATGTCGGCGCATGCCCTGGAGGGCTGCTCTCCAGTCTATGTGGTTCATGGAGTATGAGCTTTATTTGTGTTTTCCTGGGAAAAGGGAGATTATGGTTGATCTAGTAATTCATGGGTTGAACTAGGTGAAGAGAGCACCTGCCATAATGGTAAATTGAGCAAAAGGAAAGTAGTAAAAAGAGGTGCAGAAGGTAGATTGCTGAACCTCAGCCCATGTGCAGATAATGGACGTGGTTGGAGATTCCCTTTCTGCCAACCTGCCCAAGCTGTGTACTAGGTTAGTTCCGAACTACTGCCATAAAATGAATTTTCTGGTAAGAATATTTCTGTAGGAATATTGAGGAGCTCACCGCTCTTCTTGGGTTCAGATTAAGTTGGCCGCAGAGCATTCATGATCCACACCAGCGACTAGCACATTTCTCTGTGCCCCTTCCACCTCTTGTCTTGCTAGGTCTGACCTTCTAGTTTTGTATCCTGAGTAGGCAGGCAGTCCTCAGAAAGGAGCCCATAGAATTTTCTGTAGTGACTCTAGGGTATCATGCTTCCCTGGCACCTCTCCTGGTTAAAAATAGGAATGGAGGAGGCCCCAAATTTTCCTGGGTTTTGGTTTGAACATCAGTGTGTTCAGAACCCTGACTGGGCCACTTCCTCAATCCCATGTGCATGAAAGAACCACCAGCAATATTTGAACTTGAACATGGAACCATTGTGCTCCACAATGCAGCCCCTGCCTACCTCACCAGCCTCTTCCCTACCCACCTCTCCAGCCTTGAGCCACAACGGGACACCCCCCACTCTCCAGAAACACACATGGGTTTTAGTCTTAGTCCTACACAAACAACAAAAAAAATCATTCCTGGATTCATGCTTCCAGGAGATGCCACCTTCTGTGAGAGGACTGTTTTTCCAGACATCCCCTCCTCCTCACCTCTCATAAGCAATACTCCATGACATCCTACTCATTTTATTTCCTAAATATCATGTGATTTTTCTGCCTTCTCTCCACCTACCCATTAGTACCAGCCCTCCTCGTCTCTCACCTGGACCATTGCTGAAGGCTCTCAGCTGGTTTAGTTGTCCTCAACTCTTCTCGCGCCAACCCTCTCTTTACACAGAATGCAAATTCAATCATGCTACCTTCCTGTATAATGTCCTTTACAATAAATCCCCAATGCCCACAAGATAAAGCCTAAATTCCTCACCTAGGCACACAAGGCCCTGTAAGATCTGGCAATGATTGTGATCACCTTCCTTCCTTCCTTCCTTCCTTCCTTCCTTCCTTCCTTCCTTCCTTCCTTCCTTCCTTCCTTCCTTCCTTCCTTTCTTCCTTCCTTCCTTCTTTCCTTCTTCCTTCCTCCCTCCCTCCCTCCCTCCCCCCCCCCCCTCTTTCTTTCTTTCTTTCTTTTGAGACCGAGTTTCACTCTGTCACCCAGGCTGGAGTGCAGTGGCACGATCTCAGCTCATTGCAACCTCCACCTCCTGGGTTCAAGTGATTCTGCTGTCTCAGCCTCCCGAGTAGCTGGGACTACAGGTGCGTGCCCCCACGCCTGGCTAATTTTGTATTTTTAGTGGAGACAGGGTTTCACCATGTTGGCCAGGCTGGTCTCAAACCCCTGACCTCAGTTGATCCACCTCAGCCTCCCAAAGTGCTAGGATTACAGGCGCAAGCCGCTGTGGCTGGACTATTTTTTTCTCTTAATAAATTGTGAGTTTCTCAAGGGTGGAGACTGTTCCTCTATCTTCCATATCCAGGGCACATTGTAAAAAATATTCAGATTAGGGCACTTATTTAGAAATTCTTGGAAATGTTGATTGGGACACAATCAACCGTTTCAAGATATCTTCCAAAAGAAATCTTTGTTGAATTTGGCAAGTGGTTTAATTCAAGAAAGATGTAAGTTGAAATTTTAGTTTTTAAAAAGCTTACATACAAAAAACATGTTTAAAAAACACAAGATATATAAGAACAAAATTTAAAAACAAGTTTGCCCCAATTGATCTTGGTCTCAGATACCCACAAACAATGTAGTCCTGTAAGGTCTTCCACCTTCTCCAAAGATGTCCAGAAACTCAGTGGGATCTTTGCAAGAAAAGATATACAAGTCAAGGTAGAGCCTGATTCTTCTGCCTCATCGTCACTGTAATGTGAGGAAGAGTAATGGTACCTATTCAGGGTCTACCAGGAGGCAACACTCTCTTCCCTGAGACTGTCAGCCTCCCAAGAAGGTGACTCTGGAGGGACAGGGTAGCATTATGTCATATTCCTAGAATAGTGTAGCAAAAGTCCCCTTGTTTATGCACTCTGCTGAGATCCAGGTCTCTGCTGGCACAGGACAGAATGTTCCAGCACAGGATATCTATGTTACAGTGCCAGTTATGAAAGCAGGGGAGAGTGTCTTGTGTTGGGGGAAGCACAGTCTTTGACTGCCACGCTAGGTAAAAGGTCACCATGAAAGCCGTCTTATTTAGTCTGAGCTTCCACAATTCCTGGCTCTTGCCAGTCTCAGGATTTTTCTCGTGAATGAACCAGGAAGGTCAAAGGTGGGGTGAGCAAGGCAAGCTAGCCAGGGATAAGAGCAGGGCTGGTTTGTAGTGCAGGCTGCCCTGCTGAGGGGAGCAGCCTCATATGTGTCCAGGAGGCAGTCAGTATGATTCACCGAGCCTGTTGGAGGCTGGTGACTTGAGCTGGTGTTTCATAATGCTCTGTATGGGCAGTTTTCCCTCCCAGATTCTTCTCCATGCAGCTGCCGACTGAGGAAAATCAAAGCCACAGCTTCTGCTGGGATTTGCATGGGAAAGTTTTCCCCTTCCCCGGGAATGTCCTTTCAGTTCTCTACACCCCGTGGCTTTGACTATCTTCTACAAACACTGAGCCAACAACTTGTCAGAACCCCAAGGTCAGCGTCTGTGGAACCTGTCACCCACCTGTAGCTGCGAGTCTCGGGATATGCATGAGACCTCAGACGGCAGTCTGCCTGCTGGGTGGAGGTGGCGGGTCCAGGCCAGGATGGGCTGACTGGCAAACATTCCCAGGTAGGGTGACCAGTTCATCCTGGTTGTCCCAAGACTTTACTGCCTTTAGCACTAAAAGAATCATATCAAAGGAAATTCCTCAGTCCTAGACAAAAGAGGACAACCGGTCCCCCGACTTTAATCCCCGGCAATGGTGTGCCTGCCAACCTGCCCAAGTAGTTGTGCTCATCCTGAGCTGATGATTCACCTTGTGGACAGGGTGGCTCAATGAAACTGATGGCACTTTCTTCTTTGGCTGGCTGCTAGAAAATTTATTTTAAAATTTATTTTATTTTATTTTTGAGACTGGGTCCTTGTCAGGCTGCAGTGCAGTGGTACAATCATAGCTCACTGCAGCGTCAAACTCCTGGGTTCAAGCTGTCTTCCCATCTTAGCCTATGGCATAGCTGAGACTACGGATGTGTGCCACCATGCCTGGTTAATTAAAAAAAATTATTTTGTGTAGAAATGGGGCCTTGCTATGTTGCCCAGGCAGGTTTTGAACTCCTGAGCTCGAGCAATCCTCCTGCCTCAGCCTCCATAGTCGCTGGGACTACAGGTATGTACTACCACATCAGGCTAATTTTTAAAAATTTTTTGTAGAGACAGGGTCTCCCTATGTTGCCCAGGCTGATCTTGAACTCCTGCCTCAGGCGTTCCTCCTACCTTGGACTTTCAAAGTGCTGGGATTATACGTATGAGTCACCATGCCTGGCCAGCTGCTGGAAATTTCAGAGCCTAATTTGTACCTCTCCCTAACGAATTATATAAGAATGAGTAAGTGCAATTTGTGTGTTAATCTTTATCTTAGCCAATCCATCTCTCCTTAGCACTACTTGTCTTCTTTTAATACTTACTGTAAAGCATACTTTCTCTTACATGATTGGAAGTAGCTTTGTAACCATTTCAAATTACATTTGAAAGACCTACAAATTGTTAGGTCCCTCAAAAAACCTCCTGCAGGGAAATCTTTCCTATCTGCCCAAGACCCTTCTTTGAGTGTCCCTGGCCTTGGCCAGGAGGCACTGTTGTAACAAAATAGACCTGATTATGCACTGGGGGAGAAACCACTAATCTTTAGTGTCTCTTGTTATGAACAGAGGTGTTTTTTAAAACGTTAGAAACATGTATAGGCCTGTGCTGAAATTACGATCAAATTGTGTACCTGCTTAACAATTTGTTCCTTCACAGTGTAATGGCGAACGTGCACCTGGCTGCTCCCCCAGATGATCGTGGTTGGGTTTTCTGTACAGTTTTCTCTCCAGTCGAAAGATAATTGCTTTCCATACATAGGAAAATCTAAGCATAGAGCCAGGTGTTCAGGTATCTTGGGCTGAGCCAAATGAAACCAGCCACAGCCAGGCTCTGTGAAAACAAGATTTAGCTTGCATGACAGCTACTGTTTCACTGGCTTTGATGAGGTGTGAGCCATGTGTATTTCACAAGCCACAATATGGCTTCAAGAAGGAGCCTGAACTTCAGTGTCTATTTCCAGTTCTTTGCCCTCGGCTGTTTTGATTTTCAGTCTGAGAGGTACTCCTGGGCTAATTCACTTTTTACCCTGGCACTCGTAGAAAGAATCCAGGCACTCTTCGGCACAGTAATTTGAACATTTTTCATTTAGGAGGATCTGGCCATGGGACCAAATCCTGGGACCAGTGAATCTTGGAAAAATCACTTAGAAAATATATCCAAGGCCTGTTTGCTAAAATCATTCCCCCTTTTCATTTATCTTTGCAGACATTTCGCTTCCTGTCTCATAACAAATTCAAATAACAAATTCAACTTTAGATCTGAAAAAATGTGGGCTGTGACCACAATATATTGTTATCTGAATTGTCCAGATGGTCCAGGAAAAAAAATTGAGGCTTACTTGATTGATTTCTCTAACTTCCCAGACAGATTATGATTCACTGGGAAAATGTTCCCTGTGGTTTTCCAGAGTATTTTCAAGCAGTAGCCGTGCCGAAGACGCTTCAGGGAACGAAGACTAGTTTCTAAATGATACATAACAAACCCCGTTGCTGGGCAAAGTTTTCATTTTGAAATCTGAAAACTTTACCATCTCTAAGTTTAAACATAACAAAAGCATCTCAAATGATTTCATCAAAATCAATTCCTGATCTTTGACCTTTATTACAAACTGTAGCATGAAGTCTTTGCCCCACTCAAAAGTGTACAATTTTTTTTTCATGAATCATTGTGGTTTGTTCAGAAAAACTTGGCCAAGCCATGAGGTTTATGTCCAGTTTAGAACACTTGTGCTAGATATGATGCATTCAACACGATGCGTAGTTTCCTTTGTTTTTTGAGACGGAGTCTTGCTCTGTCGCCCAGGCTGCAGTGTAGTGGGGCATTCTCGGCTCACTGCAACCTCCACCTCCCAGGTTCAAGTGATTCTCCTGCCTGAACCTCCCAAGTAGCTGGGATTACAGGCGCCTGCCACCACACCCGGCTAATTTTTGTATTTTTAGTAGAGACGAGGTTTCACCATGTTGGCCAGGCTGGTCTTGAACTCCTGACCTCAAGCAATCTGCCTACCTTGGCCTCCCCAAAGTGCTGGGATTACAGGCATGAGCCACCATGCCCGGTCGGTTTTGATTTCTTGAGAAATCCCTGTAACGGCACCTTGAAACCCCACCAAGCCATTATGACAAGCATCTAAGCCAAACCAAGATCCCTGTTTAGGGTTTGATGTTGGATTCTCCTGGCTATGTGGGTCTTGTCTATAATACAGTTGGTGCATGCTCCCATAACCCACAGCAGCACCCGGCTGGATGAAAAATGCCTCTATCCAAATGATGGAATGTGTTCTTTCCCAACAGAGGCCCACACCGCTCTGTGAGCCTTCTTTGGGGAAGCTCTGTAGTGTCCGAGCTGTCTTCCGAGACCCATGAGAGAAAGGACAGGGAAGGGGGTTCCACAGCCTATGCAGAACTTCAGGGAAGAGGTGGTGGCCAGGAATGTTCACCTCTTCCCACAGGCCTTTATAGATGTCAGGACATGTCTAGACAGAACCAATAGTTAGGTTTATCTGAGTAGGAGGCGGTACTTTGCATGCATACACACACACACACACACACACACACACACACACACACACACACACACACACACTTTCTTGGGAGGCTGAGTGGGGGAGAGAGGAATTAAGCACAGTATTATTCTTGCAGATACAGAGCTATAATGATGGCGTTGGAACAGGTGGGAGTGGGAGAATAATCTGTGAACTCAAAAGGAGCTGTTCCTCACTTTTTGTTTCCCCTTTTTTCTTTTATTGATATAGAATATTTGACATGTTTCTGGGGTACATGTGTGTTACCTACTTTTAAGGTTAGACAGAGTCATGATAGCCTAGGATTTTTTTAAGCTAGGTGTATGGTTGATTTTAATGGTAATATTTCATTTGCAACTCGAAGGATAAATGCTTGAGGGGATGGGTACCACATTCTCCATGTTGTGCTTATTTCACATTGCGTGCCTGTATCCAAACAGCTCAGGTACCCCATAAATATATAAACCTACTGTGTACCCACAAAAGTCAAAAATCAAAAAAATTCACTACTTCTTAATGCTGTATCTAAAATCTTAGCACCTCCCCAAATGCTTTCTAATTCATCACCAGGCTATGCAATTGTTATAGTTTCCATCCCTGAGGGTTAAGTAGGATCATGACTCCCTTCGTAGGGATAAGTAACCCAATGTTTCATGATTTTGTTTGTTTTCTAGAGCAGGGAACTCTATTCTTTTAGGTTTTATCCACTGTGCAATTTCTTCAGCATTTGTCCTGCTTGTCATAGGGTTTAATTTTCTCTTCTTTTCCTCCTTTCTCTTAGACATGTGGGCTTAAAGCCATCCCTCGCTGAGCCCTGTTAGCAGATGAATATATTGAAAGGTGATGAGTACGAAGGAGCTTGGCTGCCAGCCAGGCTGTGTAGGAAAAGGATGGGAATTATGTTGTTGTGAACCTAAAGCTACTCCAAGAAATTCTATCCAAAAGTTAAAAAACATTTGAATAAACAAATAAAAGGACGAGAATGTTGAAATGCTAAAAGATCAGTAGTGTGTGGGATTCTCTTAGCCCTGCAGTTTCAATGCATTTGAGGTGGAAGGACCAAGATCAGCCTGCCATAGCCCTTTGTTTAGAGGATGTTCAGCCAGCTGTGACTCCACAGGCCTGCAGCCTAAAAGCCCAGGGGCAGATGCAAAGGCAGTCTAGACCAAAGCAGTGTCCCATGCCTGCACAGGTGTGGACAAGTCCAGGAACTCGCCAGCTGTTGCAGCTCTCTCAGAACAAATACAGCCATCACTACTGTAGGGCCAGCAGGCAGCCTCAGTCTGCAGAGAGGTGGTCTCTGTCACTCCAGCTTCCTTGTCCCTCCTCCAGTTTGATAGAAGCCCCACCCTGATCTAATATTACAATCCATGTAGCTTGTGTCACCAGCTTACCTATTTCCAGTAAAAATCAGGTAACAAATCTAGGCTCGGTAGTGTGTGCCTGTAGTCCAAGCTACTCAGGAAGCTGAGGCAGGAGGATCACTTGAGACCAGAAGTTCAAGGCTGTAGTATTCATGATCACGCCTATGAATAGCCACTACACTCCAGCCTGGGTGACATAGCGAGACCTGTGGAAAAAAAAAAGCAAAAACAAACAAAAAACAGGTAACAAATAGAAAATTTGCCACAATCCCTTTCAGGACAGTCAACATTATAACATTATGATTAATACTTCTAAAGGGGACAGACAAACACTGGTTGTCTTTGTCTATGAAGAGGTATATGTTATAGTCAGTGGGATATGTAAATATATCCAAGGTGGCTAAACTTCACAGAACCCGACTATGTTAGTCGGTCCTTGCATTGCTATAGAGAAATAACAGATTGGGTGATTTGTAAAGAAAAGAGGTTTAATAGGCTTATGATTCTGCAGGCTGGACAGGAAGACTGGTGTTGGCATCTACTCGGCTTCTAGGGAAGCCTCAGGAAACTTACAATCACGTGGAAGGTGGAGAGGAAGCAGGCAAGTCAATGGCAAAGCAGGAGCAAAAGGGAGAGAGGAGGGGAGGCAATACACACTTTTAAACAACCAGGTCTCATGAGAATTCACTCATTATTGCGAGGACAGCACCAAGGGAATGGTGCTAAAACATTAATAAGAAGCGTGCTCCCAGGCTGGGCGTGGTGGCTCATGCCTGTAATCCCAGCATTTCGGGAGGTCAAGGCAGGTGGATCCCTTGAGGTCAGGAGTTCAAGACCAGGCTGGTCAACATGGCGAAACTCCGTTTCTACTAAAAATACAAAAAATTAGCTGGGCGTGGTGGTGCATGCCTTTAATCCTAGCTACTTGGGAGGCTGAGGCAAGAGAATTGCTTGAACCCGGGAGGCAGAGGTTTCAGTGAGCTCAGATCATGGCACTGCATTCCAGCCTGGGCAACAGGCTGGAAAGAAAAGAAATCTGCTACCATTATCCAACCACCTCCCACCAGGCCTCACTTCTAACATTGGGGATTCCATTTCAGCATGAGATTTGGGCGGGGACAAATCTACAAAGGATATCACTAGTTAACATTCCCACTCCCACCCCAGGTGGCCCAGATCCCAAACAGCAAAAGAAGACTTTAAAAAGTTAGGGAGCATAAGCAGAACTGAGGGATCCATCTTGTTTTGGAATAGTATACACAGTGTGTAGATCAAAGACATGCAAAAACACATGCTCATTTCATAGAAAATCTTGGGAATTTTTACTGTTTTTTGTGGTTTGTTTTTGTTTTTGTTTTTGTTTATTTTGAGATAGAGCCTCACTCTGTTGCCCAGGCTGGAGTGCAGTGATGCAGTCTTGACTCACTGACTCACTGCAACCTCCGCCTCCTGGATTCAAGCAATTCTCCTCCTCAGCCTCCCTAGTAGCTGGGACTACAGGTGCAAGCCACCATGCTCAGCTAATTTTTTTATTTTTAGTAGAGATGGGATTTTGCCATGTTGGCCAGGCTGGTCTCAAACTCATGACCTCAGGTGATCTGCCCACCTCGGCCTCCCAAAGTGCTGAGATTACAGGAGTGAGGCACTGTGCCCCACTGGAATTTTTCTTTATAAGATACCATGGCAATGATGAAAGTTTGTTCTTCAGTACGACAGATTTGGTGACCTTGAATTTTGTAAAGCAACTGTCTTCCAACACCCTGACCTACACCCTAAAAGTATTTTGAAAAATTACATTCCCCCTTGCACATTTTTAAGTTGACATTTAAATCATTTTCTTCAAATATTTAAATAACTAAAAAAGATAGAATTTCCAGCAAAATGTAAACACTGGCATTTTAAAAAATGACTTCATTACTTTTTAAAATATATCTGATGGAATATAATAAACACAAGTGTGATTTGATACTCTCACTACCATCTATTTAAAAAACATTAATATTCTCTTCCTTAGCTGTCGGCAATTTAATATCTTTAGATTGTATTTCCACTCCTCTTTCACACTGAATTTTCTTCCAAGAAAATATAATTTTATAAATTAAAATTTATATTAATTGCCCATCCCACTTCTTTGTCACAGAAGTATGAATAAATATGGACATTTAAGAAATTATTTCAGCCAGGCGCGGTGGCTTATGCCTGTAATCCTCGTACTTTGGGAGGCCAAGGTGGGCGGATTGCCTGAGCTCAGGAATTCGAGTCCAGCCTGGGCAACACAGTGAAACCCTGTCTTTACTAAAATCCAAAAATACTTAGCCAGGCATGGCGGCATGTGCCTGTAGTCCTAGCTACTTGGGAGGCCGAGGCACGAGAATTGCTTGAACTCGGGAGGCGGAGGTTGCAGTGAGCCGAGATCATGCCACTGCACTCCAGCCTGGGCAGCAGAGTGAGACTCTGTCTCAAAAAAAAAAAAAAAGAAAAGGAAAAAGAAAAAAAAATTATTTCTTCTGGATTTAGTAAAGATTTTAATATTAATCTACATTTTGATTAAAAATACATTAAAGGCTACGCACAGTGGCTCATAACTGTAATCCCAGCACTTTCGGATGCTGAGGCTAGAGGATCACTTGAGCCCAGGAGTTCAAGACAAGACTGGGCAACACGGTGAGACCCCATCTCTACAAAAATTATTTTAAAAATTAGTTGGGCATGGTGGTATATGCCTGTGCCTGTAGTCCCAGCTACTCGGGAGGCTGAGGCGGGAAGTTTGTTTGAGGCCAGGAGGTCGAGACTGCAGCAAACCATGATTGTGCCACTGCACTCCAGCCTGGGCAACAGAGCAAGATTGACTCTCAAAAGAAGCAAAAATATACATTAAATAAATTTTAATTAAAATAATTACTAAAACTTCATTGGAAATGTACCCTGATAAGAAGGCTAGGAGTGTCTCGGTGCCTTCATGAAAGGACACCTCGCTGATGTCAGTATTTCTAATGATCCCTTTCTTTGGTAACCCAGTGTGGCAGACAGACTCTAAGATGGTCCCAAATTATTCCTGCCTCCTGGTGTCCGTGGGCTTGTACAGTCCCCTGCCAAAGTGTGGTTGGAACTGTAACTTGCTTCTAGTTAACAGAATACAGCAAGATTGGGTACAAAAATACAGTTAGATAGAAGAAATAAGAGCTGGTGTTTGATAGATCAGTAGAGTGACCATAGTTAATAATACTCTATTATATATTTCACAATAGCTAAAAAAGAATAATTCAAATGTTCCTAGCACAAAGAAAAGATAAATGTTTAAGATGATGGATATCCCGATTACTTTGATTTGACCATTATACATCATAGGAATGTATCAAAATATCACATTTACCCCAAAATATGTACATCTATTATGTATCTTAAAAATAAATACATACATACA
The DNA here is from genome assembly GCF_007565055.1 of Rhinopithecus roxellana. Lineage (NCBI taxonomy): Eukaryota > Metazoa > Chordata > Mammalia > Primates > Cercopithecidae > Rhinopithecus > Rhinopithecus roxellana. The sequence continues at coordinate 97,210,307 of NC_044559.1, read as the reverse complement.
TACATACATACATACATAAACGGGGGAATCAGAATACATCAAGGGTGTGTGATGAATGTTATGTCTGTGATTATGCAACAGGAGATGGGACTTTCTATCTTTCTTCCAGGCTCTCTCGACTCTCTCCCTTGTTGGGTTTGGTGATGTAAACCTCCATGTGGTAGAGCCCTTGTGGCAGGAACTCAGGGCAGCCTCCACCAACAGCCAGCAGGGAGCTGGGACTCTTAGTCCAACAGCCTGCCAGGAAGTGAATCCTGCCCAAACCACATGAGCTTGGAAGTAGATCGTTCCCCAGTGGAGCCTCAGATGAGACCCAAGCCTGGCAGGTACCTTGACTGCAGCCTCTTATGAGGTCCTGAAGCAGAGGACTCAGCTAAGCTAGGCCTGGACCTCTGACCAACAGAAACCATGAGACAGTAAACATGGGTTGTGTTAAGCCACTAAATCACCCAGTTAACACACTGGGGTCAATGCACTAGAGGTTAGCACTATAGCAGCAGTTGGGATGGGGGAAGGGTCTGATCTTCCCTTATAAAGTGGGGAAAGACTGTGAAGGGGAGGTATTTTCATAATGTTTCCATCACAAATGTTTTGCTGCAAATATCTCAGAAAGCAGTACATTCCAAGATTAAGAACCTGGAAACTGCCGTCCATGGTGGCTCACGCCTGTAATCCCAGCACTTTGAGAGGCCAAGGCGGGCAGATCACAAGGTCAGGAGTTTGAGAACAGCCTGGCCAACATAGTGAAACCCCATCTCTACTAAAAATACAAAAAAAATTAGCCAGGCGTGGTTGTGGGCGCCTGTAGTCCCAGCTACTAGGGAGGCTAAGGCAGGAGAATCTCTTGAATCCAGGAGGTGGAGGTTGCAGCGTGCCGAGATCGTACCACTGCACATCAGCTGGGGCGATAGTGTGAGACTCCGCCTAAAAAAAAAAAGAATCTGGTAATTGATTCCCTTAAATCTGTAGTGCCCATGTGCCTCTTGGGAAGTTTCTTAAACCCCAGAGGTTGATGTGGCCCAGTTTGAAGATGGCTGTAAAGCTTGAGCCATTATGATTCTTCCTCCCATGCTGGGAGAGGAGTGGCCATACTCAATGACCAAAGGGATGTGCACAATGTGCCCCTGACCCTGTGCTCCATTCCTGCCTCTGCTTGCAGGGTTCACCTTTCCTCTGTGTCATCTGGTCAAATTCCATTCCAACGGGACAGGGCTTTATCAAATATCTACTGTGGTTTATACACTAACCCAGGCATTGGAAAAAAGGACATTGGTGATTGCAAAAGGGGGTGACCCATAGGAGGCATTCTGTTCTGGGAACTCTTCTCAGATAACCACACTATGACCATCCTTTGCCCCGTCTTCTCTGAACTCCTGAAATGCAGGCTGTGTGCCACACACCTTGGAATGTGGCCACACATGGACTCACATGGCTTACTCTTATTGTCTAAATGGCAGTGCTGTCTTCCTCAACAGTTTCCAACTATGCTCTTCTGGGCAGGGATTTTTTTTTTTTTTCAAGAGACAGAATCTGGCTCTGTTGCCCTGGCTGGGGTGCAGTGACATGATCATAGCCCACTGCAGCCTAGACCTCCTAGGCTTAAGCAATCCTCTTGCCTCAACCTCCCAAGTAGCTGGGACTACAGGTGTGTGCCACCATGCCAAGCTAAGTTTTAAAAAATTTTGTAGAGAATGGGGTCTTACTATGTGCCCAGGCTGGTCTCAAACTCCTAGCTTCAAATGATCCTCCCCGCTCGGCCTCCCAAAGCACCGGAATTACAGGCATCATATCTGAAACAAGCAAACAAAAGATTTTCAATTTGAAAATAGTTACAAAATAATAGTTTAAGTAACTTTTAGTAATATAGATCATTTATAGTTATTATAGAACATTTTAAAAATGAGGATAAACCAAAAATAGAAAAAAAGAAAGAAGAAATCATCTAGAATTCTTCTATCCAAATACAATCATTGTTAGCATTTTGGTGCCCCTCTTTAGAGGCTGAAACAGTCCCATCTTACACTTGTGGTCTCCCTCACAGCATCTCACACAGGCCTGAGGCTTAGAAGACACTCAGTGGCTGAGTGCTTTAATGAAGGCTCTGCTGCCAGCCTGCTCACCACAGTTCTTGTTTCTTCACCCTACGCAGAAAGCACAGTATATTGTAGCAGCGAAACTTCTCTTTTCTCCAATCTGCCTTTATTAGGGCTCCATTCACTCCTCCTCTTGGGCTTCCTGCCTTCCCTGTCTCACAGCTTCTGAGAAAGGGCCCACTGAAAACTCCCCCTAGCACAGAGCAGGGCAAGGTCTGCCATCCCTTCCAGCAGATACTAAGACTGGAAATGCACAGGTGCTTAGGGTTGATCTACACACGAATACCTGGGTTTGTTGAATAATAGGAAAATACTTTGTTCAAATTGGAAACTTCTCTTTTGAATGCCTGGGAACCTGTGGGATGACACTGCTGGAGTTGTATGCTAGGAACCGATTGCTCTTCATCTTTGCCACACTTGGGGTCCTTTGTTCCCACCTCTGATGCTAAGACCTGCCCTTCCCTGTTGCCTTATCTGCCTGGCCCTTTTAGTCTCACCACTCTCAGGGAAGGCTGGTATTGTTGCTTGGTGTCTGGCCAGGGTCACAGTCCTCTAGGAAGGCCAGGGTCAGCCAGGGCTCAGCCTCTCTGAGAGCCACAGGGCAATGGCCCATGGCAATCTTGCAGGGACCCAAGCCCTGATCTCAGGGGAATGTCTCCTGCCTTCAGCCTTTAAAAAAAGGGAAACTTCTCTCTCACTTTGTGCAAAACAGTTGTTCAAAACCAGTTGGTGGTATTTGCCAACTCATTCCTCAGGCTCAGCAATCCATCTTGCAGGTGGTAAACACAGTCTAAGGTATTTGCAAGGGGAAAAGGTCAGTGAAAGAACGAACACTCTTTGATTGTGCGACCCACACAGTTTGGATGGCTTTTGAGTCCTTTCTGGAAGCACCCTAGAGACACTTCTTAGAAGCAGCACACTCAAAGAAGGGATTTAGACTTTTGCCAGTGACATTGTCTGCCTAGGTGCTTTTAGTATAAAATGAGCTGTGCATTTGGACACAACTTTATCTCAGTAAACACATGGAAATGAAGAAGGTGAAATAGTATTGAGAGCAAAGGAAAGGGTGATGGTTATCCTAGACCCAATAAAGACATGCACAAACATTTGCTGAGCACCTACTATGTGCAAAGCCTTGCTTAGATTACACTGTGGGAGGAAAAAGAAGATAGGTAAGACCATCTCCGGCTGTCATAATATGCGTGTTGTCATATCAGAAAGAATGCATTCACATTTTGTGATGAGGTTACATGATTCACTCAAAAAGCATAAGATTCTGCTTTCCAGTCTGATGCCACAGCACCTGCCTGCCTGTCAGACCATACAGGCTCCACTCATTCTGCCTCCGCTTCCCTCTCAGCACGTCTGTGTTCTCACTGGGACCTCCCCAAAGCCTCTTTTCTCTGCACTTTGGAGCCCCAGTCCTCCCTATCTTATTTCGACCTTGTTGTGTTGGAAAGGGGCCCTGGATTTAAAAGATTCAGATTAGAATTACATGTGCATCACATGTTTCTTGTGTGTCTCCACACAACTTGAATTCTCAGAGTCTCAGTGCTATAAACTGAATGTTTGTGTTTCCTCAAATTCATGTGTTGAATCGTATCCCGCAGTATGATGGCATTTCAAGGTGGAACCTGGGGGAGGTGATTAGGTCATCAGGGTGGGGCCTTCATGAATGGGCTTAGAGCCCTTATAAAAAGGGCCCCAGAAAACTCCCTGGCCCCTTCTGCCGTGTGAGGATACAGCAAGAAGACAGCTGTCTATCGACCAGGAAAAGGCTCTCACCAGAGCCCACCATACCGGCACCCTGATCTCAGAATTCCAGCCTCCAGAACTGCAAGAAATAAATTTCTGTTGTTAATAAGCTGCCCAGTCTATGACATTCTGTTATAGCCACCCTGGCAGATGAAGACACTCGGTCTCTCAGTTTGTCAAACGAGGTCTGTACTATTGGCTTGCTGGGATTATTAAGTCAGGACTCACCAGCAATGTGTCTGGCACCACTGGGTACCCCATCAACTGCGATTTCCTTCCCTCTTCTCTAGTGTCCAAGGCCCCTGGATAGAATAGAATGCTCTCCCCCTTCTCATTCAGAGGGTTTGGGATATGGGAAGGATCCTTTACCTGATGATGAATTTAACCAACAAAAGTGAAGTCATTATTTTCAAATTTTGGATCTCAATTTCATTTTCTCTCTGGCAGGGTGATTGATGCTATATCACATTTCCCCCTGCAGCCGGAACAGCTTCTATTATGTCATCAATTACATACGGACACACGTCTGGGCTCTTGGGTTCTTGCAGCTGAGCGCTCGGCTATCTGGGAGAAGAGGCCCCGTCACATCTCAGCTGCAGCAGATGAGGACTGGGCCACATGCCGATCTCTTGGCTGGACCCGTGAATGTGAGAGACTTCCCATTCCATTTTCAAAACTTCCAGCAAAGCCAGATGTATAAGAGAAAAGGCATCCGGCCTCTGTAAGTTTTGGCGCGGTAGGAAACAGACTGATCTCTGGAAGATCAATACAAAAGGCAATGCGGCAGTTTTGCAGCTGAAAATACAGACGGCAGCAGCCAGCCACGCCTGTGACCAGGGGACAGGGAGTAGAATGTACTTATGGACCCTGTAATACCGACCATATTGAAGGGTAAGTGGCACCCAAAGGGAGGCTGGTACTTGCTGGAAATGGTCAGTAAACCAGAGCACACCTTTGGTGCCGGGGAAGAACGTTTCTGTCACTCCCTGGAACTGCTCATGGAAATGCCATGGCTCAAATGAAGCCCACACATGCGCATACCCACACTTCAGTTTTCTACATCAGCCGACATTGCAATCTGAGAGCGATGGGAATAGAGGTAGACCCTCTGCTCCCATCCCTGATACCCAGGGACGATTTGCTTTTGTGAGAGATCAAAGACCTTGAATGCATTCATTTATTTTGCTATGAGTGGAGACAGTCACCCTGAACAGGTACTCAAGGGAGAATTCTGGAACATATTTCTGCCTGTGGGGGTGCTAAAGTTTTGCAGCATGTGTCTAGTCTGGCATATGTCAGAGTCACCATGCCCAGTGGGGTGCTGACTGACTGGGAATGAGTGCCAGCCCAGGGCAGGTATCCTGGGATTGAAGTTCTTTTCTGTGGATCTAACCAGGTTGCTCCTTCCTTCCCTGCTTGGTACAAATTAGTTGAGAAAACAAGAAAACAAGGCATTTGCAACAAGCATAAGTACAATATGGATAGAATGATTCTAGCGATGCCATGAGGCAGTGCCCAGTGGATCCCAGCTGAGGAACAGACAGGGGTGCTTTGGGAGTTTAGGGAAGAGAAGGGCTGTGGGGAAATTAATGATCAGTGAAGCTCCTGGGGCACAGGAGCAGTTGATAGAGCCCAGTTGGGGCCCTTGGCTAACCCCAGAAAGCCAGGTCTGTGGAAAGCCCTATCTGCTTCTGAGAAAATGTTTGAAGGAAGTGGGAATCAGGAATGTGATTCTAGCCAGAACCCCTTGGATTTCAGCCTAAGGCAGAGGAGAAGCCCCGGCTTCCTGGGAAGGCTCAGAATGGGCATATTCCACTTTATGGAGTAGTATCTCCCCCTAGACATGGCCCTGTCAGACCACACTGTGGACTCACTCCCTTCGTCAATGGCTGAGAGACTAAACCAGGTTAAAATGGGCATGATGGTCAGGCTGAAGTAGCAACCAAGTGACAAAGCCTGTAGCCTGGGGAAGATGTGAGGACCCTCCTGGTGCAAGTCCTAGGCCCAGGGTTGAGGAACTGACTCTGGGCTTTCAAGCCCCAGCTGATGGCTTCTCCTCCACCGGCAGCGGCAGTAACCTTCCTTATTCTCTGCCTCCTCCCACTCCTATGCACATGGGCCAAGTCACTGGGGAGCCGCCAGTGAAGGCGAGCAGACGAAATGGTACAAACTAGTTGAGGAAACAAGGCATCTGAAAAAAAGTGTAATTACAATATAGATGTCACAATGCAAGAGATGCCACGAGGCAGTGCACAGTGGATCCCAGCTGAGGAACAGATAGGGGTGTTTGGGGAGTTTAGGGAAGGGCTGTAGAGGAATTAGTGGTTAGTGCAGGTAAGGCTGGCAATGTTTGCAGAAGGCATGTGTCATGATATGATAGAACATGTTCTCTAGAGAATCTCCTTTATAAGGCTCTTCTAGGCCGGGCACAGTGGCTCACGCCTGTAATTCCAGCACTTTGGGAAGTCGAGGCAGGCAGATCACCTGAGGTCAGGAGTTCGAGAACAGCCTGGCCAACATGGCCAAACCTCATTTGTAAAATACAAAAATTAGCTGGGTGTGGTGGCAGATGCTTGTAATTCCAGCTACTCGGGAGGCTGAGTTAGGGAGACTTGCTTGAACCAAGAGTCAGAGGTTGCAGTGAGCCAAGATCCCACCACAGCACTCCAGCGTGGGCAACAGAGTGAGACTCCATCTCAAAATAAATAGATAAATAAATAAAATAAAAGTTAAAAAAGACTCTTCTTAGCCTGGGTATAGAACTGATATTAGTGGTAGATCTAGAGAATAAAATGTTCTGCTCTTTTCCTCCTCTGCAGGTCAAATCCATTCTTATGTTTATTTATGAATCCATTATTATGTTCACATATATATATTTCTTCTCTTTGTTTTCTATGTGCATTGAACTGTATTGTCCTTGTGACTATCGTAGTGCATTTTATTAGCATTTGTAAGCATTGCAATAAATTAGACATTTTTAAAGTGCATTTATCTCTAAAAATAATTACTTGAGTTTTGGCTAACACAGAGGTATCTCCAAGAGGAACATCAATTTCTTTTGTTGGAGAAAAGGCAAACGTTTTTATGAAAACAATGCTCACACCACATCCTAGGGTATGGAGGAGCATACACGAGAGACAGGGCAAGTGCTTTTCCCAAGCAGCTGAGCCGAAAAGCAAGACAAATATTTTGAACAGTTCATATGTCAAGAAGACATGTGTAGGCTCTATTATTAAAATAATAGTGGCATCACAGTGTGCCGATGTGGTGCTTTTATCTTCAAAGCAATTTATGACTGCTCATGAATTGACTTAGGACAAAAGATCAGAAATTGGCGGGAGGTTCTGGGTCTGTGATTTTGGGAAGAATGGATGGGACAGAGATCAAAGGAACATCCCCAGCCCCCATGCTTTCTCAGTGTGTCGCTTTGGATCCTGAAAGGAAGCCTATGATTCTGCCCTGGGGCGGTTTCTTCTGGACAGTGGAAGCTGACAATTCAATGGCAGGGGTAGACGGGTGTTCTTAGATTCATCAAATCCCTTTCTCCTAGTCCATGGCTGGTCATGGTCCTAGAACCAGGGTGGATCAAGAGACAAGTCCCACACCAGGATCCCGAGGACTACATCCCACCCAAATCTGAAAAGAAATTTCAGATTCTCATGGGACTTCTATGTCATCCCAGTATCCTTGGGACAAGATGCCCCCACAGGCTAACTCTGACGTGATGAAAGTGACATGGGTTACTGAGCCCTCACAATGTGTTGGGCCCTACCCCACTCTGTATACAGATTGTGCCATTTAACCCACACAACTCCTCTTTAAGGTAGGCACTCAGGTTTCCCCCATTTTACAGGTGAAGATAGTGGGATAGAATGTGAACCATATGGTTTGGCTGTGTCCCCACCCAAGGTCTCATCCTGAATTGTAATCCCCATTATCCACACTTGTCATGGGCAGGACCAGGTGGAGGAAATTGGATCATGGGGGCAGTTTCCCCCAGGGTGTTCTCCTGATAGTGAATGAGTCCCACAAGGTCTGATGGCTTTATAAGCGTCTGGCACTTCTCCTGGTTGCTCTCACTCCGTCCTGCCACTCTGTGAAGAAGGTGCCTGCTTCCCCTTTGCCTTCTGCCATGATTGTAAATTTCCTGAGGCCTCTGCAGCAATTTGGAACGGTGAGTCAATTAAACCTCTTTCCTTTATAAATTACCCAGTCTCAGCTATTTCTTCAATGCAGAACTGTGAGTCGACTGAACCTCTTTCCTTTATAAATTACCCGGTCTTGGGTATTTCTTCATAGCAGTATGAGAATACAGTGGTTAAGCAATTTTCACAAAGTTAGCAGCCATTGGCAGGCAGCAGGGTCAGGATTCATCCTTGGGTAGTCAGCAACTGGATTTCACGCCATTAACCTTAAGCCAGGTTGCCTCCATATGTCAGAGAAAGGAAATTGAATTTCTTTAAATTTTGTGCTTTCTTTAAATATCCAATAAACTTCTCTCAGAGCCTGTAACTCTGGGCTCATGTCTAATTGTGATTCCATCCAGTGGGTGTTGCAAGGTATTGACCAAAAGGTCAAGAAAGTCTAAATGGCTTTTTGGCAAGCTGTATATCTGGGAACCCAGGGGGCTGAGTGACAGACTTTTGATCTCAACATGATAGACCAGGAAATAATAAGAAGAAAGCTTTCCACTGGCCTGTGATGAAATAGGCGCTGTCTGTCCTGACCCAGATGTCTGCTTCCCAAACCTGAACAGACCTCCTGCCCCATTTCTCTGCAAGGCTGTCCCGCTGGCTCCCTTGGCCTGGACTCTATAGTCCTTCTCTTACCCTTTGCACATAGCTCTTGCCCTTTCCTCGCCATTCTCCAGGCTGAATGACACTCTCAGGTTCCCAGTCACCCTCATCTCCTTGTGACTCCCTCCTTGCTATCAACCAAACTCAGCCTACTGATGACACCTTGGGTAAGGGGGCTGATTCCATTAGATCCATTGCTTCATTTATTTCCATGCTCTTTAACTATTTATGGAGCACCCACTTTGTGCCAGGCTCTTTGCTAGGTGCTGGGTACACAGCTTGAATAAGACAGGCCTGGGCATTGCCCTCATGGAGCCTGTGGTTTAAACAGGAGCCCAGCATCAGAAAAATGAATGAACAATAACTTATCAATGGAAGCGAGCCCTAGGAATGAAAATTCTAGGGATTGGAGTGAGGAAAAAATAGGGAGTCCTGATCTCCTCTGGACATCAGGAAGGAGCTGTTTTGAGGAAGTGATGGTTGAGACAGAGGCTGAGGAACTGGCCAAGAGTAGAGAAGGATGGTAATCCCCACTGCTTGGAAGGCTGAAGTGGGAAAATCACTTGAGCCCAGAAAGTCAAAGTTGCAGTGAGCTGAGATCATGCAACTGCACTCCAGCCTGGGTGACAGAGGACACCCAGTATCAAAAAAAGAAAAGGCCAATGTGGCTCAAGGCCAGAGAGCACGGGGGCAGTGAGAGAGGGAAGGTGGGCTGAGCCAGGACCTGCAGGGTTCTCTGGGTCACAGGGCACATTTGGGTTTTAATCCTAATAGCAGTAGGAAGTCCTTGGAGGGTTTTAAGTAGAAGGTTGATATAATTTACATGTTTAAAAGATCATTTCAGTGTAGAAAACGGATTGAACAGGGTGGGAGTGGAGGAAGGGATACGCAACTGTGGCTTCACTGGGAAAGTCCAGGTGAGAGATGATGGGCCTGGATTAGGGGTGGCAGAGGAGCTGGAGGACTCTGTATGGCTAATTTCTGCAGACCCAGGAGAGAGTCTTTGCATATATGCTCAGTCAGTAGTAAGTGTCCTATAAATGCCAGCTTCCATCATTGTTGTTATCAGTTCGTGTATGTGGTTTGGAAATACATAAATTAGCATAATATTATTAAGTAAAGGGAAACAACATTCTGGATCAAACACATTGGCAAACCACAGCTTGTCTTGTGGGCCCAGGCCAGCCTCATGCCTATTTTTGTAAATAAAGTTTTATTGGAACACAGCCATGCCCATTTGTTCTCATATTGTCCATCTATAGCTATCTTTGATGCTGAGTTGTGTAGTTATAACAGGGGTCATGTGGTCTACAAAGCCTAAAACACTTACTGTTGGTCCTTTATGGAAAAGTTTGCTGATCCTTGTCCTAGATGAGTATGCTTTGTGTTGGTGAAAGCTGGATTTCTTTTTTCTTTTTTTTTTTCGAGACAGAGTCTCTCTTTGTCAGCCAGGCTGGAGTACCGTGGCGTGATCTTGGCTCACTGCAACCTCCGCCTCAAAGGTCCACACAATTCTCCTGCCTCAGCCTCCTGAGTAGCTGGGATTACAGATGTCCACCATCATGTCTGGCTAATTCTTGTATTTTTAGTAGAGGTGGGGTTTCACCATGTAGGCCAGGTTGGTCTCGAACTCCTGACCTCAAGTGATCCAGGTGCCTCCGCCTCCTGAAGTGCTGGGATTACAGGCAAGAGCTGCCTGGCCGAAAGCTGGATATCTTAATCATTTTTCTCTGGCTTTCCCAGTCCTGAGACATGGGATTCTCTTCCACCTCTGCCCATGAGGCAAAGGCAAATTGCCTACCTTCCTGGGTAAAAGGAGTGCCATGGCTATGCTCACACAAGTAGCTATAATCTTATTTTACAGAATACATCAGAATATAGTAGCAAGGCCATTAGCCTTAGTGTTTTATTTTAGATTGACATTCTGGGTAAATATCTTAGAATATTTTGACCAGACCCCACAAAAGTCAGAGTTGTTGATAGGTACTTAACAGAGGGTGCTGTCCTGTGACGGCTCTCGGAAGCTTCTGGCTACCTGACAGGTGGAAACAAACACATCTGTCTGTGTATGAGCCTCAACACTTTTGTTCCTAGTACCAGGCAGGCTGAATAACTGTGGCTCAAAAATTCCGGGTAGAAAGTGGAAGGATTGGCAGCTATATAGAATTAAAAAATGGATTAAACTCTCATAGGACTTCATAACTCATGAATGAGTCATGTTTCAAAAAAGTTTTTTATGTCTTTATTTTGTTCATCAGGGCACATTTTACTATTTAACCCATTTTATATGTGGGAGTTAGGTCCTCTGGCAATGAGAAGATGCTTGTTTAAATCGTAATGAATCTGAAGGCTAGAACTGCACCAGTAGGACACTTGCAGATGGGTGTGACCATGTGCCTGAGTTCTGGCCAGTAGAACGTGGAAAGAGCCACTAAATGCCCCCAGTCAAGCCTGGGATATCAACACATCCTGAGGAATCCTCCCCTGACTCTCTTCCTCCACCTGCTGGCTGGATGCAGGGGGCCCAGCAGAGGCCTCTGAGCCCAGGGGCCCCACATGTCGCACAAGGCTTAAACAAAAAAACTACAAACACAGTCAATTGCAGAGTTATTTTATTTGATGTTATAAGAAGTAACAACCATCAACACTAATGGGCAATGGAAAACTTTGAGGAATGGAATCCACAGTTTTAAAACAAAAAATTATTTTAAAAGTGCGTGTGTTTATTTTACAGACAGGGTTCTTGCTAGGCTGCCCAGGGTGGAGTGTGGTGGCTACTCCCAGGAATAATCATAGAACACTACAGTCTAGAGCGCCTGAACTCAAGTAATCCTCCCACCTCAGCCTCCTGAGTGGCTGGGACTACAGGTACCTCCACCACTGCACCCGGCTGAATTCTCAGCTCTATGTGACAGTGGAAGGAGTAGAGAGATCACTTGTGAAGAACAGAGCATTTAGAGTGGACAGCCCGGACACTCAAGATCTGGCTCCTCCACTCACTCACTGGCTGCGTAAATCTGGGCCATTACCAAATTCCTACAAAACCTTAATTTCCTTGTTTGTAAAATGAGAATAATAACAAGACTAACATCATAGGGTCGTATTCATTCAATAAATATTTATTGAACATCTATTAGGTACAAGGGACCGTCCTTGTTTTGGAGAGTTCAGTATGACAAAGTCAGAATGTGGAGTTTACAGAATGAGAGAAGGCCCAAGAAGTGCCCGGCAAACCCAAAGCACTCCACAAGTCGAAGCTGATATAGTATAGAGAACATCACCCATCTCCCCAAATCATTACCCCAGACCTGCTGTAGTGACCCGGGGTTTCAGGTATGTGGCCATCTGAAAATTATCCACAAACTCAGAGCCAGATTAGGATGAGGAGAGAAGGGCACACTCATCCCAGGCGCAACATTTAAGGGGGCACCAAAAACTCTAATTAAAATAAACAGGACAAGCTCAGGGACTCATGTCTGTAATCCTAACACTGTGAGAGGCCAACGTGGGAGGACTGCTTGAAGTCAGAAGTTCTAGGCCAGCCTGGGCAACATAAAGAGACCCTTGTCTCTGCAAAAAAATTAAAAATTGGCTGGGTATGCTGGTGCATGCACCTGCAGTCCCAGCTACTTGGGAGGCTGAGGAGAGAGGGTCACTTGAGTCCAGAAGTTTGAGGCTGCAGTGAGGTATGGTTGTGCCACTGTACTCCGGCCTGGGTGGCAGAGTGAGATCCTGTCTCTAATTAGGAAAAAAAAGAGATAAATAATGTCTGAATGCATGTATTTTAGCAGTATCCGTTCTCTCACTGATATAAAGAACTGCTCGAGACTGGGTTATTTATAGTGGAAAGAGATTTAATTCACTCGCAGTTCCACATGGCTAGGGAGGCCTCAGGAAATTCACAATCACGGTGGAAGGTGAAGGGAAAGCAAGGACTTTCTTCACATGACGAATGGAGAGAGAAGTGCAAGCAGGGGAAAGCCCAGTCACTTATAAAACCATCAGATCTCGTGAGAACTCAATCACATCATGATTCAATCATTCCCTCCCTTGACATGTGGGGATTATAACTCAAGATGAGATTTGGGTGGGGACACAGAGTCAAACCATATCAATGCAACATTATAAACATACGCAAAAGAATCCATAATGAACAAAATATCAAAAGTTTAAATAAAGACAGGCTCAGTATGACTGAATTTTCCTTTTGCCTCAGAATCCGAGATAGTTTGCTGCACAAACTCAAATCTACAAGGCCAAGTCCACGATCTCTATTCCCAGGCACACATTATACTTTGCTAGAGCACTGCCACATTTTCTCTCTTCTATCTGAGAGAAAGCCACTTGCTAAGCATATGTCCAGAAACTGCCTTTTTCCTCTGGCCTCTTCAGATGCTTCAGAAATGGGGTTTTTGTTTTGTTTTGCTTTTTAACATTCACCAGAACATAAAGCAGAGAGCTCGCAATTGTTATTGGAAGGACCTAGGGAAGCAAAAACAAACACATAACTAAAATAGCAGCCCATGAAGGTCTAGATTCCCAGCCTCGGAGGCGAAGATCTGTGGGCTAGGGCAGGGCGCACTCAGGGACCTCGAAACAGAGCCGAAATGAGCCCAAAATTCAGATCTAAAGCAACAGGCCATTTTCCTGTCAGGCCCCAGGCCTTGGACAGATCTCTCTCTTCCTCTGAAACATACGCACACTCATATTGGGCATTTAACCATCTGCATTTGCCAGAAAACTGCAGTCTTCCTTTCGGGTTGTTAATACAACAAAAATCAGAATGATTCACGTCAAAGCAAGGACATACACTTATGTAGAGGACTGGACAAATACATTACTGTGTGTGTGTCAGTGTGTGTGTGTGCTTGTGTACACGAGTGCCAGTGTCTATGTGTCAGTGTGTGTGAATGTATTAGTGTGTATGTATATGTCAGCATGTATAGTTATGTGTGTGTATGTTAGAGTGTATGCATGTGTCAGTCTGGATCTGTGTGTGTGTCAGTGTGTATGTTTGTCATTGTGTCACTGTGTGTAATTGTGATGTGTATGTTCGTGTGTAAGTGTATGCGTGCCAATATATGTATATTTGTTCTCAGTGTGTATAATTGTGTATGTGTATGTTAGTGTGTACATGTGTCAGCATGGGTGTGTCAGTGTGTTTGTCAGTGTGTGTCAATGGGTGTATGTGTCAGTGTGTCACTGTGTGTAATTGTGTATGCGTATGTGTGTATTGGTGTGTCGGCATGTATGTGTCAGTGTGTGTTTCTGTGTGAGTGTGTGTGTCATAAAGAAACTGCCCCCAGGCACACTGCAGATCCTGCTGAAGCCATCTGGCCTGGACATTAAAGCAGTGCAGATGTGGCCTGCAGAGAGTGCCTGAGCCACACAGGGCCACTTCCGACGCCCCAGTGACAGTGAGTGGCCTCCATGTAACATGTTGTCGTTGGCATTGCTAACAGCAGCAGGTGCTGCTTGGCTTCTGATTTAACTTCTCCTGCAGGCCCAAATCATTGCAAGGAGATTTATGGGTGTTACCACATTTTGTTACAGATTTTGTTTCCAGGAGCAGAGCCTTCTGTTGCAGGCAGGAGAAAGGGTGGCAGTTAATCCATCATGTCTGTATTGAGCTACATGATACTGAAGAACATTCGAGCAGGTTAGGGTGCGATGGAAGGAACACTTGGCACGTCAGTTTCCCAGAGATTGAAAAGTACACCTTAGAAATCAGTCTACTGACTGGGCAAACCATGTACCTGGGTAAATGATATCTTTCTTATTAACCAACAGCCACTTGTAGCCTACTAGGCTAGAGACTTTGAGGGGAAAGGGTGAAGTCCATGATCCCTGTTTTTAACCCATTTATGCCTCGCCTTCCATTATTGGAACACTAAGCCTGTGGGAGTTATTTATATCCTACTGCTCAAGGTTATTGCCAAGGTCTGATTTTTCACACACACACACAAAAATTATAACCTCCGGCACAAACGGGTTAAGGGACTTATAGAGTAGTTGTCTGGTTAGAAAATAATCACACTCTTTTGAGGAAAGATTTGTGGGCTCAATTTTATGAATTGACATCCCCTTTCTGCATGCATTCTCATCTTTAGGTAGACAGCTCTTGGAGGGGAGGGAAGGCTGGGCATTGGCTCTGCTGCTGACAGCTCTGCTGCTGGTGACCTGAGGCCAGTGCTTCTCCATGTGTGGCTGGGACCAGCAGCATCCACATCACCTGGGAGCTTATGAGAAATTCAGATTCTCAGTCCCCAGCCCAGACCTGCTGAATCAGAAGCTCTGGGAGTGGGGCCCAGCAATCTGAGTTTTACCAGCCCTCCAGGTGATTCTGAAACATGCTCAAATTTAAGAGCCATGGTCTTAGCGAATCCCTTCATCTCTTTGGTCTTATGTTCCTCACTCCCTGCAAAATTGTAAAAATCATATGCTATAGTTCACTCCATTAAATTGTGGAGATCAAATGGGGAATTCAAGGCACTGAAGGCATAGTAAAGGACAATAACAAATAACCAATTAATAACAATAAAGTATCACCAGTGCGAAGCACAGGACATTCCTGAAGGAGATCAGCAAGCTCTTGGCAATGATTTGCAAGGATGTTCTATTTCAGGGATTGTCTCCTTCAGGGAAATGTCCAAGAAACACCTTCCACTCAAGACCTTGTTTTCAATTCCCACACCATGATGAAAACCTCACTTGCCCTCATGGTTGATTCTGTGAGCCAGTATCTGTGGCATCTTTAGTGGAAAGCATTCATATCTTCAGAGGCAAGGGCCCAGCCCGTATGGGCATCAGGCCAGGTGACTTCAGGCCAGACCACTTGGAACCCTTTTCTTCACAGGGAGTGGAAGTCAAATCAGGAGATAAACATTCAGGAGAGAGAACAGCATTCCCCATCACTTCAGAGGCAAATCAAATATACAATGGTGAATAGGAGGAGAAACTTCCTTTATTCAAGACATTGGGATAAAGGTTACATAAATAGTTCGGAGAAAACCATCTCTACCATTAAAAAAAAACTCCCACTCATAAGCGGGAGATGAACAATGAGAACACATGGACAGAGGGAGGGGAACATCACACATGAGGGCCTGTCGGGGGATGGAGGGCTAGGAAAGGGGTAGTAATAGGAGAGATACCTAATGTAGATGACAAGTTGATGTGTGCAGCAAACCACCATGACACATGTATACCTATGTAACAAACCTGCAGGTTCTGCACATGTATCCCAGAACTTAAAGTATGATAAAAAAAAATTCTTTTAAGTTAAATTCACAGATAATGGGCTATTGTGTTAAGCTGTTCTTGAGTTGCTATAAAGAAATATCTGAGACTGGGTAGTTTATAAGAAAAGAGGTTTAATTGGCTCATGGCTGTGCGGCTGTGCAGGAAGCATGGTGTTGGCATCTGCTTCCAGGGAGGTCTCAGGAAGCTTCCAATCATGGCGGAAGGGGAAGTGGGAGCAGGCACATCGCATGGTGAAAGCAGGAACACGAGAGAGAAGGGGCCGATCAAGACTAGATCTCACAAGAACCCACTATTGCGAGGACAACACCAAGAGGATGGTGCTAAACCATTCACGAGAAATTTGCCCCACAATCCAGTCACCTTCTGCCAGGCCCTACATCTGGTGCCGGGGATGACAAATCCACATGAGATTTAGCGGGGACACAGATCCACATTATATCAGCTATCAAAAACAAAGTGTTATGATAGAAATTCCCAAGCTTATCAAGTAAGAAAGTCACTTGGTAATGTCAGTTTCTCACAGGACAATATTTTTACTTTTTTACTGTGGTAAAATATACACAACATAGAAGTCACCATTGTAATCTTTATTGTATTTATTATTATTATTATTATTATTATTATTATTATTATTATTATTTGAGACAGAGTCTCACTCTGTCACCCAGGCTGGAGAGCAGTGGCACAATCTCAGCTTACTGCTACCTCCGCCTCCTGGGTTCAAGCAATTCTCCTGCCTCAGCCTCCCGAGTGGCTGGGATTACAGGAGTATGCCCATCACACCCGGCTAATTTTTGTGTTTTCGTAGAGATGGGGTTTCACCATGTTGACCAAGCTGGTGTCGAACTCCTGACCTGAGGTGATCTACCCACCTCAGCCTCCCAAAGTGCTAGGATTACAGGCATGAGCCACCATGCCCGGCCATTGTAACCATTTTTAAATGTATATTCACATTGTTGTGAGGCCATCGCCACCATCCACCTCCACGAGTTTGCCATCTTCCCCAACTGAAATCTGTACCCAATAAACACTAAGCTCCCATTTCCCCATCTCTCAGCCCCTGGAAACCACCATTCTAGTTTCTGTCTGTATGAATTTGACCACTCTAGGGACCTCATATAAAAGGAATTATACAATACATGCTTTTGCGACTTGCTTATTTCACTTAGCATAATGTCTTCAAGGTTTATCTATGTTGCTGCATGTGTCAGAATGTCCTGCCTTTTTAAGGCTGAAAAATATTCCATTGTATATGTATACCATTTTTTATGTATTCATTTGTCTGTCAATGGACAGTATTTTTACTTTCCGTTTCCTATTTATTACCTACCTCAAAAGGTGATATCTGTAAAACACATAGCACAGGCCAGGCACAGTGGTTCATGCCTGCAATCCCAGTATTTTGGGAGGCTGAGGCATGTGGTCACCCGAGGTCAGGAGTTCAAGACCAACCTGGCCAACATGGTGAAACCCCATCTCTACCAAAAATACAAACATTAGCAGGGTGTGGTGGTGGGCACCTGTAATCCACCTGGGAGGCTGAGGCAGGAGAATCTCTTGAATCTGAGAGGCAGAGGTTGCAGTGAGTCGTGATAGCACCAATGCACTTCAGCCTGGGTGACAGAGCAAGACTCCATCTCAAACAAACAAACAAACAAAACAAAAACACACAGCACAGTGCTCAGAATGCGATGTGTGCTCAGTAGATACATATTAGCATTATTCATTATCTCTTGAGTAAGAAAATGCATGTTCACATATGGATGTGTAACCCCAGCCTAACTGCTCAGCGGCTAGGTAGAACATCACTATTCAGCCTGTTAGTCAGCAGGTGCCCTCATCAGAAATGTCATTGTTGGCCGGGTGCAGTGGCTCACGCCTGTAATCCCAGCACTTTGGGAGGCCAAGGCGGGTGGATTGCCTGAGGTCAGGGGTTCAAGACCAGCCTGGCCAACATGGTGAAACTAAAAATACAAAAAATGTGCCAGGTATGATGGTGTGCACCTGTAATCCCAGTACTCAGGAGGCTGAGGGAGGAGAATCACTTGAACCCTGGAGGTGGAGGTTGCAGTGAGCTGAGATGGTGCCACTGCATTCCAGCCTGGGTGATAGAGCGAAACTCTGTTTCAAAAAAAAAAAAAAAAGAAATGTCATTGTTCACCCCCAGCTTGAGAAAGGGGTGGAAAATGTAGCCTAAATGTTAATTTATAGCAAAACAAATATAATCAAGGCCATGCGTTTGGTAATGTTAATGCTTATGTTAATATGCTCCCTGGTGACAGCATTTTGAGATACCTGAGATAATGACATTGTGGTGTACACTTATCTGACAAATGTTTACATGGATACATACTGAGCCTGTGTCCACTGATAGTAAGGGCACAGATGTTTGGTGTTTATGTTGATGATTCTATCCTCAAACTGACACTTTATTTACACTATAGCTGCTGTCTTTATCAGAGGTGTAGCTGATATTAGAATGTAAATCTTCAAAATATTAGAATATTTAGAATGTAAATCTTCTAGATTTTATTTCACTTAGATGTAAATCTTCAAAATATTTTAGAATGTAAATCTTCAAAATATTAAATTTGGGAAGGAAATAATCTGTGTCTTTGTTTGCTCCTTTGATCCAAAGTCTACCTTACTAGGGCCCTAGTGAGCTGAGATGGCACCACTGCACTCCAGCCTGGGTTAGATTTTTGTTCAACTAAAAGGCAAGTAACAAGGAAGCAAAGACTGACCCTCAGTGGGCATTGGCTGGAATGAATGCATACATCAATAAACAATAAACATCAATTGGTAGGCAAGGCTAACCTCGATGGAACCTTCCAGTTGTGTTGCTTGACGAGAAGAAAGGAAGGCTTGAGGGATCCTCTGAGCTCCATGCCATGCCCAGCCCCTCAGTGCTTGCAGGCCTGTTTCCTTACCCTTTGGCTCGGGTTGAACAGTGAATGGGATGCAGGTGTGGAGTTAGTCAGGGTCTGCTTACTAAGCAGAATGAAAGAGGAGAGGAAAAGTTCAACTCCACATGTGCAGAGGAAGTCAATGGCTCCCTGGGGGAGAGAGAAAGCCCTGGCCAGAGTTGTGCAGGCAGAGCTGTGCACTAGGTGGAATATTTCATAAATACAAGCTAGAAAGGCAGCAAGATGGTAATTAACATAATATTCACATCAAATTAGCAGCCCAAGGGGACAGAGACAGAGAGGGGTGAACCTCTTTCTATCACTGACAGGATCCCCAGAAGAACTTTTATTTTCATTTTTCTTTGTGCATCTAAGTTCTGTTTTATTAATAAATAACTGGACAAATGCAGATTTCTCAGGTGGCTTATTCACTACATCTGGACCATGCAGGTGAAGCTATTTAGGGTTATCTCTCATCTGGGAAAATTTTGAGCCCATAACTTATAAAAATCTCTTCATAAACTGACATCATGGATATCCTGATGAGATGCAGTGGGAGAACACACAGAACTTATATCATATTCTTGCCAAAATGGTGTAAACTGGACTTAAAATCAGAAAACATCAGAAAAACCCAGAATGTAGACACTTCCCCCCCAAAACTGGACTGGATTCTGTAAAGAAATGTCATGTTCTGACATTCAGTGTCACAAGAGGCCAAAATAAACTGTAGGAGATGAAAGCCTTTTCCTGTACTCTTTAGGTTTTGTGGTTGGGACCTATGAATTGAATTTACAAAAGACAGATTAACAGGAGAAAAAAGGAAACAATTTTTATTTGGTATTAATGCCTTTAAATGGCACAGGGGCTTTGTAGAAAGGAGTAAAGACCCCCAAAGAAGCAGTTAGAGATGAGGGCTTATATACCATTTTAACAAAGAATGGTAAATTGTGATGATGTTGCAAGACAAAAAAGGAGTTTGGGTTGAGATGAAAAGTTGTGGAAAAAGTGATGAGGAAATATATGGACGGAACTGATGGAAGGTGAGGATTATTTGTGTAGGGCTTTTTAGCAAGATTTGAACAGACTCATCTTAGTATCAGCTCCCCATCTCTGATGATTAAATGTTCTCGTCTTCATGATACAGGAAGGGCACATTTTTTAAGGAATTTTTTTTTTCTGGGACAGGGTGTCACTTTGTTGCCCAGGCTGGAATGCAGTGGCATGACCTTGGCTCACTGCAACCTCTACCTCCTGGGTTTAAGCGATTCTCGTGACTCAGCCTCCCCAGTAGCTGGGATTACAGGCATGCACCACCAAGCCTGGCTAATTTTTGTATTTTTAGTAGAGACGGGGTTTCACCAATTTGGCCAGTCTAGTCTTGAACTCCTGACCTCGGGTGATCAACCTCAGCCTCCCAAGGTGCTGGGATTACAGGCGTGAGCCACCACACTCAGACTGCTTATGGAAATTTTATGTCCTACTTTTAGATAGAAAGGAAGACGGTGGAGAGCCTTTGTTGCATCTGCTGTTTCTCAATTCCCTTCAGCTCAAAATAATCAACATGCCGAAGTGGCTAGTTTTCAGGGTGGCATGTTCTGATCCCCTTCAAAACAAGCAAACACACAAACAAAACAACAGCAATTACAACAACAAACCAAAAAAAAAAAAAAAAAAAAAGGCAAGGGATTGCTCTGTATTAAAAGAAACAAAATGAGAAACTGATTAAACCACTATAAAGGACATTATTTAGACTACTGGGGATATAAAGGATATTATTTAGACTACTTTGAATATGGATTCTGTATTAAATAATGTTGACATTGAATTTCCTGGGTGCAATCATGTGATTTTGATTATGTAGGAGAATGTTCTTGTTCTTAGGAGATACCTAGAATACCTGTCATACCTAGCAGTGAAGCATTGTGTTGTTTCTGATTTTTAAATGGGAAAGAAAAAAAGAGATGATATGTGCAAAATGTTAACAATTGATAAAAGGATATCCTGGTATTCATTATACAATTCTTCCAACTTTTCTATAAGATTAAAATTTTTCCAAATGAAAAGTTGAAAGGTAGAAATTATATTCTTTCCTAAGACATTTTTTATTTATAAAGCTGACACTATGGCCAGGTAAGTCTGTAGGATCCCAAGGAATAACAATCCCACAAAGAGATCACCAGCAGAAGGGAAGGAGCAGAGGACACCTGGTGAGCGCTTGTCCCTCGGTCCACAGAGGGAAAGAGCATAGAGCTCATGCTTCCCTGGGCATGAGTGCCAACTACCAACCCACTGGTTGCAGCTGCCAACAAGTCCTGACCTCAAGATGAAAATACACGGGGCCCCAAACACAACCACAGGGTCAAACTGCCAGGATATAACTGACTCACTATGGACCCAGAGACTGCTGCTTAATATAGCACTTGTCCAATATGAGTAATGGGGTTCTTTCTTTCTCACTCTCTCTATTTTAATGAGAAATAGAGGATAATTCTAATTCAGGCGCGTTAAGTACCTCATATGAAGTTAGTCATCACTCTCTCCTGGAGTTCCCTGATTTAATTAGCATGGAAATTAAGAAGTCCTTGAAGCTTTGTTCAGCAATGATTCACCCCCAATTCTAAAGCTGAGGCAGAAATGGCTCCTCTATCAGTTATCAGTGATGCTGCCTCTATCTCTTTAATCCCCAGAAGCAAGAGTTAGAAGAGATTCTTTACACAAGCCCATCACTGAGGAAGGCTTTGGGATACTTGATGTTTCCCTCCATCAATGAGTCAGGACATTCCATGCTCTGTGCTTTTGTCCATGCTGTTCCCTTGTGTAGGAGGTTCTTTCTAACTTCTCCCCCTAGAGATCATTTATTTGCTATTCACAATGCTTTTCCATTTTGAGTAGCTGCTCTGTGAAGGCTTCTGGGACCTCTCCCAGTATGAAGTCAGAGATTCCAAATCCATTCTATCCACCTCTACTCTGCTACACTGGAAACTTGCTCACTAAGCTCGAATTATATTGCTCTCTTTTCTCTCTCTGAAGACCAGAAGATAGTGGGTGTCTCCGGTCTAGGGATGAATGAAGTATTTGGCCCTTGGTAGGTAGTCAGTAGATACTTGTTGAATGAATGAACAGAAATCATCATAGATATCCAGAAAGACCATGTGGAATTGCAGAATTGGGATAACTCTTTAATGCACCAGTATCTCCCACTCACTCACAAGGATTAATTTATCAGTTTAGCTGGTGGTCACCTGGTAGAGAGCAGAGGCCTTAAGCAGAAATTAAGCAGAAGGGAGAGACATTAGTTCTGGCCTCAGTTAGACAGGTCCAGAGGGCTCAACTTAGCAGGAACCCTGGATAGCCGGGGCCAAGTACCAGCAACCTGTGCCAGAGCATGGACAATCTCATTTCATCTCATCAGCTGTGTTTCTAGTACAACCGTTTTTTTAAGAGGAAGGCTGTCCAACAGAAATACGATGCAAGCCACAAATGCAAACCTCACATGTAATTTAAAATTCCTTAGTATCTACATTAAAAAAGTAAAAAGAAATAAGTGAGGTCATTGTAGATACCATTCCTAATATAGATACTGTTCCTTAGTATCTACATTAAAACAGTAAAAAGAAGAGAATGAACTTAATTTTAAATGTATTTTATTTGATGTGAAACATTATTATTATTTGACCTAAAAAATTATCTTAACGCGATCAATATCGAAATATTATCTTAGCTCATGATCAATATCAACATTGTAATAGATTGTTTACATTCTTTTTTCCATTAAATCTTTGAAGCTCAGTGGTTATTTTTACTTAGAGCACATCTCAATTCAGACTAGCCACATTTCAACACCTCAACAGCCACATGTGGCCAGTGGCTGCCACATCGTACAGGAGAGCTTTCTTTTTTTTTTGAGACGGAGTCTCGCTCTGTCGCCCAGGCTGGAGTGCAGTGGCGCGATCTCCGCTCGCTGCAAGCTCCGCCACCTCCCGGGTTCACGCCATTCTCCTACCTCAGCCTCCCTAGAAGCTGGGACTACAGGCGCCTGCCACCACGCCCGGCTAATTTTTTTGTATTTTTAGTAGAGACGGGGTTTCACCGTGTTCACCAGGATGGTCTCGATCTCCTGACCTCGTGATCCGCCCGCCTCGGCCTCCCAAAGCGCTGGGATTACAGGCGTGAGCCACCGTGCCCGCCCAGGAGAGCTTTCAATCTGAATCTCTAGCAACATGGATTAACCTTCAACTCCTTTTTAGTCAAAAGAAAGTGAGCCACAGGATAGAACAAGCCAACCATCCTAGAATAATCAGTAGTCAGAGAGTGGTGAGTTCTTGGCTTTTACAGTCTCTTTCCTGATGACAGATGAAGACAAGAAACACCAGCAGAAGAATTTCTCGTCTTCTCTCAATTCAATCTAACACAAAATTAGTGCACATCTGTACCTGGAGCCTCTTTTCATGTTTGTTTGGTTTTTAAAAATGTTTTTTCCTCACACATGCTAAATTTTATACACTGTGGACATACAAGCATAAAAAATTGACAGGAACTGAGTGAGATGTGGAAAATGTTATAATTTATTCAGTAACATTAAAATATTAAAAAGCCAGCCAGGCATGGTGGCTCATGCCTGTAATCCTAGCACTTTGGGAGGCTGAGGTGGGTGGATCACTTGAGGTCAGGAGTTCGAGACCAGCCCGGCCAACATGGTGAAACCCCATCTCTACTGAAAATAGAAAAAAAAAAAAAATTAGCTGGGCATGGTGGTGGGCGCCTGTAGTCCCAGCTACTCTGGAGGCTGAGGCATGAGAATTGCTTAAACTCAAGAGGTGGAGGTTGCAGTGAGCCAAGATTTTACCACTGCACTCCCGTCTAGGCAACAGAGTGAGACTCCATCTCAAAACAAAAGCAAAAACAAAAAATCATTACCATGCCCCACCCCATATTAGTACATAATCTCATAATCTCCAATTATTAGGGAAACATAGAATTTTGGGTTACAGAAAATAAGGATTAAAAAGTCCAAAGAAAAATTTCAATAAAAAAGCAGTGTATTGGCCAGGCGTGGTGGCTCACGCCTGTAATCCCAGCACTTGGATCACCTAAGGTCAGGAGTTTGAGATCAGCCTGGCCAACATGGCAAAATCTTATCTCTACTAAAAATACAAAAATTAGCTGGGTGTGGTGGCGCATGCCTGTAATCCCAGCTACTCGGGCAGCTGAGGCAGGAGAATTGCTTGAACCCAGGAGGCAGAGGTTGCAAGGAGCTGAGATCATGCCATTGGACTCCAGCCTGGGTGACAGAGCAAGACTCCATCTAAAAAAAAAAAAAAAAAAAAAAGCCAATGTATAAATATTTTTGCTTTCTCACCATCCTTTTTTTTCCCTGAAATTTCATAAAACATATTTTTTTGGAAAATGTGTTCTCATATTTATGCTTCACATGTCTGTTTATATTTGATTTGTCGTGCTCCTGGGCTATCTTTGTGTAGCTATTTGGGCAAGAACACTTTGGCCATAGGTTACAGAATGGATTTTGTTCCTCCGATTTGTTGAATAAGCAGTTCCTGCCTCTTTGGAGCTGACAACTGACCAGGAACAAGCAAACTTAAGGCAACTCATCACAGTTAGGTCTTGCAAAGTGGTTGGGCTCATTTTGCTAGACCACTGCAACTTGGAAAAAATTCAAGATGACTGAGAGTTGGCTACTCCCTGCATTTCTCTACCAGGTTATAATAAAAGCGAGCTGTAGACTAAAATTTGTCCCAAACAGAGACATTTGTTAAATATTTATTAGCATATAGGCCAAAAGTTTAGATAATTAATTTGAAAGTTTGACAAAGGCCCAGTTTTCTGTCTGTTTAGGTGTCCAAGTGTGTCCTTGCATGAAAAGACTACTCCAGATAAGAGCACATTCCATGGGTTGAATTCTACTGGCCTCAGGCAATAAAAATCCACCTTGAGGCTAGGCACAGTGGCTCATGCCTATAATCCCAGCACTTTGGGAGGCCGAGGCGGGTGGCTCACCTAAGGTCAGGAGTT
The DNA here is from genome assembly GCF_007565055.1 of Rhinopithecus roxellana. Taxonomy (NCBI): domain Eukaryota; kingdom Metazoa; phylum Chordata; class Mammalia; order Primates; family Cercopithecidae; genus Rhinopithecus; species Rhinopithecus roxellana. The sequence continues at coordinate 97,185,461 of NC_044559.1, read as the reverse complement.
CGAGACCAGCCTGATCAATATAGTGAAATCCTGTCTCTACTAAAAATACAAAAATTAGCCAGGCATGGTGGTGGGCGCATGTAGTCCCAGCTACTTGGGCAGCTGAGGCAGGAGAATTGCTTGAACCCAGCAGGCGAAGGTTGCAGTAGCCGAGATTGAGCCATTACACTCCAGCCTTGGTGACAGAGCAAGACTCCGCCTCAAAAAAAAAAAAAAGAAAAAAAAAAAACCACCTTAAACAAATGTCAGAAACAACACCAGTGGGGTCAAGCATCAGGACCATGTCTAAGAAAAAGGGTTACAGGCCCTCTCATACAGCCAGTCCCTGAGTAACAGTTTGTTCAATGTCCTTAGGTTACAACATTGATGAGAAAAAAATCAATTCTTGGTCAAGCTCACTGTCTATGTGGATTCTGCAGTTTCTCTCCTTGTCCATGTGAAATCTCCCCAGATACTGAAATTTCCTCCCAAATCCCAAAGATGTGCAGGTTAGGCAAACTGATGTGTCAACTGGTCCAGTCTAAGTGAGTGTGGGTATGGCTGTGAGTGACCCCTGCACTGGGATGGCGTCCTGCCCAGGGCTGGGTCTTATCTGGCTCCCTAAGTTGTTGGGACAGGCTCCAGCCATCAGCAACCTTCAACTGGAATAAGTATGTAAATAATTATCTTATTGTTGTTATTTGTCTCTAGTAAATGTCTATATAGCTCACACTTATTTCAATGTTTACATTTATTTATTTCAGTGTTTACATTTATTTCAATGTTTACTATTAGAAGTGTTTTGGTCTTTATTTAGAAGTTTGGTGATGTTTTTGTGAACACAAACACACTGTAGGAACTTAACTCTCATTTTTATCAATTAGCCTGTGGTGAAATTGGTTTTATTATAACTCGTTTCACTTAAAGTCACAGTCTCCGGAAATCTATGGACACTGTTAAGTGATAAGTTACTGTACAAGGGTGAGAAGTGTTTCTAAAATATTTTCTCCCGTCTATACATCTTGACTTCCTTTAGTTTCACTAATGAGGGTTTATTGCTGACATTCAACATATTGGTCAACAACCCACTGTTTTCAACCTAAAAACCCTATTTCAGGTATTTATAAGCTAATTGAAAGGGTGGAGAGTTGATCAAGAATAGATAATAAGAACACTTACCGTGGCTGCCTTGGGGCTTGGCTTTCTTCTGTTTGCTGATGGCAACATGGCCTCGGTGTCAACACTTAAACTAATAGAAATTAGTCATTTCTGGGCCAGGTGCAGTGGCTCATGCCTGTAATCTCAGCACTTTGGGAGACCGAGGCCAGCGGATCACTTGAGGTTAGGAGTTCAAGACTAGCCTGACCAATATGGTGAAACCCTGTCTCTACTAAAAATACAAAACTCAGCCAGGCTTGGTGGTGTGCGCTTGTATCCCAGCTACTTGGGAGGCTGAGGCAGGAAAAGCGCTTGAACCCAGGAAACAGAGGTAGGAGTGAGCCAAGATCACACCATTGCACTCCAGCCTGGGCATCACAGCGAGACTTCACCTCAAAAAAAAAAAAAAAAAAAAAAAAAGGAATAGTAATTTTACACTGTCTCTGTTGAAGGACTCTAAAGTAGACTACAGACAGAGTCCTATATTAGGAATAGGAGGATAGGGTCCTATGGGGAAGCCTAGCAAAGGGATAGAACCTAATCAAGACAGTAACAGAATTCCTCTCTGGGCCAGGTGCAGTGGCTCACACCCAACACTTTGGGAGGCGGAGGCAGGTGGATCACTTGAGCCCTTGAGAATTCCTCTTTGAAGTAACGTTTAAACTAAGACCTGAGGCCAGGTGCAGTGTCTCATGCCTATAATCCCAACACTTCGGGAGGCCCAGGCAGAAAGACTGCTTGAGGACAGGAGTTTGAGACCAGCCTGCGCAACATAGTGAGACCCTCATCTCTACAAAAATAAATAAATAAATAAAAATTAGCTGGTCATGGTGGTGCACACCTTTAGTCCCAGGTACTTGGGAGGCTGGGGTGAGAAGATGGCTTGAGCCCAGGAGTTCAAGGCTGCAGTGAGGTGAGATCATCCCACTGCACTCCAGCCTGGGCAACAGAGCCAGATCCTATCTTTAAAAAAACAAAAGAAAAAAGAAAAAATAAACTAAGACTTGAAGGATGAGTAAGAATTAGCCACAGGATGGAGGAAGATATATTGGGGTGAAGCAGGCTGGGAGTCTAGAGACAGGACATGGTGATTAAATGGCCATAGGGCATGAGGCAGGAAGAGCTCTGGTTTCGGAGAAAAGAGCCTCATCCACTCCTTTCCTCTGTTAATGTCTTTATCATTTGTTTCCTCTAGGACCTTTTTCGTCTGCAAAAAGAGGCCTTAATTATCCCAGAAGGTTGGGTTTCATTTCAGGGGCCCAGCAATCTTCTCCCTGTTACTTACGACAATGAACTTAGACTGCATTATCAAGGTGGAAAGTAATTTCTGAAATATATTATATTATTAAGGTGTTCCTGTGCTGCTTTTAAAATCCTCATTTGCCACACATCTCTGACTTTCAAAAATGATGCCTGTAGTTATTAGAAGAAAATGCACCTTTGAAACTGAAATCTTTTGCACAGAAAAAATGCTTCTGAATCTGATATTTCTTTTCCTTAAAATATTCAGCCCAAAGATCATTTTTTCATCACGTGGGGTAAGGGGTGCATGGGGAGGAGGGTCTGTAATTATCTGGAAGACAGAATTGCCTCCTATTTAGGCAAAGGGAGCTGGACCCACACAATGGGATGAAAATTGCTCCTTAGCTTCTCAGATCAATGGTCAGATGTCAGAAATGCCTTTTGTTGTACCAAAGAAACAACAGCCTACTGGAGAGGTTATGATTTGCTAGTTCAATAGTCAGTCGCATATCTTTTATTTTGTTTTCCGAATCAATAAACACATGGGAACAGATTGGATTCAATATACCAATTATGACACTTTAAGAAAACTAGTGGCCTCACTTGAAATGGCCTGCCTTGCTCAATGAGAGGCCTGAATACAAAGTTCTCCTGAAGATCAAGAAAGAATAATTTGCTTGTTAAACACAGGCTGCTGGGCCTCCCCTCCGACAGCTTCTGATTCAGCTTCTGGGCTAGGGCCTGAGAATCTGCATTTCTCACAAGCTCCCAGGTGATGTGGATACTGCTGGTCTAAGACAACACTTTGAGAAATACTGATGAAGAAAAGCAGAGAGAAGGAAAGAAAGAAGGGAGAGGAAGGGACAGAGGAAGGGGGAAGGGAGGCAAAGAGGGAGGGAGGAAGGAAGGAAGAGGGGGAAAAGGCAGCAATAAAAGAAGGAAGAAATAAAGGAGGGAGAGAGGGAGAGAAGGAAGGAAGGAAGAAACAAAGGGAGGGATGGAGGGAGGGACAGAGGGAAGAAGGGAGAAAAGGAAGGAAAGAAGGAAGTGTTATAGAACCAACAGGTTTGTATGCCTGCTGTGCAGTCACAGACCATTATGCTGAGACAGCAAGGTTTGCAACAGAGAAAAAGTTTAATGATCACACCAATTGACGAGATGGGAAGATACCCTCAAATCTGTCTCCCCCAGGAGTTCTGGGCTGGTTTTTAAAGGAGATCATGGAGGGTGAGGGCTGGAGAACTGGAGTTGTTGATTGGTCAGGGTAAGAGAGGGTGAAATCATCAGGACATGAAACTAGGTACTTCAGTGAGTCAGCTTCTGGTAGGTTCCTTCAGACCAGCTGACCTCAGTAGCTTCACTGGTGCCCAGGACCTGAAAGAATATCTCAAATGGAAAATGCAACATTTTGTAATGTTCAAGTTGTTATCTGGAGAGCAGTTAAGGGGAAATGTAACAGGTTCTGTGTGTTTCTGGGGCAATAGACAGCAAAGCACTATGAGGAAGGGTCAGAGAGCAGCTGACCCCAGGACTAATGCTGAGTGTGTACAAGCCTGGTTTATTTTTGTTTCTCTCCCTCCCTTCTTCCCTGATTAATTTTGTAAAGTTTATAGGGATGGTTTTGGAAGGAAGGATGGAAGGAAGGAAGGAAGGAAGGAAGGAAGGAAGGAAGGAAGGAAGGAAGGAAGGGAGGGAGGGAAGAAGAAAGGAAGGAAGGAAGGAAGGAAGGAAGGAAGGAAGGAAGGAAGGAAGGAAGGAAGGAAGGGAGGGAGGGAGGGAGGGAGGGAGGGAGGGAGGGAGGGAGGGAGGGAAGAAGAAAGGAAGGAAGGAAGGAAGGAAGGAAGGAAGGAAGGAAGGAAGGAAGGAAGGAAGGAAGGAAGGAAGGAAGGGAGTTGAAACAGCCCCAGATGCATCAAATAGTAGACCCCTTTTTTCCTGTGATGATTCTTGTTTTTTTGCTCACTAACCATGGGGTCTCCATAGGCAGATGAAGAGAAAAATGCTGCTGGTGGTGGGGTTGGTGGCTCAGAGATGGACATTCAGAGACCCATGCCAAATCTCTGTGACGGCAACAGAGTTCACAGGTGGGGTGGGCAGTGAAAACAAAGTTGAAAAAGAAAGGCAAGTGAGCCAACAGGTGGAGGGGAGACCTCAGAGCTCCAGAATGCAAATGAATTGTCTAGGTATCTTATGAAAATGCAGACCCATTAGGGCTGGGGTGGGGTCTGAGAGTTAGAACTCATAACAAGCTCCCAGGTGCCATTGATGCTGTTGGTCACCAGACCACACTTGGAGTAACAAGGGTCTAGAGGCCGCAGGTGAGAGGTCTTGGCATTAAACACAGTGTATCTGTAGCGAGAGACTTGGAAACAGTCATTGCCATCCTCAGCCCGAAGACCTCAGGTACTCCACACATCACAGAGCACGGGAGTTCCCAAACCTAGGGAAGAAAAGGTCTTGTGAACAGTAAGTTAATCCACCCAGAGGCAGAAGCATGAGTGAGAAAAGAGGGTAGATCCCATCAACTCACAATTAACTCACAGGGTGATTTTAGGCAAATCTTTATTTACTCAATTTCCTTATTGAAAAATTGGAGAAATCTGCTTAAAATGGGATCATGCTTGCAAGGGCTTTTAAAAGTCCAAGCAAAGAATTCTTGCCTTTGAAGTGATTTCTCCACTACTCTTAGGGCTGAGAAGCAAGGTCAAAGAATCCTAAGTCAGGAGCATCTTAAGAACCCCAAGACGAGAAATTCCTACTTGGGCTGGTCATTTGAATCATCTGGAATAATTTAATAAAAACACAAGTCCCAAGGCCTAATCCCCAGAGAATCTTTATTTATTAATATAGATTAATTTACTAGTCTATAAATCTATATTTATTCATATAAGTGGCTCATGCCTATAATCCCAGCACTTTGAGAGGCCAAGGCAGGAGGATGACTTGAGACCAGAAGTTTGAGACCAGCCTGGGCAATATAGCAAGAACCCCATCTCCACAAAAAAAAAAAAAAAAATTTTTTTTTGAAGTTCACCAGATTACTCTTATACCCATTTCTCTACTTTAAGCCCTATTTCAACACAGTATTTCAAGGCCTCTCAACCTCATTCCCAGGCATCAGCAGTACTGGCTTCACTGTTCTCTCACCTCCTGACTCTCTCTGTTGCTCTCTTCCACCCAGTCTGACTCATATACATATGTATTTTTAGTTAACTTTGTAAACGAACCAATATTGATACATGATTATTAAAGCCCCATAGTTTGCATCAGTGCTCACTCTTTGTGTAGCACATTCTATGGGTTTTGACAAATGCATAATGACATATGTCCACCATTATGGTATCATATAGAGTAGTTTTACTGTCCCCCTCCCCCAACCTTTTGTGCTCCACTTCCATCTCCATCTTTCCTCCAGCTTCCAAATCCAAACCCTGGCAACCACTGGTATTTCTACTGTCTCCATGGTTTTGTCTTCTTCAGAATGTCATATAGTTAGCGTCATCCAGTACATTCATATTAAAGTGTTTTTCAGATTTGCTTTCACTTAGCAATATGCTTTTAAGTTTCCTCCATGTCTTTGCATGGTTTGATAACTCATTTATTTCTATTGCTGAATAACCCATTGTCTGGATGTACTGCAGTTTGCTCATCCATTCACCTATCAAAGGGCATCTTGGTTGCCTCCGTGTTTTGACAATTAGGAATTCATGTGCATACTTTTGTGAGGACATGAGTTTTCAACTCATCTAGATAAATACCAAAGAAAGCAATTGCCAGATTTTATGGTAAAAGTATGTTTAGTTTTGTAAGAAACCACTGAATTGTTTTCCAAAGAGGCTGCACCACTGTATTTTTCCACCAGCAATTAAGAGGTCCTGTTGCTTGACTTTTTATTTTATTTTATTTTATTTATTGAGATGGAGTCTCGCTCTGTCGCCCAGGCTGGAGTGTAATGGCGCAATCTCAGCTCACTGCAACGTCCGCCACCTGGGCTGAAGGAATTCTCCTGTCTCAGCCTCCTGAGTAGCTGGGATTACAGGTGCCTACCACCATGCCTGGCTAATTTTTGTATATTTAGTAGAGATGGGATTTCATCATGTTGGCCGGGTTGGTTTTGAACTCCTGACCTCAAACGATCCACCCCACTTGGCCTCCCTAAGTGCTGGGATTAGAGGCATGAGCCACCATGCCCGGCTTGACTCATATATTTCAAATTTATTTGGATCTAGTCAGTCACTTGTTTGGAAACCTTCCATGGATATTTGCTACTTCAGTATAAAACCGTGGTTTAGGGCCAAGTGCAGTGGCTCATGTCTATAATCCCAGCACTTTGGGAGGCTGAGGCAGGAGGATCACTCGAGCCCAGGAATTTGAGCCAGCCTGGGCAACACAGCAAGACCCATCTCTACAAAAAATAAAAAATTAGTGGGCCAGATGCGGTGGCTCACACTTGTAATCCTAGCACTTTGGGAGGCTGAGGCAGATGGATCACAAGGTCAGGAGATCAAGACCATCCTGGCTAACACAGTGAAACCCCATCTCCACTAAAAATACAAAAAATTAGCCAGGCGTGGTAGCGGGCACCTGTAGTCCCAGCTACTCAGGAGGCTGAGGCAGGAGAATGGCGTGAACCCGGGAGGCGGAGCTTGCAGTGAGCCGAGGTCATGGCACTGCACTCCAGCCTGAGCGACAGAGCAAGACTCCATCTCAAAAAAAAAAAAAAAAAAAATTGGTAAGATGTGATGGTGCACTCCTGTAGTCCCAGCTACTTGAGAGGCTGAGGTGGAAGGATAGCTTGAGTCCTGGGATGATACTATGTGTATGGTAGTGGCTAACATTTTGAGGAGTGCTTACCTGTACTGTTATAAGTCCTTTACATACAGTATCTCATTTTAGTCTCACAATAACCCTACTAAGCACTATTTGTATCCCCATTTTACAGACAGGAAACTGAGGCACAGGTTAATTGGCTTATCCAATTTCACATAGCTGGGAGGTGGCAGAGCTAAGGTTTGAGCCCCAGCGGTCTGGTCATAAACTCTTGCTTGTAACCGCTAAATCAGACTCTTTCTCATGTTGACTCTATACCTTTATTTTTCATTAAAAGATGTATTTTCTGGATGTATTTCCATGTCAGTTCATCTTATCTTTTTAGTACCTGCATAATGCATATAATTTCATTCTGTTATGCTCTATGTTTTATTTATTTATTTTTATTTTATTTTATTTTTGAGATGGAGTCTCACTCTGTTGCCCAGGCTGAAGTGCAGTGGTGAGATCTCGGCTCACAGCAACCTCTGCCTCCCAAGTAGCTGGGATTATAGGCATGTGCAACCATGCCCAGGTAAGGCTTTTTGTTTATTTATTTATTTATTTTTGAGGCAGAGTCGTCCAGGCTGGAGTGCAGTGGCATGATCTTGGCTCACTGCAACCTCTGCCTCCCGGGTTCAACTGATTCTTCTGCCTCAGCCTCCTCAGTAGCTGGGACTACAGGCACACACCAACACGCCCAGTTAATTTTTGTATTTTTAGTAGAGACGGGGTTTCACTGTGTTGGCCAGGCTGGTCTTGAACTCCTGACCTAGTGATCCACCCACCTCAGCCTCCCAAAGTGCTGGGATTACAAGCATGAGCCACTGTGCCCGGCTTCGGCTTCATTTAATCATTTCCTATTGATGTTTAGATTGTTGGCTTTTTTGTTACTGTTGCCTTCAGTGCTGCAGTAAGCCTCCTCCATGCTCCTATAAGGGTCTCTGTGCACACATAGAGACGCCGAGAACCGTAATTGCAGAATGAGATGTGCACCTGAAAAACTGTGACTGATAAGTACCAAATTGTCCTCCAATTTTCATTCTCACCAACTGTGTATAAAAGTGTCCATCTCCCCCAGAAATAACTCTGGATATGAAAAAGTGTACAACTTTTGGTGAGCAGAACGAGTTTAAATGATCAGTAGGCGTTTCCCGCTTCCCACTGGGAAGGAGTGGAGAGGTGGTTGTGAGGAGTTACAGAAGTTACAAAAGACCCTGTGCTTCAACTTGTAGATACACACCCTGCACCCCTTGCTTCTGCACCGTGTGTCACCCCACTACACGCCACTTGCATGGAGAATAATTTGGTAGAACCCTTTTTTTACCCCTATGAATCTACTTAATGGATCAATTCTTTAAATTGAGGTACAACATACTCACAGTAAACTACATAAAGTGCCCTCTGCTTAAGCATACGGCTTGATGGGTTTTGCTATGTCCATGCTCCATAACACCACATCTCCACACGGGACATTCCCAGCATCTCAGAAGCCCTCCACACTCACCACTGCCTCTCCAAATGTGACCACCACCTCAACTTATATTATTATAGATTCACTTTGCCTGTTTTTGAACTTTATATGAATGGAATAGTAAGCTATGTTATTCTTTTGGTGTCTGTTGTTGTTGTTTTTTTTTTCACTCAATATTATTTTTGGAATTTATCCTTGCTGTTGTAGAACACAGTAGCTTATTCATTTTCATTGTTGTGTATATTTCATTGTTGTGTATATTTCACTGCATGGAAATCCCATCATTTGGGTATCCATTTGCACTGTTTCCAGTTTGGGGCTATTCTTGCATATGTCTTTTGGTGAACACATTGCGTATATACTGAAAAACAGAATTACTGGGTCCTAGAATTCACATAGGTTCAGTTTTAATAGATACTTGGAACCAGTTTTCCAAAGTGATTGTACCAATTTATACAACTACAACCATAACTAAGAAAATGAAGAGGCAAGCCATAAAGTGGGAGAAGATCCTTGCAATACATTTCCTAACGAAGGATTCATATCTAAAATATGTAAAGAATTCCTACAATTCCAAAGAATTCCTTATTGATTTGTATCAATAAGAAAAAGGTAGGCAGGCCGGGCGCGGTGGCTCAAGCCTGTAATCCCAGCACTTTGGGAGGCCGAGGCGGGTGGATCACGAGGTCAGGAGATCGAGACCATCCTGGCTAACATGGTGAAACCCCGTCTCTACTAAAAATACAAAAAACTAGCCTGGCGCGGTGGCGGGCGCCTGTACTCCCAGCTACTCGGAGGCTGAGGCGGGAGAATGGCGGGAACCCGGGAGGCGGAGCTTGCAGTGAGCCGAGATGGCGCCACGGCACTCCAGCCTGGGCGACACAGCGAGACTCCGTCTCAAAAAAAAAAAAAAAAAAAAAAAGGTAGGCAACCCAAAAGAATCATTCAAAAGTCTTGAATAGGCAGTGGAAGTAGTTTCCATTGCCCCACACCCCACCAGTTGTATTAGTCAGCGTTCTCCAGATAAACTAAACAAATAGGCCATATATAGGAAGAGGTTCATTATAACGAATTGGTTTAACATTAATATAGAGGCTGAGAAATCCTGTGATCTGCCGTCTGCAAGCTGGAGACCCAGGAAAACCAGTGCTGTGATTCCAATCTAAGTCCAAGTCCAAAGGCCTGAGCGAATCACGTGAATCCCAGCCTAAGCGCAGCAGAGGACTGATGTCCCAGCTCAAACAGGCAGACTGGAAGCAAAATTTTGCAAACTCGCTCTTCCTTTGCTTTTTTTGTTCCATTCAGGCCCTCAAAGGATTGGATGATACCTACCCACATGGGGGAGGAAAACCTGCCTCACTGAGTCCATTCCTTCAAATGCTAATCTCATCCAGAAACCCTCGCAGTCACATCCAGAAATATTGCTTAATGCGGGCACCTTGTGGCACAGTTTAGATGACACCTAAAATTAACCATCACACCAATGCTTTTTTTTTTTTTTTTTTTTTTTTTTTGAGACGGAGTCTCGCTCTGTCGCCCAGGCTGGAGTGCAGTGGCCAGATCTCAGCTCACTGCAAGCTCCGCCTCCCGGGTTTATGCCATTCTCCTGCCTCAGCCTCCCGGGTAGCTGGCACTACAGGCGCCCACCACCTCGCCCGGCTAGTTTTTCGTATTTTTTTAGTAGAGACAGGGTTTCACTGGGTTAGCCAGAATGGTCTCGATCTCCTGACCTCGTGATCCGCCCGTCTCGGCCTCCCAAAGTGCTGGGATTACAGGCTTGAGCCACCGCGCCCGGCCTTCACCCAGCTAATTTTTTGTATTTTTAGTAGAGACGAGGTTTCACCGTGTTAGCCAGGATGGTCTCGATCTCCTGACCTCGTGATCCGCCTGCCTCGGCCTTCCAAAGTGCTGGGATTACAGGTGTGAGCCACCATGCCTGACCAGAAGTTGTATGTTTTAATGTAGCCCAACTTATGTTTAAGTCAGTTTGTGTATATGTGTATAAGAATACTCTGCCAATCCAAAGCCATGAAGATATTCTCCTGTACTAGCTTTTAGAAATTTATGATTTACCTATGACATTCAGATCTACAATCCAACTGGAATTGGTTTTATTAATAGTAAAAATTAAATTTTAAGGGTAAAATTATTAATAGGATTAATAGGGGTAAAAATTAATGTCTCCTTCACATGCAATGTGGAATACTCCAAGGCACCATTGATTGAAAAGAACATCCTTCCCATTGCATTGTCATAAATCAAGGGGCCAGTCCGGGCGCAGTAGCTCATGCCTGTAATTCCAGTACTTTGGGAAGCCGAGGTGGGTGGATCACCTGAGGTCAGGAGTTTGAGACTAGCCTGGCCAACATGGAGAAACCCTGTCTCTACTAAAAATACAAAAATTAGCCAGGCATGGTGCTGGGCGCCTGTAATCCCAGCTACTCCAGAGGCTGAGGCAGGAGAATCACTTGAACCCGGGAGGCGGAGGTTGCAGTGAGCCGAGATCACGTCCCTGCACTTCAGACTGGGCAACAGAGCAAGACTCTGTCTCAAAAAAATAAAAGTTAAAAATAAAAAAAATATAGCACATACAATTATGTACAGTACATAATACTTGATAATGATAATAATTAAACAACTATTACTTCTTTATATTCTTACCATCCTATACTTCACATCATTATGTTAGAATGTTCTCCTGCTTATTAAGAAAAAAAAGAGTTAGCTGTGAAATAGCCTCAGGCAGTCCCTTCAGGAAGTATCCAGAAGAAGGCATTGTTATCAAAAGAGATGACAGCTCCAAGTGTGTTATTGCCCCTAAGACCTTTCAGTGGGACAAGATGTGGGGATGGAAGACAGTGATATTGATGGTCCTGACCCTGTACAGACTTAGGCTAATGTGTCCTAGTTCTTCTTCTTTTTTTTTTTTTCTGAAGACAAAGTCTCTTTCTGTTACCTAGGCTGGAGTACAGTAGCACCATCTTGGCTCACGGTAACCTCCTCCTCCCAGGTTCAAGCAATTCTTCTGCCTCAGCCTCCCAAGTAGTTGGGATTACAAGTGCACATGCCATCATGCCCGGCTAATTTTTGTATTTTTAGTAAAGATGGGGTTTCTCCATGTTGGCCAGGCTGATCTCGAACTCCTGACCTCAAGTGATCCATCCACCTTGGCCTCCCAAAGTGTTGGGATGATAGACGTGAGCCGCTGCGCCCAGCCTGTGTCCTAGTTCTTAACAACACCACCACCAACGCAATTAGAAATAGAAAAAAGCGTATAGAATAAGGATATAAAAAAATATTGTTGTACAGCTGTACAATATGTTTATGTTTTAAACTAAGTGTTATCACAAAGAGTCAAAAAAAATAAAAAAACCTTAAAATTGTATAAAGCAAAAAAGTAAGCTAGGGTTAACTTATTATTGGAGAAAAAATATTATTAATACATTTAGTGTAGCCCAAGTGCCCAATGTTTACAAAGTCTGCAATAGCGTACAGTCACACCCTAGGCCTTCACATTCACTCACCACTCACTCACTGACTCACCCAGAGCAACTTCCCATCCTGCCACCTCCACGCATGGTAAGTGCCCTGTACAGGTGGACCATTTTTTACCTTTTGTACCTTATTTTTACTGTACCTTTTCCATGTTTAGGCATGTTTAGATACACAGATGCTTACCCTTGTGTTTCAATTGCCTACAGTATTCAGGACAGTCACGTGCTGTACAGGTTTTCAGCCTAGAGGCAATGGCGTGGGTGTGTAACTGGCTATACCAGCTAGGTTTACATCAGTGAACTCTGTTGATACGGCTCCAACAAGTAGAGGAACACCAGGTTCTTCCTCTGGAGTCGAACTGGATAAAACCACACGGACACAAGTGGAATGGTTTTAAGGTGCAAAGGGCTTAATAAACAGGAAAGGAGGAAGGAAGAGGAAAACAGCTCCCTCATACAGAGACAGAGGGAGGGGGGATTCCAACAAAGAGAAACCCTAGTGTGGTGGAAACCAGTCAGTTATTTGAGGAGGCAGGAGGAGGCGGTGTCTGATTGCATAGGGCTTAGGGGATTGGTTTGACCAGGCATGTCACTCACACGGCCCTGGAAAAAAAAAATTGGCCCTCCCACCCTAGCTTTTAATATGCAAATGTGGGGCGCCATGATGTTCTTCACACGTGGGATATGGGTGCGCCGTCATGTTGCCAGGCACATGTGAGAGCAAGGACATATTTGGGTGGACCCAGTTTCTACTGGCCAGCATTTGTATCAGAGGTTGCCGGCCTAGCTCTAAGAGCCGGAGCTTTCCTGCTAGACAAGAAATGTTTCTTTAGCTGCTTTAAAAGAAACAAAAACTTTCCAAGGACCCCTTTTTCTCTCTATCTGCCTAAAATAATTTCTTAACTCCTGTAACACTATGATGTTCACACAATGATGAAATTGCCTTCGCATTTCTCATAACATATCCCTACCATTAAGTGACCCATGACTGAAACATGTGTGTTCCTTATTTTGTCTGTTTCCCCTACTAGAACGCAACCTCTTTCTCTGACAGCAGGGTGTTCGTCTGCTTGGCTCTCTCCTGTCCCCTCAGTGTCTAGCATAGATGCCCGAGTGAAGCTTATGATGTTGAGAGTGCTCAATGAGATAACGTCTGTAAGGCAGCAAGGACAGTGCCCAAAGGCCAGGAGAGCTGAGGACCTGGTGGTATCTGCCATCATTGTTCTGATGGTGGCGAGGTGGCAGGTGACTTCTCTGTGCCTCACAATCTGTCCAGGGCCGTGCTGGGGTCTGTCCACCATCAAGGGCCTCTGCAAGAATAGAGAAGTGAGGTGCCTTATTTGAGCCGGTCAGGCACTGAAGTTTCCAGAGAGCCCCCTCCCTACCATGACACCGGCCTCCACCCCCAGCTCTCCCCAGGACGGGGCTGGAACGCTCCCACGGATTGCAGCAGGCCCCTCCGCTCCTGTCTGGCACCTCATTACCAGAAAGATGTGGACCCACTGGAGCGAGTTCAGAGAAGCGCAGCAGCCCCAGGGAGGCAAGCTCGCGGGCTGATTTACGAGGCAAGGCTGGAGGGGGGGATCACGAGAGCAGAAGACACCCTGGGAGCGCAACTATGAGATGTGTGCGGCTGGCGTGGGGTGGGTGTTTCTTGAAACATTCCAGGATGAAACGAAGGAGAGAAGCTTTTGAGACTGGTTGTGGCAGGAGGTGTCCCTGACAAGGAAAGCCTCGCGTCAGCAGAACATTCTTTCCATAGGAGAGTGGGAGGCTACTATTTAGAAAGCAACAGATTAGACAAGATCCAGCACAGTGAACTGTGATTGATGAAACTCCCTGAACCGGCCTGGATAGGATACCTTTAGTCTCTAGGACACTCAAGACATTGCCAAGGATCCATGATCTTGTCATCCTCATCCTCTTGGGCTCAAGAGCAGCCAGGGGAGCATACTTAACTTGATGAAATGAAAATAAACATGGACAAGTCAGGGAAAGGGCTGGGGAGAGTTCTGGAGTGTTTACACATAGCGATCTGCCAGGCCTTGCCTCTCAATAAACCAATGCCTTAGAGAAAGGTTTTTCAGCCTCAGAGCTCTTGACATTTTGGGCCAGATCACTCTTTGTTATGGTGGTTGTCCCGTGCATTGGAGGATATTTTGCAGCATCTCTGCCTTTACCCACCAGATTCCAGGAGCCTTCTACACCAGTCATAATAAAAATATCTCCAGACATTGCCACAGGTTCCCCCTGGGGGCAAAATCACCTCTGGTTGAGAACCACTGCCCCGGGTGAGCTGAGCATGAGAATCTGCTCTCTGTTCTGTCTCGAAACTCAACACTTTGACATGTTGTGAGCATCTTGCCATACTGAATGTGTTTCAGAGATATTTCTTCTACCACCAGCTTGTGGATGTAATCCACACACCATGGGGTGAAGAAAAAGCTACCCCATGTTGGGCTTATTGAGAGATGATCTTACATGGAGACTTCCAGAACACTTTTGTTTGTTTGTTTGTTTGTTTGTTTAGGAGATGGAGTCTGGCTACATTGCCCAGGCTGGTCTTGAACTCCTGGCCCAAGTGATCCTCCCACCCAGACCTCCCTAAGTGCTGGGATTACAGGTGTGAGCCACTGTACCCTCCCCCTAGAACATTTTTCAAGGATCTCTTTGACTCTGTATGATTTTCATCTTACCCTACAACTAGAGAGCCTGATTTGTAAGTAGGGTGCTCTCCATCATAATAACCTTTGGCCACTCCTGGGATCATAAGAAAGACTGATGGATTTCAAAGTATTTGGAAAATAGAGGCAGGCAAATTGCTGTTCTTGAGAAGAGAGGAGTTAACAGTCGTGCTAAGAGTGGTAGCGTGGCATAGAGGTTATGATCCCTGAAACTCACGTGGATAATGAATGTTTCGAGATAAAGGCTCAGCTGCTGTAGCCAAGAGACGAAAAACACGGTGCCTGAAGGAAGATAGATGTTTATTTCTCCCTCATGTAATGGTCTCCACGTTGGAGGACTGTTTCTGCTAAATAAATCAGAGCGTTGACCCTCACTGGCAAGGACCCAGCTGTCTGTCTTGTGATTTCACCATCTCCTAGTGTGTTACCCTTGGCTGCAAGGCAGGGGCTAGGTCGTGAGATGTCACTGAAGGGAAAAAGAGAGTCTGGGACAGCAAATTCCTCTTGAGTAAGTGAGGCAGAAGTGGCACCTGTCTCTCTGAAAAGAACTTGGTTATATGGCCACACCCAGTCACACGAAAGGCTGGGGAGGGTGGACTTTAGCTGTGTGGTCAAGTACTCGGGAAGTAAGGGAGAACAGGCCAGAGAAGGAAAGCAATGTCTACCAAACAAGGAATTCAAGTTTGAATCCTAAAGTAAAGCACCCTTCAGAAAAGGACTAATCCATGTTTCACAGTCTCTCTAGATTGTATTTGATCTCCTCAAACTCCCTGCATGTCCCTGGATTTGGGGCCAAAGGCTGTTCAAAGACAGGCATTCTGTCACTCCCAAAACAAACTCATGAGGGAGAGACAGTTAAGCTATCCCAGGACAGGGGTTGCTTGAGAGCAGATGGGGGATGGTCCGAATTTTTGGTAGGTCTTCAGGGGCCTTCCTTACAATGCTGGGATGTGGCCAAAATCGCCTTATGGCTTTTGGGGGTTGTCAGCAATGGGCAGACCCACATTTTCCTACTTCCCTGAAGAATTTCTGTGCTGGAGGAATTACCCTCCCAGCCTGGGGACAAAACTAACTGTGCATAACCAAAGGGCAGATGGAAAATAGTAGAAAAAGAACAAAAGGGGCCAGGCAGGGTAGTTCATGCCTGTAATCCCAGCACTTTGGAGGGGAAAGGCAGACGGATCACTTGAGGTTAGGAGTTCAGGACCAGCTTGGCTGACGTAGCGAAACCTCATCTCCACTAAAAATACACAGTAGCTGGGTGGGGTGGTGTACACCTATAATCCTAGCTACCCAGGAGGCTGAGGCAGGAGAATCGCTTGAGCTGGGAGTCCGAGGTTGCAGTGAGACAAGATTGTGCCACTGCACTCCAGCCTGGGTGACAGAGTGAGACTCTGTCTCAAAAAAAAAAAAAAAAAGCTCACTTTGGGAGGCCGAGACGGGTGGATCATTTGAGGTCAGGAGTTCGAGACCAGCCTGGTCAACATGGTAAAACCCTGTCTCTATTAAAAAACACAAAAAATTAGGCAGACGTGGTGGCAGGCGCCTGCAGTCCCAGCTACTTGGAAGGGTAAGGCAGGAGAATTGTTTCAATCCAGGAGGCGGAGGCTGCGGTGAGCCGAGATCACGCCACTGCACTCCAGCCTGGGCAGCAGAGTGAAACTCCTTCAAAAAAATAAAACAAAAAACAAAACAAAACGCTAATCGAAAAGGAACAAGAGAGCCTCCACTTGCCGTTGGTTTTTGGTCCAGATTCCTGAGCAGAGTCCTGGGACCCATGCCTGGACAGGACTAGGAAGGGAACAGAAATGAGCCCCTTCCTTTCCCACCTCCTAGACAACATCAGGAAGGGCTAACCAAAGGAAGGAGACTGGGAGCGGACAGAGGACAGGTCAGAGGTGAGGGGGAGGGAGGGGTAACTGAGGGCTGCATGCCCTGCCCCTGATGCTTGTTTTTCCTATGGGGAAATTTGATCCCAGTTCAATCCACCGCCAAGATTCCCTGAACGCAGGTGAAGTAAGATGCCAGGCAGCCTATTTAACATGTACACAAACCCAGCCCGACTCCCCAGTCATCTGCTGTTGGAAGTACCCAAGGGACAGTTGCGTGGGAGCTCTGCTGGTCATGTGACACTTGTCACAAGCCCAGGGTGTGGGGAAAGGGTGGATTAACCACAGAAAGCCTGGCACAGCCAGAACACCCCTGGATCCTCTATCTGGGGAGAGTGTCTGGTTACCACGCGCAAATGATATGCAGAATTTCTCATGTCTGTAGAGCTTGCCATGGTTCTCTGTTCTTAGAGGGGTTTTTTCGGGTAGCAGATGTGGCTGCATGGTAGAGTTTTAAATCACCATGGCCTGATCCAAACACCAAGAAATTCTGATTTCGTTGGTCTGGAGGCACACAGACAGCAGTCTTTCTGAATGTGCCTCCAGGACTAAGACCCACTGACATGTGGGAGCTCAAGTGATCTTCCAGTTACCCCACTGAGAAAAGGGGGACGTTTCATGGATAACAAAACAGTCTCAGCAAATGAGATGATTTGCTTAAGATTATCTGCAGACAAGTCATTAGATTCTCTTGTCCAGAAACCACAACGTAATTGTCCCTTGGAGGAAAAAAATAATGTCTTTTAAAGTGGATTCATAGGTTTTGTGGTGTCTACAGATACTGTGATTTTATTTGACTCTTACAAAGTGAAGGAAGGAAAGCCATCTGAGTACCTGGGGTCCCACCTGCATTCTCACGTGCCGTACTCAGATGCGGGAGAGTAAGAAACATTCAGCCAGTGGTTGACATGTGTTTCCAATGCATGAACATTTGTTCCACATGTTTTTGGGCTCTCCAGGAAACTCAGCCATCAGTTATTCATGTCTCTTTTTTTGTTTTTTCTTGTTGGGCGCAACACAAGGGCTCCCTCCACGTTGGAGAATTCTACTTTCCCATGGCTACTCTCGATCAGTCACTGCCACCTTCCTTAAGAAAATATCACCCCAGGGCCTGAAAGCAAGCTGTTTAGTGCAGAGCCTGGAACATCTGAATTGCAAAGACAGGCTTGAACTAGAATTTCTGGCTCGAGACGTCTTGAGGCCTGCAGACAACTAATACAAGAATAATTTTGTATTAAAGAATAATTTCGTAATGCTGCAACAAGACCCTCAAGAGGTTTGGGGATCCTGACTTATAAACAAGGCGCTCGTCTCACAGCTGCCTGAAGATGTTTGGGGCGGGCATCCATGACTCCCAGGATGGGAGAAAGAGTTAAGCTAAGGGACACTGTTGCCTTTGGTGTGGTAATGGAAGTGCAACTGTTGTGTACACGCATGATTCCCCCCACGTACAGCACATGCAGTATACACACCAGCAGTACTTGCGACACCCAGCGCATGTGCACTCCACACATGCTCACACAGCACCTGCATACACAACACACACATGCAACACACAAAATTCACAGTAGATGTACACATAATTCAAGTTCACACAACTCCTGTATACACAACACACATGTAGCACACACAACACTCAATGTGCACTCAATGCAAGCTCACAACATGCATGACGCATGCACACCACACACACATGCAACACACAAAATTCACAATACATGTTCATTCAACACACACCACACACATACAACACACAGGACACACCATACATGTGCACACAACACAAGTTCACACAACACACATAGCACATGCATATACTTCACACACACACACACAACACACAGGACACACAGTACGTGTGCATTCATTGCAAGCTCACAACACACATGCATATACACCATACATACATGCAGCACAAACAACACAGTACATGTGTATGCAGCACACACCCAATCCGGCTTCTTGGGGACTTCACTGAGCACTTTCAATAATTAGCCAGCAGGGGACAGCATTGCAAAGGCTTTTCAGGACAGGCATGCTCCCTCAGGAGGCAACAAGTGTCAAAGATTCATCAACTTTACAACCTACATCCAGTTGCCTATTATGTACCAGGCATTTTGCTAGGTGCTTCCAGCCATGATGAAAACGGAAATGTCTCTTCCTTCAGGACTAAGCTTCCTTCAAAAACTCGAGAGATGGAAGATGGTGTGGGGGTAAGGGGTTGCGACTGAGAACCACCACGTGGCCGCCTGGCTCCGAGGCTGGGCTTGGGCAGTAAAGTCGCTGCCTTGGATCTAGCTCTGCCACTTAGTCTCTGCCCCTTTTCTGTAACATGAAGTGGCTGCTACAGCAGCAGCGTCTTGCAGAAATACAGTGTGAGCTGCACATACAATCCAAACTAAATTCTCTAATCATGCAATTAGAAATGGGAGAAAGAAGCAGGTGAAATTAATTTTAGTCATATGTTTTATGTAACCCAGCATATCAAAAATAGTAATATATAGGACCAGGTATGGTGGCTCACGCCTGTAATCCCAGCACTTTGGGAGGCCGAGGCGGAAGAATCATCTGAGGTCGGGAGTTCAAGACCAGCCTGGACAACATGGTGAAACCCCATCTCTACTAAAAATACAAATCTACTAAACATACAAAAAAAAAAAAAATTAGCCAGGCATGGTGGCAGGCACCTGTAGTTCCAGCTACTCGGGAGGCTGAGGCAGAAGAATCGCTTGAACCTGGGAGGCAGAGGTTGCAGTGAACTGATTGCTCCACCTGCACTCCAGCCTGGGCAACAGGGCAAGACTCCATCTCAAAAAACCAAACCAAACAAAACAAAATAGTAATATACATAGTCAATGTGTAATATAAACAGATTGAGCTAATTTACATTCACTTTTTGTACGAAGGCTGCAAATCCAGGGTGTATTCTACACTCACAGCATGTCTCAATTCGGACCGCCTGCACTCTATGCACTCAGTTGCCACCTGTGGTTGGGGCTTGTCGTATTGAACAGCCATCCAACTAGAGTTTTCAGGCTTTGCAGGGTGTTAGAATCACCTGGTGGTGGGGGAGTGGCTACTAAAAAATTTCTTGTGCTCAAAACAACGAAACAACAAACAAATACAGTGATCAGGCCCTACTATATTAATTCTAGTCTGTCTGAAAGCCTGAGGCTGTCACCCAAATACCAAATGCCAGCCTAGCCCATTTATTTTCCCTTTCCAGTGTGCACCTCCTTCCTTCACATCACACACACACACACACACACACACACACACACACACATACACACACACACACACACAGTTTGGAGTCTGAAATTAGGAGGATCACTTGAGCCCAGGAGACAGAGGTTGCAGTGAGCCAAGGTCACACCACTGCAGTCCAGCCTGGGCAAAAGAGCGAGACTCTGTCTCAAAAAAAAAAAAAAAAAAAAAAAATCCAAACCACAACATAAAACAGAGGGAAAAAGAGAAGATACAGTCGCGCTCTTCTTCATCTCTTGGTTGCTGGACCTTGTACATCCCACAACCTTTGCTGACATCCCTCAGAGAAGCTCCGTCACTTTGTCCTCCTGCTCCCAGCAGATGCCAAGCCCAGGAAGGGCCCCTCCTCTTGTCACTGTCCCTCCAGGCCTGGCAGAGCCGGTTCCTTTGTTAGTGAGGAAGCTGTGATCCCGGGAGCAATGGCCCTTTCCTCTCTGGGCGGAACACGGAGCTCAGCCTCTGCCCTCCCTCTCTCTGCTCCTCCTTGTCACCTTCCATTCACAGGCCTGGGACAAGGACCCTCCGGGATCCTTGCCTGCAGTCCTTTTGGTTGGCAGATGCTGCTGATTGGCATGGGCTGACAGCCTTCCTGAGGGGGATGTCTGGAGGCCACCAGCTGCCTCCACACACAGGTGCCCAGGTGTGTGGCTGCTTCAGTTCCAGCAGTCATCGCCTTTCTGGGGAAATTCCATGCAGGATGAGGGGCTGAGGGAAAACCCCATGTACTTTGGGACCCCAGGATAAGAGGATAATTGTTCAAAATCCCATTGACATCACTTTTTCTCTGTAGGGAGCTGCAGATTAATGGTAAAAAAAAGCAAATGAGCAAAGTAACTCCTAGTTACCCTATCCATGTTGGGGAAGAGAAGTTTGGAGACACTAGTGTTATGTAGCATTTATTTTCTAGACCTAAGCGTCTACTCTGCCATGGTATTAGCTGTCCTTGGAAGCGTCCCTAACTTTCCCAAGCCTCTGTTACCTCATCTGCAAAATAGGAATACCTGATGTGCCTGGCTCTCAGGGTTGTTGTGAAAACGGAAAGAAAACAGCAGCTGAGCATTGTCAAGGACTGTGACAGGGCTGAGGTTTTTACCCCATTTGTCAGGTTACAACTGGGCCTGCCAGTTTCATGAATGGGGATAGAAGACACAAAACTCCTGGGTCAGAGCTAAGGGCATTTATTACTCACTGCAACAGCAGTAGCCACGCATTTTCTTGCGTGGGATCTGTAGACTCCGATACCCAGAGTGCGATGTGAAGAGGCCCGGTGAGATGGTCACACCAGGCAGGAACCCTGAGTTTAGGAAAGTCACTTATTTTTAGAATGGGTAGGAAGCCTGCCTGACCTTTGTCCCTGAGAGAGACATTATCTTTATTCTGGGCAGTAAACAAACCTACCCTTTCCTCTGGAGAGAGACACTGACTCGATCTTCCCAGGCTGCTCTCTGCACAAACACCCTTGGAAAGCTAGTCCGGAACAAAAGCAGTCTGTGCCTCTCTTGGCAAAACAGGCTTCTGCCTTTCCAGGCAAGAGACCCATGGAGAATTTTCTCCCCACCAAAGCACTATTGAGAAAGTGCAAGTGCTACGTATGTGTAAGGTACTTGAACCTCATTTACCCTGACAATTGCCCTGTGAGGTGGGAGGGGGTAAAAATGACCCTATCATGATGCTTATGTGGAAAGAGAGTCAGGCATAAGAGGTTCAGCACGTGTCCAAAATCACCCAGCTATTTGGTGAATCACCATGTCTAGCACTGAGAAATCTAGGCTCTAGGCCCTCTGCTATTTCTACTACACCACTGGCAAGATCATCTTTAATACCCCTCAAGTCTCACTCATTCCCACTAGAATCTACAAATTGTGACAGGCCATCAACAGTGAGCAGTCAGCACCATTAGAAAACTCTGCAGCTTCCAAGGCTGAGTTCATTTGAAAGCAGGTGATGTGTGTTAAATAACCAGGCTTTGTTCCGGGTTCTCAAAATTCACCCAACATGCCAACGTGGGTGTCAAGGGGTTACGAGGGAGTTTGCGGGCACTCGGAAGCAGTTGAGACCCCATGAGCTGCAGAGTGGTGAGCGGGACTGAGGCGTACGGGAGTGGGAAGTCGCTGACCCTCACACCCGCACTGATGTTGCTGCTCTTCTGCTTTGCATAAGAGGGTTCATACCCGTTCTTTTTGTGCCAGAAGGAGGGACAGGCGCAAAAGTTCTGTGGCCTGGGGCTTGAGGTCTCCCTGTTGTTCAGCAAGTGTCAGCAAGGGCCTCTGGCCCTGGAGGGGCTCTCACTGAGCTCCTGTGGAAGTGGGACATGTAGAATCCCCAGTTCCTACACTGTCTCCTACGGGGCTCCAGCTTGGCTTGGACCTCTTTCCTGGTGCACAGTATGACTGCTGATCGACACTCACTGAATACTTAGCAAGTGCTAGGCGCTGTGCTATGCCAAGATCCTCGCACACATCATCTTATTTAATCCTCACAACAATCCTTTCTATAGGTGACATGCTTGTATCGCATGGTAAGTGACAAAGCTCCAACTCATTGCAGATCTTATCTGGCTCTGAGGCCCAGATATGCTTCCAACAAAGGACTTGTGAGTTATCTTCACATTTTTAGAAATAAAGTTGGGGTCCAGGGAGCAGAGCCCCTGAAAGCCTCTCTTTTGTGCCACCCTGTCGCAACAAAGCACTTCCAACTAGATCTTTAGGTAGACAGGTCTGCAGGTTCTGCTTGTAGGAAAAACAGCAAGCAAGTAGCACAAGCCGCCTGGATGTGGGGCTCAGAGAACATGTCCTTCGTTGGCGTGCATGTACACTGCCCTCTAGTGTTGAAACGCCAGCAGGCTGCTACCTCTGCTCAGCTTGCACAAGAGGTCAGCCCCTCGCCTTCTCATGGGTAGCAGAACAGAGCCCGGCATTTCCCACTCTGAAGAATGGGCCACTTCCCACTGAGTGGCCTTTCCTACACAAAGGGCAAGGAACCCCGCATGAAAATGTCCCGAGCATTTTTGTGCTGCCTGGGGCAGCTGGCCACTTTCAGCAGGCTTCACTCTACAAGCAGCTTTTTCCTCTGAAAGTGACTTCTGTACACCATTTATTATGATCTGTCATCTCTGAAGCCATTTATTTCAATGGCCAGTCATAAATATTGATACTTGACAGGATTTTCAACTTGGATTTCAAAAACCTCACATATATTTTCTATTCTCTCCCATGTCAGTATTCCTTTAGAAATCAAAACTACATCAAAAGAGATTCACCTGATTGCAGAGCTCAGTCTGTGAAGTCGGTGCCTCCCTGTCGCCCCGAGATTCCTAGAGCTGCCATGAGCAAGGCATATCAAAGAAACCTGCCCGTTGACAACCACGTTTTATTTTCACCAGAAGGCATCTTCTCTCCATTGTATAATATGTGATTCCAGGGTCTATGCAATGGTTCTGTAACTTGAAACCTCTCTGGATCAAGAGAAAAATGAAACTCTTTGTAGGCATCATTCATTGGAAGCACTCAATAAAGATGATCTATTGTAAATGCAATACATTTTCTGCTGGGTTTAGCTTATTTTTCTTCATGGTACAGCCTTATATATGTGGGATGGATTTGAACCAGATATAATATGGGTACAGTTATAACTCTGCAGGAAATCTCCTCAGAGTAACAGATCTTATCTTTATAATAAAGACAGCCATTTTAAAAATTTCGTATAAATCGTGCCCCACAAGGTTGGCAGAACTCAAGCATAGCATGCCGTCTAAGTTCATGCATGTGGCGTTTCCCGCAGGCAGAAATAACTCTTTCGATGGCTTCTTTTTGTACTTCCATAGTTGAAGACAAAGAAGACAGGTTCTATGGCAACATTATGAGGCCATCAAAATCAATGCTCCAAGCCCCACACTTCGTACTTCTTCTTTTCTCTACAACAATTACAAGTTGTTCTTTTGTTTTCTGACCTTCTCAGGTTCAAGGTCAAACCTCCTAATAAGTTTTCTATTTCTGCAAAACAATTGCTTCTACACTCAGCAGGTTTTCTTTTGGGTTTTTCTTTTTCTTTTCTTTTTTTTTTTTTTTTTTGAGACAGAGCCTGGCTCTGTCACCTAGGCTGGAGTGCAGTGGCACCATCTCAGCTCACTGCAACCTCTGCCTCCTGGGCTCAAACCATCCTCCCACCTCAGCCTCCCAAGTAGCTGGGACTATAGGCATGAGCCACCATGCCTGGCTATTTTGTTGCTGTTGTATTTTTAGTAGAAATGGTGTTTCACCGTGTTGGCCAGGCTGGTCTCGAACTCCTGACCTCAAATGAATCACCCACTGTGGCCTCCCAAAGTGCTTGGATTACAGATATGAGCCACTTTGCCTGGCCCACATTTATCCTTTGTGTTACAAAAGATCCAATTATACTCTTTTAGTTATTTTTAATTGCACAATTAAATTATTATTAACTATAGTCACCTGGTTCTGCCATCAAATACTAGCTCTTATTCATACTTCCTATTTTTTTGTACCCATTAACCATCCTCACTTCCTGCTCCCTTCTGTCCTCCCCAGCCTTTAACCATCCTTCTGCTCTCCATCTCCATGAGTTCAATTTTTATTTTTAGCTCTCAGAAATTTCATGTGAGGACATGCCAAGTTTCTCTTCCTGTGCCTGACTTATTTCACTTAACATAATGACCTCCAGTTCCATCCACGTTATTGCAAATGAAAAGATCTCATTATTTTTTATGGCTGAATAGTATTCCATTGTGTACATGTACGTTTTCTTTATCCATTTGTTCTCTGATGAATACTTAGATTGTTTCCAGATCTTGGCTAGTGTGAATAGTGCTGCGATAAACATGGGAGTGCAGATATCTCTTTGATACACTGATTTCCTTTCTTTCAGGTATATACCCAGTAGTGGAATTGCTGGATCAAGTGTTAGCTTTATTTTTAGTTTTTTGAGGAACCCCCAAACTGTTCTCCATAATGATTGTACTAATTTATATTCCCACCAACAGTGTATGTGGATTCTGTTTCTCCACATCCTTGCCAGCATTTGTTACTGCCTGTCTTTTGGATAAAAGCTATTTTAACTGAGATGAGATGATATCTCACTGTAGTTTTGATTTGCGTATCCCTAATGGTCAGTGACACTGAGCACCTTTTCATATACTTGTTTGACATTTCTATGCCTTCTTTTGAGAAATGTCTATACAGATCTTTTGCCCATTTTGAAATCAGCTCATTAGATTTTTTCCTATAGAGTTGTTTGAGCTCCTTATATATTCTGGTTATTAATCCCTTGTCAGATGGTTAGTTTGCAAATATTTTCTCCCATTCTGTGGGTTGCCTCCACTTTGTTGATTGTTTCCTTTGTTATGCAGAGGCTTTTTAACTTGCTGTGATCCCACATGTCCAACTTTTTTCATGCAGTACTTGTTTTTTATAGTAAATACAGATAAGCAATCCATTCATACCTACATACCCATAACCCCAATTCCAGAAGTGATTATTGTTAACATTTTGGTGAAAACATGTCCAGGTTTTTTCTAAACTTTTGTTGTACTATGGTATTGACTTCCTGCTCTACCAAAATAAAATAGCGGACCTGGTGTACTCTGCCTCCCTGTTTTGTCTAATATCTAGACACAACTTTGCTTCAAAATAAATATTTATTGATAACTCACATTATTGATATGTGCCAGGAATTGTATTAGCCCCTGTGGATTTGTGAGACAGACACAGTCCAAACCCTCATGACACTGTTGCCTAGGAGGAGGGGACAGTGACATCTGATACTTTCAGCACTCTCCATTACAGTCCTTATAATGGTATGAAGGGGAAGCCTAAACCAGAACTGCCTAACCTCACCTGGCCAGGTCAGGGGAGCTGCTGTGGACCATGAGGCTCAAACAGACATGGTGGGTGAATGGAAATTGACAGAAGAGAAGGCGAAGGCCAACCAGCACAAATGAGTGGCACACACAGGCACCAAGATAAAGGACCGAGAGAAGAGCTGGTGGATGGTCTATTGTACTGTGTCTGAAGACACCTCAGGTGGCTATGGGACCGCTAGCATTAAAATCACGTATGTACTAGTTAAAAATGAAGTGTTCTGGCCCCCATGCCGGATGCACTAAATCAGCGTCTTCTCTTTTAACACATTCCAGGCACTGGAATACACATTCAAGTTTGATAGCCAAAGCCCTAGAGTCTCCATGGCTTGTGTGTGATGGCCAGGGAGCTCTTGCAGTGCAAATCTTACAGGGTCTTCCAGAACCAGCTCAGCAAGGGACTCCACAGGAGGCATGGGGGACAGGCATATTTGCTGAATCATAAAAAGCAAATGAATGAAGGTTAGTTACCGTATTTCATCAACTGCACGGGCACTTTTTTTCACATTTTAATTTCTCTGAAATTGGGATGCACTTATAATCAATGGCAAGTAGTAATTTCATCAATAGCCTTTTCTTCCTTTTTTGGAATGAAGCAAATAAAATGGCGTCTCTCCTGCGTGTGTTGAAATACAGCAGTTCTCTTCTCCCATACTCCCCCAGCGTCTCCTCCCTCATCTAGAAGACCCACCTGAGGGGATAGTCTACACCCTTTGGAATATTTGCTGCCATGTTAATTTGTATTGCATGAACTTTCTCCCTGGACACAATTTTGCCCCTGATATCTTTCATCACTTTCTTCTGGCACCTGTTTCATTTTTGCCTTTAGTCACAGAGTCTGATTAAAAAAAAAAAAAAAAATTGAAATCTGTTCTGGGTGCATCCTCTGGATTTATAGAGGTATCTCTATAAATAAAAATCTCAACAACCAGGAAAGTGAGTTCAGAACGCTTCCTCTGCAACTGAGACCAGCTGAAAGAATGACACAGAAAGGCAGAGCATTCAGCAGTAAAACTTAATATCTGAACAGAGAGGTCTGTTCTGGGGTTTCCAAGGTTCTGGGCTCCATCTCAGGCAGGAAGGCAGCGACCAAGGCCCTTCCTGGGGACTTTCTAGTAGGATGCGGGGGGCTGTGTCGTTCCATCCCTCTCTGTGTCATCTAGTCCTAACCTTTCCTCTTTCCCGGCCCCAGTCTCACCCACCAGCTGCCCCTGCCCCCGCTGCCCTGATGGTTTTCTCCTGAAGATGTTAGGACCCTCATGTACAGCCTCTGCCTCTGCAGAAAACGGGAAGGGTCTCCTCTGTAGAGCACACAAGGATGGATGAGGTCTGCTGTTCCTAGAACCCAGACACTTGGCATCTAGACCCCTGTATTTGCCATTCACCTCTTCTCAGGTATCCCTGTTATAAACAGCAAGGGCCACTGTGCAGGCAAAGTCATTTCCTCTATGGAAGGGGCCTCTCCCAGGAATGTGAGAGTTTGCACTTGACAGACCCTGGAACTAAATTACACAGGCAACTGCTTACAGATAACCCTCTTGGCCTTGTGGTTGCTCCTTTATTAAACTGAAGGCACTACTAACCCGCCCCCAACATTTTTTTTTTTTTTTTTTTGAGACAAAGTCTCCCTGTTGCCTAGGCTGGAGTGCAGTGGCATGATATTGGCTCACTGCAGCCTCAAACCCTTGGCCTCAAGCGATCCTCCTTCCTAGGCATCCCAAAGTGGGGGGATTAAAAGTATGAACCACCCCTTTCTTCGTGGTAGTATGTTTCGTTTTTTGGTGAGACAAAATCATCCTGCTGCCTTTGAGGTTCCGGTCACATCAGCTAGTCGCAGAGACACAGGATGCACACTAGCTGCTTGGTATTGCCATCTAGTGAGCTTCCATCTGCCCTGGGGCTAATGCTCAGCTCATTGATGGTTTAACTGTGTCAGGGCCTGCCGGTTGCCAATGAATAACTATTGTAACTCTCTTTATTAGCAACAGAACTTTGATTTTATTTAGAACCACAGTGATGCCCAGTTAAGTGGACTACATTTCCAAGACTTCCTTGCAGCTTGATCATGTGACTGAATTCTTGCAAATGGAATACAGTCCTTCTGGGGTATGCAGGGTATTGGTTCCAGGTTCCCAAAGGACACCAAAATCCATGGATGCATAAGTCCTTTATATAAAATGATGCAGTGTTTGCATATAACATTTATATGTCCTTCTGTAAACTTTAAGTCATCTCTAGATAACTTATGATAGTTAATGCAATATAAATGCTATGTAGTTATTATATTGTAACAGTTGTATTTTTAAGTTGTTGTATTGTTATTTTGTTTCTTTTTCTTGATATTTTTGATCTGCAGTTGGTTGAATTTGTCGATGCAGAACCTGTGAATATAGAGGGCTGACTGTATATGCAGAAGAGTGTAGGACTTCCTGGAAGTCTCTTTAAAGGAAGCTAACTCATCTGGGAGGATAATTCTTCCTCTTGTCAGCTGCCTAGAAAGTGTCCAAGATAGCCGGCACTATAGCAGCCATCTTGGACCATGAGGTTACTTACCTTCAGGATGGAAGCCACTGCAAGGATGCTGGAAAAGAAAGATACAAAGAGCCCAGTCCCTGATTGCCAAGGAGCTTCTGTGCTCGCTGGCCCTGGACTGCCTGTCTCTGGGCTCCTTTGAAGTGTGAGACAAATAAACTTTCACTTCACTTAAACCACTGCTATTTTCAATTTTCTGGCATAGGCAGCTTAACCCAATCCTAACAAATGCATTTTGTATTGTAAGAATATTACCATTGAATTTCATGACTAAATAGAAGATCATTCTGTCATCCTCCTAGGATGCAACAAGCTAAAAGGAACAGCATGGATGTTGGGGTTACTGTGAGTAGGTCTGAATCCCTGCTTGGCTGCTAGCTGTGTGCTGCAGGCAATAATTCAGCCTCTCTGTACCTGTTTTGTCTCCCACAAAATGGTGTGCATTAAATTAATTAATGCATATAATATGCGATGCCCACAGTAAGGAACCAACATGTTGTGCATTTTATTTTAAATACTTAAAAATTCTAGGTATAGATTGAGGATCCCGTATCCAAAATGTTTGGGAACTAAGGAGTTTTGGATTTTGGAATTTTTTGGACTTTGGGATATCTGCATATACATAATGAGATATGGAATGTAAGCCCGAACAAGATTTTTTTTTTTTTTTTTTTTTTTTTTTTTTTTTTTGAGATGTGTCTCACCCTGTCATGCCGACTGGAGTGCAGTGGCGTAATCTCAGCTCACTGCAACCTCCGCCTTCCATGTTCAAGCAATTCTCCTGCCTCAGGCTCCTGAGTAGCTGGAATTACAGGTGTGCACCACCACACCCAGCTAATTGTTGTATTTTTAGTAGAGATGGGGGTTTCACCATGCTGGACAGGCTGGTATCAAACTCCTGATCTCAAGTGATCTGCCCACCTTGGCCTCCCAAAGTGCTGGGATTACAGGCATGAGCCACGGTGACTGGTCAAAACACGAAATTCATTTATGTTTCATACACTTTATATAACATCTTAAATAATTTTGTGTACTCATCACATGTGGTCAGGTGTGAAATTTTCCACTTGTGACATCATGGCATTCAAAGAGTTTGGGAATGGCTGGGCGCGGTGGCTCACACCTGTAATCCCAGCACTTTGGGAGGCCGAGGCAGGCAGATCACGAGGTCAGGAGATCGAGACCATCCTGGCTAACACAGTGAAACCCCGTCTCTACTAAATATACAAAAAATTAGCCAGGTGAGGTGGCAAGCGCCTGTAGTCCCAGCTACTCGGGAGGCTGAGGCAGGAGAATGGCATGAACCCGGGATGTGGAGCTTGCAGTGAGCCGAGATGGCACCACTGCACTCCATCCTGGGTGACAGAGCGAGACTCCGTCTCGAGAAAAAAAAAGGGTTTTGGATTGTGGAGCATATTGGATTAGGGGTGCTCAACCCTGTAAATGCAGATTTGGGTTTATTTCCACACAAGCTGACCCTGTTATCATAATCTTAGAAATATACCAGTGGGGCCGGGTGTGGTGGTCATGCCTCTAATCCAGCACTTTGGGAGGCTGAGGCAGATGGACCACTTGAGGTCAGGAGTTCGAGACTAGCCTGACCAACATGGTGAAACCCTGTTTCTACTAAAAATACAAAATCAGCTGGGTGTGGTGGCGCATGCCTATAATCCCAGCTACTTGGGAGGCTGAGGCAGGAGAATCACTTGAACCCAGGAGGTGGAGGTTGCAGTGAGCTGAGATTGCACCACAGCACTACAGCCTTTGTGACAGAGTGAACGTTTGTTTCAAAATATATATATATATATATACACACACACATAAATATATATATATACACACATAAATATATATATATATAAATATATATACACACATAAATATATATATATATAAATATATATACACACATAAATATATTATATATATATATAAATATATATATATATACCAGTGGAGTTAGATTAGGTAGAAATACCCATGGTTCCATGGTTGGCCCCGGTGTGGTAGCTCGCACCTGCAATTTCAGCCCTTCAGGAAGGCTAAGGCAGGCAGATCCCCTGAGCCCAGGAGTTTGAGACTAGGCTGGGAAAGATGGCAAAACTCCATCTCTAAAATTAAAAAAAATTAAAACAAACAAACAACCATGGTTAATGTACAGGACAGAGTGGGGAAGTCAAGAGAAGAAACAGTGACCAGGGTCTCCAGAATAAATCTCCTCTAACTCCAAGAAAAGCTGGGCTTTCCAGCAGAAACCAAACCAGAGGCCCCCTGGAGCTCATATGGGTTAGCACTCAGTTTCCCATGGAGTTTTGGTCCCCCAAACCCTAAGCAATGTAGGACTGGCAGCTTTTCCAGCCAGTCAATTGCAAGCTGACCACTTGGGGAAACACTGGTGTGTGGGGTAGAAGCAGAAAGGCGATTTAGCTGGTGAGACACAAATATCTCCAAAACTAAGTACATTTAAAAGGACCCCAGCAGCCAAATAGTGAGAAAAGCAGTCTATGTGGGTGACTGCAGATTAATGCCTTGGGCTGACTGCCCAGTTTATAAACACCCCAGTGCCCTGCCCTAACGTAAGAAAAACATGTCGGGAGAATTCAATAGTGTCAGTCCCTTGGCTGGGCCATAGCGACGGTGATGGGGAGACGCATGATAAGTTACTGGAATGGGGGAAGTGGACCACCCTGGTGAGAGAAATGGCAGGACTCCCACCCTGGCCATGACCCAGTCCGCAGTCACGTACAGACGTAGTTTTCCAATTGTTTTACTCTTGAACCCTTCTGGCAGGACAAAAGACCCTATGGACTTTCAGGTTTGCCAGAAAATAGTTATATAAGCTTAGAGTTGGAATAAACCAGCTAACTTAGCTCAATTCCCCTCTCCACTTACAGGATGAAGTGTTCCAGGGAAACGGCGTCAATGTCACAGCTAGTTAATGGCAGAGCCAGGCCCAGGATGAGTCCCCCAATTCCTGGGTTGTGTGTTTCATCTTCTAGCATGAATGTGGTCTAGGGATTTTTTCAGTTATATTTTAATATGTGGATTCAATTATCAACCAACTAGGGGATAGTCCTTACTTTAAAACCCACATCTCAATGTGATCTGAAATTTCAGACTACCTAGAGGGCCCTGGGATCCTCAAGCTTTGGGGCTCTGCACACGTGGAGCCAAGGAAGAAATGAGGAAAACAGCTTACAAAAGCTTACGGGAGAGAGAGGAAGCCTACACTGGAAAGAAGGACCATGTTTTTAAAAACTCAGAAACAACAGCTTAGAGGTTTATTGGTCTGACAATAGAAACGATTGGAGAGTATGATGTTGCACCGAGTCTCCCTCCCTTCCAGAACTGCCCTACAAGAAGACAGAAGCCTGGAGGGTAAAACCTACAACACTGCCAGGCAAGTATTTTACCCAGAAGGCACTGCTCTAGCTTCATTTTCCATGCACTCGACACCCACAATGTGCTGGAGGTTCTCTGTATATTGGATTCTGATGTCCTTTTGGTAGGAGAGGCTGGGGAGGACACAGAAGCCAGGGATGTGATATGTACAAGGCCACATGGTTATTGAGAGTCAATATTCACACCCAGTCCCCAAATTAACTCTTGGCCTCTTTCCACAATGTCAGTAAGCCTTGGGGGAGATGTAAAGAGGAGCTTTAACTCCCAGGAAATCCTGGTGGAGACCAAAGGTGCTGGAATCCTGTGGGCTACCTGTCCCTGCATTACCCACACCATCTGAGCTGCTGCCCTTCAGGAACCAGTCTCTAGGGCAGCTCTTGCACCCACAGTAAAAGACAACAGACATAGGTACTTTCATGCAAAATCTTTATTTGGAACATGTATGTTACTGAGCAGGCCAGCCACCATCCTGAAACAGCAAGGATATTTACATTGTGCAGAGAAATACAAGAGCTTCTTGAAGACATTCATCTGTGCTTTGCCGGCATTTTATGTGTTGCTTTGTCCTGTTTCTCTCTTCCCTGTACTCATTATTCTTCATGCACCCTCACTTCTCATCACCTTAAGGCATCCTGTACCAGCCTGATCTGGGGGCGGTGACTGCAGCCAGCAATCGGCCATTACCAATTGTGTCTTTCTGGGACCCTTTCCACCTGTCTTAGGTATTAATGGTGCCCAAAGAAAGAATAAACAGATGAAAGTTTCTGTGGTTAGCTGGGCACGGTGGTGCACACCTGTAGTCCCAGCTACTGAGGAGGTTGAGGTGGGGATAGTGCTTGAGCCCAGGAGCTTGAGGCTGCAGTGAGCCATGACCGCACCGCTGCACTCCAGGCTGGGCAACAGAGCAAGACCGTGTTTCAAGGGGGGGAAAAAAAGTTTCTTTGGGGTTGCAAGGCCTTGTCTTCACCAAATTTTAGAAGTCCCCCTGAGATGTTTCTGCTTAACTTCTCTTACAGGCCTGTGAGGGCTCAAATTTCAGCTGACCCAGGTGGAGAGTATTTCATTGATTTTTATAATCTGGAAATGACTGCTTTTCCTCCTGGCTGGGACATATTGTTTTCATTTTTGTTTGCTGCCATATGCTTCTCAACTTGAACTTGCCTTTGTCTCCTTGCTCCATGGCAATGAATGTCTC
The DNA here is from genome assembly GCF_007565055.1 of Rhinopithecus roxellana. Taxonomy (NCBI): domain Eukaryota; kingdom Metazoa; phylum Chordata; class Mammalia; order Primates; family Cercopithecidae; genus Rhinopithecus; species Rhinopithecus roxellana. Next base: position 97,152,464 of record NC_044559.1, on the reverse strand, counting down.
ACATCTCGGCTCTGCTGCAGGGCAGGGGTGAAGGAAGGTGGAAGAAAGAAGAGATGGTCCTTTGGCTTGGTTGTAAGCCCTAGCAGGGCCTGCTTTTCATACGGAAAGGGTTCCTCCTCACTTGCTTCAAGGCATGGGGATGAACGGCCAGACAATCTGGACTTGCCTTTGGGTTTAAGTTTCAGTCACTAAGCAGAGACCACAGAACAAGGACCTCCCGGTCCTCTGCTGTATTTGTACACACAAGTATCACAGAGGCTTTCCGAGGTCAGTCAGGAATCTGCAGGAGCCTTGGCTGCCTCCTCACACGGCTGATGAACCAAGGACTGTTTCGACGGGCAGGTTGCTAGCCCACATCAACCTTTTCAAGAGGCCTCAATCTGAATTTATGGTCTTAATGACTCCCTTTTTATTTCTTTCCAACAAAACCTGCAGGCTGGAGGCCATTCTTCCTTTAATGTTATTTTATCATCTCCCCCTTCTTAGTGTGGTGGGTCCCAAAGTGGACCAACCCACACTCCTGGAGAAGGACCTCCCGCCATGCAGATTCTTAAAGGTCACTGGAATGTGTCTCTTAAATCCTGTCCTGAGTAGCAACTCTCCTCCCACAGACAGATGTACAGAATCTGCAGTCAAAAACAAAACAAAAAGAAAAAGCAAAAATCCCCCAGGCCTGCAACAGCTTTGGCTTAAGAAACACACTCCCACCCAACATCCCATCTTTTAAGCTTCATCTCCCCTGCACAAATGGGTCTGGTAGAACAATGCTCCTAAACGCTAAACTAATTGCTTCTAAGAACTTACGACATGGGAAATGTTTCTCTAAGCTCAAATATGGAGAGAGAGACAATTCTGCTGCACTGGTCCCTTTGCAAGAGATGCTATCCTGACATTTAATCGTGTATTATTTAATCATTCAAAACAAACGATAATAAAAAACTCAGCCAGAACACACAAACATGATCTTTGGGAGTCACAGGATGAAAGGTAGGTGAATGCTGTCTTCCATCAGACCCTTCTGCCTCTGAGTTGAGAAAGTAGTTGTTTCAACTGATCAGCTTCATCCTTTTTCTTCAGAAGCCCTAAACCGAGATGCTGTCAGAATAAGTCATTTTGCTACCACAAAAAAAATGATCAGGGTCTGGTTTCAGAGTCATCTGAGTTTTAAAACACAAACTTCCATTAACAATGGCCCTTCACCAACAGTAAAATGGGGCAGCCAAAGTTCTACTTAGAATTTCCACATGAATGAAACCAGCAAGGAACTCTGCTAAGGAAACCAGGATCTCGAAGAACAGATTCATGTTTTAGGGACTTTAAAAGAAGAAATCCAAGCAGTTATGCACATGGACATAATCCTGAAAACCCAATCAGCGGCTGGGTGCATTGTCAGTGAGGAGTTTTTCTGTAGTTTGCAGAAACATGAGGTTGAAAGTGATAATATAGATATTTGGTTTTCAGTCATTCAGAAATTTTCTTCACAGAAAGGCAATTTGAGCTAAATTACCATCATTTATCCCTTCTTTTGCAAATCAAGAAATACTAATCCATTGCACATGTAATCCCTCATATAATTTTTAGTCCAAATGGTCAAAATTACAACTTTTAATTTTATGAGCTCCAAATTATTAAACACCAACAGTAAACTGTGTGCATGAGAACAACAAAGACAAATACAAAATATAGAAACTTTTTCTTCCAGCCACAAAAAAATAACAAAGTTATGTATGTACGAGAAATAGAAGCAACTGAATAATTAGTGTTAAATTCAAGACCTCTGGGAAAGCTGTTGCTGGTTATAGGCTATTATTTACCTTAGAATATGAAAGTTTAAAGGTCAAATTTTCAAGTTAAACTTTTAAAGTTACCTTTCCCCCAAAAAGATTTACATGTAGGCTTAAGTTTAGAACAGTTAAAGTATAAATGTTGATAATTTCAACTTAATTCAGAATGGTTTCAGAAAGATGTAACAGTTTAAGATAACAAAACAGAAGGGCATTGCAGTTTGGTTTGAGAATCACAGAAGGTACAACAGTTTTTTTTCCTCGGGGATCCTTCTCTTTCTCTTGAGGAATGAACTAAAATTCAGTTATTTTGATTCAAAGAGGTATTTAGATGGTATCAACAAAATTTCAGAGGAAGTCAGAATGGAGTTCATATACATGTATGGGTATGTATGCGTACACGTACATGTATACATGTGCACGTACCTAAATGTATATACACATATACCTTCTTACGTTTGCATTTAAAGAGGGAAGTAAGACCCCACAAAGACCTCCAGGCGCCTCAGCCCTTACTTGGTACTACCAGGTGACTTGAATGATTCACCAACGACAACAGTGTCTGAACTCTTCCCCACTCAATTTTTCCTGGGAAGAGGAGCTTTTTCTTTCCTCCGCATACTGCTGCTGTGAAAGCTGGAGTGCACTCTAACTTTTCATAAGAGCTGAATTCTGGACTGCAGATAAGTATTTTGAAAAGATTTGGAAAGATTTTTTGGGGCGACTTAGATTCTGTTTTGTTTGTTACAGTCCAAATACATAAAGTTGTTATGAAATAAAATCATACGGTGCAGATGAGAACAGGCCGGGAGAGCCAGGCCAGCCGTTTTAGGGCCAAAGGAGAGATCACCCAACGGTTCACATTTTAGGAATTTGAAATGTCTAAAAATAGATAAGGTGGTTTCTCTAAAAGAAAATAAAATGAAAGAGAAGGGGAAAAAAAATAAAAAGGAAAAGGAGGACGGGGTAAGGAAGGAGGGCAAGAGGTAGTAAGGGAAGGAGGGAGGGAGGGAGGGAGGAAGGAAGAAAGGAAAGAAGGAAGGAAGGAAGGAAGGAAGGCAGGGAGGGAAGGGCAATGATTTAGGGAATGTTAGCTATCAAGAATACCTTACTTAGAAAGAAGGAAAAAATGCATAAACTTTGTGCAGGTTAATGCAATATTAAACACAGTAGAATACATAGGCCTCATAATACTTTTGTAATGGCATATATATAACGTCCCCAAGCACTTTCTAAAAATATGCAGAGACTAATTCAAGATCATTCTAGATAAAAAATACGTATTTCTTTAAAGGGGTGGCATGGCGGGGTGGGGAGAAAAGCATGGTTTCAGGGCAGATCCCCACACACATACAAAGATAAAACTATGTTTTTTGGTAATTCTAGTTGATATGGCAGCAAAAATTGTCATAACAATGTTGGCTGGTTTTGAGAGGGTTATTTTCAAATATAACCTGATAGCTACATTTGTACAAAAATCTTTGTGAAAAGTTTATTTTATTAACCCTGTGATATGTCTATATTGACATTTTCTAAGATAAAATAAAAGTAGCAGAGTTGTCAGTGGGTAAGAGACAGAGCTTTAAAGCAAAAGTGAACCCTCTTTGGGTTCCTCTCACACAAAGGGATACAGACTCTTAAATAAAATAATACTTCCTTAAAAATCTGCCGCCTAACAATTGTTTACATCATAGAAAAATAGCATTTTCGTAAAAAGAAATAGTCACTTTGTTAAAATGGTCTATTTTAAACCAGCAATTATTTTTCATATAAAGAATTTCTAAATACCCATACAGAAAATAAAAATAGATAATACTGAGTGCAAAGCAGACAATGGCATGTTTGCAACTGATCAAAATATTTCACTGCCAGATAAATAATACTCTTAGTATATTACAATACAAGTTTTAATTTCTCAGGAACTTAAAAGATATTGCTTTTATTCTCTGTTGGCAAGTTACTTATAAGTAAAGTGACTTCCAGCAGCAGAAGGTCAAATTGATTAGAAATGGATCATACCTATTGATTCACATTTCCCCTAAACTGGAAGTGCTGAAACGCCAGGCAATAGCCTGTGTTCCAAACTCCTTCACAAGAGCATGTACTGCAGGCCATGGAGACACAGAGGGGAGCACACCATTCACAGGCCTTTCCAAAGCATTTGCTAGATCTTCCATGTTGAAATCTTCACCCAGAACGAGAGCAACACCAACTATTTACCAGCTTGGTCAAATCTGTCATGAGGGAGGGTTTCTGTGAAAACTCCTTCCTAATTATAGGCATTAAATCTTCATGCTATAAAAACAGATGGTTTCAACGGACGATCGCTTTATCGCCACAAAGCAATTCTGAGAGGATGGCAAGTTTCCTAGTGGCAGTGGTAAAGAATGTTATCAGGATGCTAAAAACCCAGCAGCTTCCAGCTTCTACATGGGGAAGTGGGCTGATAGACTACATTTCTCAGCTCCTTGAGAATACTCAATTAGCAACGGAATGCAAGCTCCGCCAGCATTTCCTCACACCCTCTCCACTCTGCTAGGGTCATAGGAATCTGTAAAAAAAGAAGAGAAAAGAAAATCAGCGGTATATTCAACTGCTCTATTTTCTGTTTAATCCTTAGACCACAAATTTGTCTAGGGAACAAAAGCTACAAATGTATAAAGGTTAATTTTTGGACATTTTAACAATAATGTTTTCACTAAGGAGTAAAACAAATTTGCCAAAAAGGCCTGTTTTCAAGGAATGTGCATAGTCATTACCCAAACACAGATGGGAAAATATGAACTGCTTAATACTTCGGCGGCTCCTTCCTGTTCACCGTGGAATATACGTCACTTTAAACGCAGTGTTTCCAAACTGGCAGTGATGTGTTTGGCTGATATTAAGGTAGATATCTTATCTGGCTGATATTAAGGTAGAAGTCTTATCTTTCTTTCTTCTTCTTCTTTTTTTTTTTTTTTTTTGGTAAGTTACAGCTCAAAAGAAAGCTTGCTTTAGAATATGCATCTTTGTGATCAAACGCTGTCCCTTGAAGGCGTGAGGATCCTCAAATCCTGACTGCCTGGCTGGCAAAGAGAGGCTTTCTGTCTCTCATCACCACTGACCAGCAGGCAGCCCCAGGGCTGGATGCTCACCTGTCAGTGGAAGGCTTCTAGAGCCTTCTAACACAGGTGTGTACCAGTCTGGGCCCTCACACTGATCCATTCTACTGCCGGCAATGGAAAAATCCCAATCTGTGCCCAGATGACCTGGATTTCTAAAACGGGACACCATGCAAAAGAGCAATCATCCTAAACTGCCACTACTGCTGCTGCTGGGCGCTGCCAAGTCCCACAACCTCCAATTCACAGATGTCTGTCTGGAATCCAGACAAACCTAAGGCTCATGCGTGCACCTCCTGTGGTAAGATTTTCCTGCCATAGCAGCTCAAAGGCTTCTTAATTTTTAAAGAAAAAATGTTTAAGCAATCTGGAAGGAGTACAACCATTATGGAAACATTATGGAAGTTCCTCAAAAAAAATTAAAAATAGAACTACCATATGATCCAGCAATCCCATGACTGGGTATGTATCCAAAGGAAAGGACATCAGTATGGAAGAGATACCTGCACTACAGCATTATTTACAATAGCCAAGTTCACTGCAGCATTATTTACAATGGCCAAGATAGGAAACTACCTAATCATCGAGGTTTTCATCACTGGAAGTACGGATAAAGAAATTGTATAGCTGGGCATGGTGGCTCACGCCCGTAATCCCAGCACTTTGGGAGGCCGAGACAGGCAGATAACCTGAGGTTGGGAGTTCGAGACCAGCCTGACCAACATGCAAAAACCCCATCTCTACTAAAAATACAAAAAATTAGCCGGGCATGGTGGCGCATGCCTGTAATCCCAGCTACTCGGGAGGCTGAGGCAAGAGAATTGCTTGAATCGAGGAGGCGGAGGTTGCTGTGAGCCGAGATCGTGCCATTGCACTCCAGCCTAGGCAACAAGAGTGAAACTCCATCTCAAAAAAAAAAAAAAAAAGAAGAAGAAAAGAAAAAAAGAAATTGTATATACACACGCAATGGGATATTATTCAGCCCTAAAAAATAGGCAAATCCTGCCATTTTACAACAACATGGATGAAACTTAAGGCCATTATGGTAAGTCAAAAAAGCCAGACACAGAAAGACAAATACTGCATGATCTCACCTATATGTGGAATCTTTTTTTTTTTTTTTAAAAAAGCTGAAATCACAGTAACAGAGATTAGAAGGGTGGTTGCCAGGGGCTGGGGTAAAGGAAAAGGGGAAATACTGGCCAAAGGCTACAAACCCTAAGCGATAAGATGAGTAAGTACTGGAGACTGAGTGCATAGGATGGTGACTTTAGTTACTAATGCCATCATGTACACTTGGAATTTGCTAATAGAGTTACATCTCAAATGTTCTCAACACACTTCAAAAACTGGTAACTATGAGAGAAGATGACTATGTTAACTGCCTTGACTGGGGTACTCATTTCACAATCTATAGATGAATCAAAACACCGTGTTCTATACCTTAAATATATGCAATTTTTGTCAATCATGCCTCAATAAAGCTGGGAAAAAAAGAAAAAGGAAAAAAAAAACAGCAAGCCTCAGCATGGTCAAAAAAGGTGATTCACTTAACAAAGAAAAAAAAAAAAGGAAATCTGGAAGTATCTGAAAAGTTAGAAAAACAATCTTTTGGCCAAACGAGGTGGCTCATGCCTGTAATCCCAACACCTTGGGAAGCTGCAACAGGTAAATCACCTGAGGTCGCGTTGGAGACCAGCCTGGCTGACATGGCGAAACCCCATCTCTACTAAAATACTAAATATACAAAAATTAGCCAGGTGTGGTGGTACATGCCTGTAGTTCCAGCTACTCGGGAGGCTGAGGCACGAGAATCACTTGAACCTGGGAGGTGGAGGTGGCAGTGAGCTGAGATCGCACCACCGCACTCCAGCTTGGGCAACAGAGTGAGACTCAGTCTCAAAAAAAAAAAAAGAAAAACGAAAAACAATCTTTTCTGAAATCTATCTGGACAACCGTGCATTAAAAAGGCCATAGACATTCCAGTTTCTCCAGCAGCAAAACGTCTTACACATCCTCCTCACTCCTTTACAACCTGGCTGAGACAGATGTATGATACAACAGGTATCACGACTGTGATGACGGAGACAGCGTTCAGAGTACTTTAAGCCCTACATTACTAACCAGATGGGATAGTCTCTGCATTTAGGAAAAGAAGTTTGCACCTGCTAAAACATCATCAGCTGCACGCAGGGATAATCTGGCTAAAAGGAAGGGGAGTTCACATAAGTTCTTCCTGACTGTTGATGCTTAACAACATCCATGAGACAATATAAGACATTAATAGCTGGGTGCTTCATTTCTGTGCTCAATCAGCCTCAGAGTGCTCACATTCTGAGAGGGTCCGCCTGTGAGCAAAGGTGTCTTTTTCTCCATTGAGAATAAGGTGTGCGGTCACGAAATTATGAGAATGTGTGGAAGTCACACTTCCGGCTAGTGGGAGCATCTGTTATTAAGATGCTTAGTTTCTTCTAGGCTAAGCCTCACATTACATAACATTAGGCACTGAACAGGCCATGCCATGTCTGTCTGTACCATCCCACCCAACACACACACACACACCCTTCAAGACCCTTATTATCTGTGCTGTGTTGTACCCACCATCGAGTGTCTTTAGATTACAGATGGTCATTTCAGCTCACATCTTTTCCGTGGTCTTCTGTGCCAGGCACCCTAGAGACACCTCCACGGGACATGCCTGCTGCCCACAGTCCCCTGGGCTCTTTCTTCAGCTCATGGACTGTCCAGGTCCAATAAAATTATAATGTGGGCCACAAAACATTACTTTATTTTTTAGAGACAGGGTCTCACTCTGTCACCTGGGTTAGAGTGCAGGGGCACAATCACAGCTCACTGCAGCCTTAAACTCCTGGACTCAAGCGATCCTCCTGCCTCAGCCTCGCAAGTAGTTGAGACTACAGACATGCACTACCATGCCTAATTTTGTTTTTCATTTTGTGTAGAGATGGGGGTCTTGCTAGGTTGCCCAGGCTGGGTTGGGGCGCAAATGATCCTCCTCCCTCTGCCTCTCAAAGTACTGGGATTACAATCATGAAACGCCACACCCAACCATCATTATTTTAAATTTTCTAGTAGCTATGTTAAAACAAATAAAAGTAAACAGGTAAAATTAATTTAAATACTATATTTCACCAAATATATTCAAAATATATAAAAATGATTGAGACATTTTAGATTCTTTTTTTGCACTAAATCTTTGGAATCTGGTGTGTATCTTACACTTAACAGCACATCTCAATTTGCATGAGCCATATTTCAAGTGCCCAGTAGCTGTATGTGACGAGGGGCTACGATATTGGACAACAAAGGTCTAGAGGGTAGGGTGGTTACCTGGAGAATTTAGAATCCTGTTTCCTGTGGGTTCCATTTCAGCTGAGGACAACTTATTGAGGACTGCCCTGGTGGGCATTTCACATATTAATGCCCTCGGAGAGGTGCTAATGTCCAGCCTTCTCATGGCGTGATCTGGCATCATGAAGCCTTCCCCGATTTCTCTCATTTTGGGCCTCACACAGATATCTCTTCTCATTCTTCCCCTGGACTCATATTAACAGGGTTTGCAACAGAGGATGATGGAACCGGGAGGTTCTGTGTACGATCAATGCCTGGGATGACACTTCCGAATTGGAGCATCAGTCTTCCAGCAAAGATGGGAATCTGTGACCCGAATTGGTTTTGGGCTGCTGATTTCGTAGCCAGAGGCATGAAAGACCACTAAAGACATGTGAGCTGAAACCATCAACTTTAGTCTAAAATAAAGACACCTGATGATACAACAGGCACGGCACAAGAGTGTGTGTGTAGGGTGGGGTGGTGCGAATAGACATGGCATGGCCTTGTGTTACAGTTCCAGAACAGATGCTTGAATTTAAGTGGGCTACAAATTTAGGAGCAATGAAGCAGTTCTAGCATGCTGGGGTCACGGGGGCAGCAGTGGGGTGGGGAAAAGATGAGGATTCTTATGTTTACAATGATTAAATACATCAAAAGGAAAGCAAAGTCCAAGCGCTTATCAGTGACGTAACAACAAGGCTTTACTCTAACTTGTGAAGCAACAGTGAGCGGAAAAGTGGACATATGTCAAAAGTATTACCACCTCCATCACATGACCTCAGCTGTTCTCAAAAAGGAGTGATTTTGAATATTGAGGCCTGGTGACCATCACATGAAAGGCCCATAGAGGGCCACCTGAGCAAAACAAATGTGAGAAATCGTCCCTAATGGTGCTCTCCCCTCCAATTATGGTCATACACCACAGAACAATGTTTTGGTCAACGACGGGCCACATAGATGACAGTGGTCCCATAAGACAATAATAAGCTGAAACATTCCTATCATCTAGTGATGTCATATCATAGTGCAATCAATTTCTAAACAAATGTGGTATAGCCTAAGTGTACAGGGTTTATAAAGTCTACAGTAGTGTAGAGGAACTCTCTGGGCCTTCACATTCGGTTACCACTGACTCACTGACTTGCCCAGAGCAACTTCCAGTTCTGCAAGCTCCATGCATGGTGAGTGTCCTATAAAAGTAGTCCTTTCTTTTTTTAATATTTTATACCATATTTTTGCTGTGCATTTTTTTTTGAGATGGAGTTTCACTCTTGTTGCTGAGGCTGGAGTGCAATGGTGCAATCTCAGCTCACTATAACCTCTGCCTCGCGGGTTTAAGCAATTCTCCTGCCTCAGCCTCCCAAGTAATTGGGATTACAGGTGACTGCCACTACACCTGGCTAATTTTTTTGTTTTTAGTTAGAAACGGGTTTTCACCATGTTGGCCACACCAGTCTCGAACTCCTGACCTCAAGTGATCCACCCGCCTCGGCCTCCCAGAATGCTGGGATTACAGGCATGAGCCACCACGCTCGGCCTCTACCTTTTCTTTAGATACATTTAGATACACAAATGCTTACCATTGGGTTACAATTGCCTGCAGTATTTTACACAGTAACAGCCTGTACAGGTTTGCAGCATGGGACCAATAGGCTCCACCAGGAAGACTAGGTGTTTAGTAGATTCTACCATCTAGGTTTGTGGAAGTGCACTCTCTATGGCGTTCACACAATGATGAAACTACTAATGATGCATTTCTCAGAGTGTAGCCCCATTAAGCGACACATGACTGTACTTGAAAATGCCCGAGGAAGCTGTCAACATGAGTAGCTCTCTAGCTGCAGATTTTTGGCCATTTTATTGTGTATTAGCAAATGCATCAGATGGAGAAGAGAAAAAAATAATTAAATGCTCTGCTTGTTAGTAGCGATGGTTAAAATAAAAAAAAAAAAAAACCAAAAAGGTCATGAGGGAGGTGTTGTTAATAACTGGCTAAAATGAAAGTCTGCATTACCTGGGTGTTTTTAGATACCTACTGGACCTTCTCATGCTAAACAGTCAAGCTAAAAATGAGGGAGTGCTTTTCTGCACTGGAAATTCTGTGTTATCAAATACTCGCTGGACTGGGCACCATAACTGAGGCAGGAGGATTGCCTGAGGCCAAGAATTCAAGACCAGCCTGAGCAATGTAGCAAGACCTCATCTCTACAAATAACTAAAAAAATAGCTGAGTGTGATGGTGCATGCCTATAGTCCCAGCTACTTGGGAGGCTGAGGCAGGACAATGGCTTGGGCCTAGGAGTTCAAGGCTACAGCGAGCTACAATCATGCCACTGCACTCCAGCGTGGGCAACAAATTGAGACTGTATCTCAAAACAATCAAAAACCTCCCTGAAATAGGTGTCCATGAACTGAGACATAGAAATATTTACCAACTGCTATTTTATTATAACAGGATTTATTTGTCTTATTTTAAACTCCTTAAAATTTTCAGGAAGATGTAGGACTGAGAAAATCATCCTGATTTTATAGATGAAGAAATTTGCTTTAGAAGTCTATGACAAGTTTTAACTAGCCTTAAAGTCTAGTGGGCAGATTTTTTGAGGAGGAAGGGGGACTGCAGAGGAATTACACTGAAGACTACAATAAATCCTGACTGCTCAAAAAATGGGCAGGTAACTCTTCTCCACCACAATGGCAAAGCCTTCACATTCTCAGTATTCTCTACCACTGCAAAGCCCCAACTTGTCCAACTAGAGGATCCAAAGAGCCCCGATGAAGGACTTTTTCAATCATGTATTTTGCATAAGGAGCAGAGGAACAACACTGGCTAACACCCCTAAGAATCCCACTGTATTTGGGGAAAACTTGAGAGTGCCCATGTACATTTTTTTGTTCAATAGAAATCTCTGACTACTTCCAACTGAAACAATGGCTCTTTTCTATCTGCTTCAATATTCTTGGGTTTCAAAACAGAAAATAGAAAGGGGTAGGAGGAGCGGAACCACCTGTTGAAGACTGGGTAGGAAGACGGAAGGGCCTAGCTCAGGAGAGAGCATTCCTCTAACTCAACTTGTGGGGCCAAGTTTTTCTTTTTCCCTTACTGTAAAAAGGCTTGGACTGGTCCAGGCTCAGTGGCTCACGCCATAATCCTGGCACTTTGGGAGGCCAAGGAGGGCAGATTACCTGAGGTCAAGAGTTCAAGACCAGCTTGGCCAATATGGCAAAACCCCGTCTCTACTAAAAATACAAAAATAAACTGGGCATGGTGACACACGCCTGTAGTCCCAGCTACTTGGGAGGCTGAGGTAGGAGAATCGCTTGCACCCAGGAGGCTGAGGATGCAGTGAGCCAAGATCGTGCCACTGCATTCCAGCCTGGGTAACAGAGTGAGACTCTGTCTCAAAAAGAAAAAAAAGGGAAGGAGAGACAAGGGGAAGGGAGGGGAGGGGAGGGGAAGGGAAGGGGAAGGGGAAGGGGAAGGAGAGGGGAAGGGGAAGAGTAGGGGAGGTGGAGGGGGGAGGAGAGGAGGAAAGGAGGGGAGGAGGGGAGGAGGGGAGGAGACAGGGGAGAAGAGGGGGGAGGGGGAGGGGAGGGAAAGGGAGGGGAGGGGAAAGGAGAGGTGGGGAAGGGAAGGGGAGGAGAAGGGGAGGGAAGGGAAGGGGAGGGGAAGGGAGGGGGAGCAGGCTTGGACTAAATGACAGAAGGTCCCATCCAGTCCATGGCTTATGATGTGGATCTTTCGACATTTATCTCAACTCTTCTTCTGATCACCTGAGCTCAAGAGTTTGAGACTAGCCTGAGTAACATAGTGGGATCTCGTCTCTACAAAAAAGTTAAAAAATTAGCTGGAAATGGTGGCGCACGCCTGTGGCCCCAGCTACTCAGGAGACTGAGGTGGGAGGATCGCATGAGCCCAGGAAGCAGCGGAGGTTGCAGTGAGCAGAGATTGCACAACTGCACTCCAGCCAGGCGACAAGAGTGAGATGCTATCTCAAAAAAATAAAATAAATATGCTGCAAGATGTTGAAGTTTAAAGATGGCTTCTGGATAATTATTCAAAAATGAGGAATCTTTTGATAAAACAATTCCCAGGGTCAACTTGATCTTTTCTGAATATGCAGATTTACATTATCCACCACCCTGGTATTCTGTACTGACTAAAAACTCCAAATGCATACCGAGCACCTGCCTGCCTGCCTGATTTCTCACCTGGGCACCAGAAGTCTTGATCCACGCTCTTCTCCTTTTGTGCTGCCGGATGCTCCTTCTCTTCCCTGGAGATGCTGCCCTTAGAGACAGAGAGTGAGTGGTCCACTCTCTGAGCCCGGTCCCCACTGCCAGGAGACACAAGGCCTCCCGGGAGCCCAGCCTGGCCCCTTGTGGTGGCCTTCAATTCCTCGGCCTCTTCCTGGGAGTCGGCATTCCTGAAGCTCAGGAATCTCATCCGTGACACTGAGCTCACCTCTTTCATTCTCATCAGGCGGTCAGGGTCTGCTCTCCTAGGCGGGGAGGCCAGTTTCTCTTGTAAACTTTCAATCACTTTGGAAGGGCTTCTGAGTCTCTTTTCTGAGCCTGCCACACTTGGAGTTCTTTCTACAAAATGGAACAAAGTGGACCTGAAGGGTGGTTTTGTCTCCACATCCTTTCGTTCGAAGAACTTGGACTCCAAGGGGCTGGGCTCAGGCTCAGGGATGGGGTCTGTGCTGGTGACAATCCCGTCCACATCTGAGTGCTCGAAAGCCTGAGGAGCCCGTCTGGCACTGTCCCTGTCCCCTACAAAGAGAGGGCTCTTAGTCCAGCCACACTTCCTCCTGCCATAAAAGGCATCAGTGGACACCCTGGGGACATCTGCCGGTGCTGGGCGAGATGGCAACTCTTCCTGGGGGGACTCTGGGGTGTAGGCACTTGCATCGGGCTCAGCAGGCTGGTTCTGTCCCACTATACGGGTGCCCGGCAGGAGGGACTCCACTGCTACCTCAATGCCCAGGATCCTTGCAGCCCTGGCTTGCAAGGACTCACCTGGGGGGATTTCTATTGTGCTCGCTTCACCCAAAGACCCCTCTAGCTCGCTGGCACCCTGCTCTTGCCCAGGGGTGAGCCCCACAGACCGTAAGTCTGGAGCTGAGAGCCCTCGGTTCTTGTTAGACAGGGACAGCGGGAGCCCTGTGCTCCTCTCTCCACCACTGTCAACCTTCCGAGGGACCGTTTCACTTGGTTTCACAGAGCTGAAAGCACTGGTGATTTTCTGACTTTCCTGGGGCTCCCTAGGTTTAGCTGGATAGGATGGGGGCAGTGGTTTTGCATCACTTGATCTTGAAGACATTCTCATCACAGGAAATGGGCTATCTGCCAGCTCATCCATTCCATTGCTAACCTCCAGGTGTCTCTTCTCTGCACTCATGCTTCCGTCTGCTGACCACAAAGGTGCATCGCCACCGTCTTCCATGCAAAAGCGGCCTGGGGATGGAGGCCAGGCACGTGGGTGGCCAGGCTGCAGCTCCTCACTCCAGCTCTCAGACTTATTCTTACCTCTTCCCGACCTGCACACAGGGCTCTCCGGCACCCACACCCTCGGCTGTGGCTCAACCCTCATTTCCAGGCTGTTTCTGCGGAAGCCCACATCCTCCTGTCTGCAGTGAGCACGGTTCTCCTGCTGTGGCTCTGCCTCACTTTCCTCACTGCTGCTACTGCTGCTGCTACTGCTGCTTTCTTCCTCTTCCTGGAGCTCCTTGTTAAAACTTTCTAACTGACTGATCAAATCCCAGGGACGACGGCTGACCGGTTTCAGGAGAAACTGCCCAAAGAGTTGTTTACTGTTGCACGGGCCTGTGGGCTCCCCCTTCACCACCTCCCGCTTAGGCCCAGGGTGGGCTCCACGCCCGTGGACATCCGCGCAGGGCTGACTTTGGCCTGCTTTTGGCACCGGTGCCTGATCTACGGACAAGGAAGTCCTTGAGAAAGCACTGTTGCTGGATGGGCTGAGGGACCTGTGGCCTTTCAGGTTACGGGCACTTGGCCTCTGTTTGTGATCACTAGAAGGGAACGCTGTGTGCGTCTGAGCTTCGGAGGCAGCAGGGTCCGAACGTTTTGGACTCAAAGCGGCATAACTCGGCCCTCCTGGCTTTGCACCAGGGAGCAGCTGTGAACTTTGGGGTTCCTCGGAGAAACTGGTTTGTGTTTGCTGATCTCTGTACCGGTGCCCTGGCCAAGAGCCAGAATGCTTGAGTTCTCTGTGCTTTGTAAGGTGGATGAGACTGAGGTCATTTGTTTGTCTGTCTTCTTCTGGTTCCCCTAGATCTTGTTTTTGGAACTCCGTTCTCCCACCCATGCTTCCTGTGAGGGCCTGCAACTCCAGGTCGGTGGAAGACATGCTCAGCAGACTCTGTTCTTGCAGAGCCGGGCTCTTATCAGACCCATTCTTTTGATCAGCACTGGGCTTTAAGTCATTGTTGTCCATATCTCTATCTGGCAGATGTGATTCTGATTTCACTGGGATAGAAACCAAACAAAATATAGTCTCATTCATTTTTGTCTTTGAACTGTTCTTGGTACGAGTCCCAGTTTGGAACTTTTTGAGCTTGGTTTGAGTTTCGCAGGTGCTCTCGCCCTGTGAGTATGGGGAGGAAACTTGTCTCCCAGTGTGCCCGTGCTGGCTGCCTCTCACATCAGGCCACTGTCCCCTCGCCACACAGTGGCCTCTCTGGTCAGGGAGGCCACTGTTTTCCCCATCCCCGGGGAGCTGGCCCCACAGCCACCGGGGGCTGGGATTGGCCAAGACCGGGCCTCTCTGATCCCCCGACAGGGGTATTAAGCTCTGTGGATTCCAAATGGCACCATCAGGCTGCATTCCTCCATGAGCCAGCTCTTGGGCAGTGACAGGACTGGAGTTATATGATTTATCGTCAAGCTTTATGTCTTCACAGAAACCCTGGGGCTGAGCTAGTTTAAAATGTCGTAACCGTGGATCATCAAAGGGAATGTACTGAACGAAGCCATCGTAGGCAGTGACGGGTCGGGGGTGTGCAGGGAGCCCCTGAGGCGAGCGGGTGCTCGCACCATACTCATTCCCAGTTCCAGGGGGGCCCGAAGGAGGCTGACCGCTGGCCCCAGCCTTCTCGGTCGGAGACTGCTGTTGACTGTGATCACCACATACATTTATGGGCACTGTGTCTTCCAGGTAGGGGTTTGGGATGTTCTGTGGGGGCGATCTGTATGAGGGCGGAGGCACATACACTGGAGGTTCCAATCCAGGGTCGGACAGGCAGAGCTCATGCCTGGGGACATAGGCGTCCATCTGCTGGCTGTCCTGAGAGTCACTGCTGTCCGCTCCTCCCCTAGACTGCTGGTGCGAGCTGTAAGATGGGGGCTTGAGGGGCCTCCCAAACTTAGGCCGGGGAAATGGGGCTGAGCTGCCACCCTTCTCAGAATTCCTCGTGGAGTCCAAATTCGGTGTGCAAGTGGGAGGATATGGTGGCATTTTAGGTGAATGTCTTTCATTGAATGGAATGGGAATGTCGGTGCAACTCAGACTCTCGGGGGAAAGAACTCTAGGCAGTGAGCGGGATTTCCCTTTGTTTTGAGAATTCAACACGTGTTCTCCTTGAATGAATGGGTACAGGTCTTGAAACAGTCTCTCCCCATCCCCATCAGACATCTGCCTCCCTAATTTCCTTGACTGGTTCCAACTTTCCAGGCTGACATTCTGCCACTTGGCAGGACCCGACATTCTCAATTCTTCTTCCCAAACTGGCTTCTTCATCACATGCTCTGACCTTCCTCCAACTTCCCACGGACCCTCCCTCATGTGGACAGGCAGGCTGTGAGCTTGGGCCATTCCTCTGGCCTCCAGGTTTTCATGCTCCCTCGGCTTCTGGCTCCTGGCTTCTTGCCGTCCTCTCCTCCGGTAGGCTTGGTCGTTACCAGTGGGGGGATGAGAGGACCATGCTGAGGTGGGTTGATTATAAAACCTACAAAACAAAGAGTCACAGACGTTAGGCACAGAAGAAATATGTCTTCATCTGCTTCTGTGACTGGCATTCGAAGTCAAACTCAGGTCAGCAACTTGGAAAACTTGGTTCCCAGCCACAGTACTTGCCAGCTTGAAAGAAAACATATCCCATTAATTATGGTTGGAAGACAGCCACATGTTTTGGCATCAAGGGCCAAGAAGGGGCAGCAGTGGGCAACCCACAAGAATACAGGGATGTTGGGCATACTCCAGAGATGTCAAGGTCCTTATAAACATTAAAATGTTCGGTGGGAGGCTGGGCACCATGGTTCATGCTTGTAATCCCAACACTTTGGGAGGCCAAGGTGGGAGAATCTCTTGAGGCCAGGAGTTCGAGACCAGCCTGTGCAACATAGTAAGACCCTGTCTCTACACAAAATTTAAAAATCAGCCAGGTATGGTAGTGCCCACCTATCTCAGCAACTCCAGAGGATGAGGTAGAAGAATTGCTAGAGCCCAGGAGATGGAGGCTGCAGTGAGCTGTGATGGCATCACTGCACTCCATCCTGGGCAACAGTGAGACCCTGCCTCATAAGAAGACCAAAAAAATGCCCAAGGGAATGAGGGTTAACCATACAGCAGCATTTTTCAAGGTGTGGTCTTGGACCACTTGCAGCATATTGCTGGCTCAGTCCAGACATTCTGTGCAATCTCTGGGAGGGAATCTGGGAACCTGCTTTTAAAAACACTGCTTTTCAGCAGGGGTTCTGAAACTTTTAGTGAGAATCAGAATCACTGAGTACTGGAATTGCTAACACACAGATTGCTGGGTCCCATCCCCAGCTTCTCATCTGGAAAGGGGCTGGAGAGGGGCTCTATAATCTACAAGTTCCCAGGTGATGCTGATGCTGCTGGTCCCAGGGCCTTACTTTGAGAATCATCATTGCTGGTGGTTGTTCACTCTGACTGCACATTAGAATCCAGGAGGACTTCAAAAATCCAGATGCCAGGCTGTATCCTAGACACATTACATTACAATCTTAAGACGTGTGGGTGGTAAATGCAGGGGGAGGCAACCAGGCATCTGATATTCTCCAAGTGTCCCCAGGGATTCCCAGTGTGCAGCCAAGACTAAGAAAGATGTCTCTAGCAGAGTCCCCTCATCTCTCTGATGGTAAGCATCACCCAGTGAGCTTGTAAAATATACACATTACCAAGTCTCTCCCTCTGAAAGTTCAGACTTGGTAGGTCTGGGTTAGGGCCCAGGCATTTGTATTTATATTTTTATTTTTGAGACAGGGTCTTACTCTATCACCCAGGCTGGGTGCAGTGGTGTAATCATGGCTCACTGCAGCCTCAAACTCCTGGGCTCAAGCAATCCTTCCACTTCAGCCTCCCAAGTAGCTGGGACTGACTACACATACTTCACCATGCCTTGCTAATTTTTAAGATGTTTTTGTAGACATGGGGTTTTGCTGTGTTGTCCAGTTTGGCCTTGATCTCCTGGCCTCAAGAAATCCTCCCACCTCAGCCTCCTCATGCATTGGGATTACAGACATGAAGCATCACACCTGGCCCATCTGTTTGTTTTTTGTTTTGTTTTGTTTTGTTTTTTTGAGACTGAGTCTCGCTCTTTCGCCCAGGCTAGAGTGCAGTGGCACAATCTCAGCTCACTGCAACCTCCACCTCCTGGGTGTAAGCAATTCTTGTGCCTCAGCCTCCCGAGTAGCTGGGATTACAGGCGCCTGCCGCCACACCCCGCTAATTTTTGTATTTTTAGTAGAGACGAGGTTTCTCCATGTTGGCCAGGCTGGTCTCCAACTCCTGACCTCAAGTCTTCTGCCCACCTCGGCCTCCCAAAGTGCTGGGATTATAGGAGTGAGCCACTGCACCCGGCCCCATCTGTATTTTTAACAAGCACTTCAGAGGATTCTTATCCCCTGAATTTTGGGAAACACTGCTAGGGCTCACATTGAGATTGACTAGAGGAAGAGGGGAGCCCTGTTCATGGGGTGAAACTCTCTGCAAGGCAGGAAATGGTAGTATCAAATGCAGGGTGTTGTTCACCACTGGGCCACACATTAGGATTTCCTTGTGAGCCTTTAAAAAATACCAATGCTCAGGGCCCGTCTCCAAATATTTGGATTTAATTGGTCTAATGAGAAGCCAGTATATTTCAAAATCTCCCAACTGACTCCAGCATGCCTGGAGAGTTCAGAATCACAGTTCTAATGCAACCAAAGGAAAGTATCTGAAGAACATAATGTGCAGAAATATTAAGCTACTACCCATGAATGATCAGAGATTAGGGCCATATAATAGGCAAAAACCATTAACTGGAAGGAAGTTCAGGGGACTCAATAGTTTCGATTAACCATGGGCTGGGCTGACACTGAAAAATGTTTCAAGTCTGAGATAGCTGTTTGCTTTTTAAATTATTACAGTAATGGATTCATTGTTGAAAATGAATGTTGGAAGAATATAAAAAAGTACAAAAAACAAAAATTGCTTATATTCTTTCTACTCAGACATGGTTACTTTGATACGTATCTTCTCGCCTGTGTGTATGAGGATGTGAATTTTTGAACAGCCTGAGTATTCTACTAGGTATCTGGCATTATGTGAACATTTCAACATTTCCTGACACTTGTAGCACAAACAACAGAAGCCACTTACACAGTGGTTGCTGTGTGCTAGGTACATGCCACATGCTTTCTGCCTACTCATTTAAGCTTCACCAACATCCTTCTGAGGTAGGAGCTACAGTCATTACCATTTTACAGAGGAGGAAACTGAGGCACAAGTGTTCAGTAACTTGCTTAGTACTAACATTTACTGGGCACTCATGCTGTACCATGCATGGTGCTAAGCATGCCAAGTAAATTATTTCATTTCAACGTTATAATTACCACTATTCCCCACTTTTACAGATAAGAAAACTGAGGCACAGGTAGGTTAAATGATTTCCCCAAGTTGCACAGCTTGCAAGGATTTGGGAAAGAGTTCTAAGCCAAGAAATGGGAACCTAAAGTGCTCAATTAACCCCACGTTTCACTTCTTCTAGTGTCATGCAAACCCCCTCAGGTGCTTAATGTTCGTGGATGAGTTGTATTCCCTCACACACACGGGAGTTACTTAACCCTTCACCAATGTTGGACATTGATACGGATTCTATTCTAAAACACTTTGAGACACA
Organism: Rhinopithecus roxellana; assembly: GCF_007565055.1. Classification (NCBI taxonomy): domain Eukaryota; kingdom Metazoa; phylum Chordata; class Mammalia; order Primates; family Cercopithecidae; genus Rhinopithecus; species Rhinopithecus roxellana. The sequence continues at coordinate 97,133,078 of NC_044559.1, read as the reverse complement.
CCATTGTTCACAAACACGGGATGCAGATCTCAGATCATTTAGAGTAAGTCCTTAGAAAAGAAGTGAGTAGATCATGGGGTGTTGTGTGACACATATTGTCAAAATGACCTTAGATAAACTACCCAATTTATAGGCCCTCCTGTCGTGCAGAGGACAGCCGGTCTTGTTGAACCTTTTCATCCCCAGTTATTACAGCTATTTTTCCCCATAACTTCTCACTACTTTAATTTGCATTTCTTTGATTACTAGTGAGGTCAATTTCTTTTTCCCCGTGTGCTTAGGTGTTATTATACATTTTGTGGTTTCAAATGATTCCGGCAACACAGTCTGCTTTTCAGCTGGTGGCACAGCGAGCGAACACAACATGAAACCGGGAGGTGCAAGGCCACCAGTTCTATGCAGCAACAGTGCATGAAGCCTGGGAAGAGTCCCTGCTGGGGACTGGGCTGCAGGAGAGCCCTTCCAATCACAGAAGCAGAAGGCTGTGGGCAGGAGCCCTGGTAAAAACTTCTATTTTTATTGCTACTATTCTTATTTTGGAATTACCTCTCTGCCTTAAAAGGTAAAGACAGACCCTCAAACTCTATCCAAGGCCGGGTGCAGTGGCTCATGCCTGTAATCCCAGCACTCTGGGAGGCTGAGGTGGGTGGATCACCTGAGGTCAGAAGTTCGAGACCAGCCTGGCCAACACAGTGAAACCCCGTCTCTACTAAAAATATAAAAATCAGCCGGGTGTGGTGGTGGGCGCCTGTAATCCTAGCTACCAGCTACCCGGGAGGCTGAGGTGGGAGAATCGCTTGAACCTGGGAGGCGGAGGTTGCAGTGAGCTGAGACCATGCCACTGCACTCTAGCCTAGGCGACAGAGCAAGACTGAACCTCAATAATAATAATAATAATAATAATATAATTCTGTATCTGCTTCTACCCCCTGATAACTTGTTAGGCAGCCACTTACAGCAAAGCTTAATTATGGGCTGGCAAACCAGAAAATATCCAAAATCAATCTGAGGTAAGGCATTTGCCACTGAACAGCCTCAATGCTTCTGTGTTAACAACCTGTACGTGGTATAAGCTGTCTTAACACCGGGCACAGTAGTAGGAGATCATTTTCTTTTGTTGGCACTGAAATTATGTTTTGAGCATTTGAGTTTTGAGTGCTGAGAAGGGGGCTTCCTGGTCAGGTTCTATGCAGATTATTCATTTTGAAAGCCATCACCACTGGCCCCCCTCCACATCCCTTTCCTCCCTCTCTCCCCACTTTAGCTGAGCCAGGCTTGCAGCTCCAGAAGCTGCAGAGTCCGCCCTTGGGGACTCCCGTGTGACCGCCCATCAGTAGCCTGTGAAATGCTGTAGAACATGAACCACTGAAAAGTCTTCAGCACCTACTGTCTCTAGGCTCTCAGACTCTATAGAAAATCCAAGGTCAAGACTTAAAAACTACAATGTAAGAAGGCATTACAATTGTTACACCCCACTGTGAAAGGCGAAAAGAAATCATTAGGAAGTACGTGGTTGGTGCTTTGCACCAGAAACAATCTACCCTCTTACCTCTGCTCTTAGGCTGATGGTGAGTGGGCTTGTATTAAGCACCATTCTCATTCCTGACAGTCCTGTGAACGCTTTCCTGGATTGCCTGACTTTAGGGAGGAAACCATACCGTATGGCTTTGATGCATTTTCTCAATTGATATTTGGGTTTCACAGTGTGCTTAGAGAAGGGGCTAAAATCCTAAGGTGCTACTTGTGCAAGTACATGCCACAAGCATAATCAGAAGACAGATAAAAAATGACAGAAATAGGACAAGAATACAAACAGCTCGTCACTTCCTACAGAGGGAGCGTGGTTGGTTTTCTTCTCCACCCAAAAATGTTACATTATCACTTTAACTTTGTCAAAACTGCCATATATAACAAACCAAAATAACTAAGAATTTTGGGTTAAACTTCCTTCTGTTTGCACAAGGTGCCAAAATTCCAATTTAATAAAAACCCAGGTCATCTGGGAAATTTTAAATTATCCACTTTACAACGCAGTCCACATATCATAGAAAACTATAAACCATTTAATTAATAAACATCTATTTTGTACCTAGCAAGGGCCAGGCTCTGACAGGTGCAAGCGCACTCACCATGGGAATTGCTCTGGTAGATTTCTCCTTCAGACAAGTTAGCAAGAATGGCTCTTGTAGTAGCTTCGCTATAAGATGCCCATTACCAGTTAAAATGTGCACTGCTGCATATGGTTTCAAAGCCAAAAATATATTTTCTGATATGTTTAAGGAAATGAGATCAAATTTTTCTTTTTAGAAAAATGAAACTAATTATCTTACATTTTAAAAGACATTAACAATGGCACTTTTAAGAAAACATGCTGAACACATTAACACAGGGTGGGAAAAAGATAAGGAAAGCAAAGTGGAATGTGATCGCCCAGACAAATTGTGTCCACGAGTTCAATGGGACAGGCAGGGTCTTTACACAGAATTCCCGAGCGAAGAGGACGGAGGTGAAACAGAAGTTACTCTTGCCAACAGCCCCATCTCTCATCTCAGGAGAGATGAGACCAACGAAACAACCGCTAGCAACTGCTTGGGAAATATCTGAAATATGAGCATGTGGAAAACAACATGTTTAACGGAAAATGAGCAAATCTACTCACTGCATATGCAGCAGCTAATTATGAGAAAAATTAGGAGACAGTTCTGTTCGTTCACACAACTCCTTCTCAACCACAATGGAAAATGATACCCTTCTTTTAAAAAGTGAAAGTCTCCTTAGAATAGCAACATTTGCACCGGGCACAGTGGCTCACACCTGTAATCCCAGCACTCTGGGAGGTTGATGCGGGCGGATCACCCGAGGTCAGCAGTTCGAGAGCAGCCTGACCAACATCGTGAATGAAACCCTGTCTCTACTAAAAATACAAAAAATTAGCCGGGCGCGGTAGCAGGCGCCTGTACTCTCAGCTACTTGGGAGACTGAGGCAGAAGAATGGCTTGAACCCAGGAGGTAGAGGTTGCAGTGAGCCGAGATCGTGCCACTGCACTCCAGCCTGGGCAGTAGAGAGCAAGACTCCGTCTCAAACAAAAAAAAAGAAAAGAAAAAAATAGCAACATTTGGAATGCCTGTAACCATTGGCTTACATTCTCCATCTTCTCAGGGGCCTCCAAGGTCCTTCATGAGCCACACTGACTTGTTATCACTGGGGCAGCTACAGCCTGGCACTGGGCCTGATACCCAGCAGCACGGGATAGATGTGTGGATTAACTTAAAAAATCAGCTAGAGGCTTGCTGCCCGCCTGATGAACTGGGGGTTCTGTGGGAAGTGAGACAGACAGTTACCCTTCCCTCCTGCATGAACAAAATCCTGAGCCTTGTCCTCCCATGGGGGCCCTCAAAGTCCAGTCAGCTGTGCTTTGCTGTGGTCATTGGGGTGGGGCTGGGGAGGCCCCACTAAAGCCATGCCTTTATCCAACGATCCCTTCCTGGTTCCCAAATCTGCAGTCTAGCAGATGCCTACTGCTTTCCATTGCTTTCCAACCCTAGTGTCATGTTCTGGACCAGTGGATGGTCATGGCATGTTGGCCTAGCCTGTTCCTTCAAAAGCCACTCCCCTTCCACAGGCATCTGTATCTAGCCATTGGTATCTAGATGCAGAAACCGAGCACCAAGGCTGTAGGTCTCACTGAAAGAGCCAGGAGCAGCGTTCTCTTCTGGTTGGCAGAAGGGGCTTTGGGCATCTCTTTAGAGTGACTCATATTCACCAACCCCAGTGTCAGGTGCCTAACATGCTTCTGCGATGGCCTCAGCCATGTTCCATTCCAGAATTTGCTCTGAAAGCTGTCTGGGTCTGCAAGCCTGCAATTTCATTTTTCGGCATGCCTTGGTCTACTCAGTACCACCCTGCGCAAACGTCCCTCTGACGCAGGGTAACGAATGGGCTAATTTTGGAAAGGGGAAATCTGGGGTCCAGAGAAGATGAAGACTGAAGTATAGAGGTTAGCATAAAATTAAAGGTCAGTCAGAAAAGAGAAAACTGCTCTGAAAATATAATGGATAAATATCAGTCTTCAGCAAAGTTCAATTTGAACAAGAATTGTAGGTTGCACTGGCAGAATTGTAACCAGAAAATCCACAAATGCCGAGTCGGACTGCTAATGCATTGTCAGGCCTGCTTTTTATGATGTCACAATGAATGACTCTAGATGACAGACAGTGCAGATTCAGTTAAAACATAAAGTACCTGGCAGACTATTTCCGGAGGTTACAGTTTTTTTATTTAAAAAAAAAAAAAAAAAAAAACATACACAAATAATGGGTCTGGAAGAGGAAGCATGATAAATTTGAGGACTTAGAAGTGATGCTAAATTTGGACATTTGAAGAAGGGGCACAGGAAAGCAATTCAAAGGCACTTGAGTTATCAACGTGCACAGAGGAAATTAAGTAGGAGGCATTTTGGAAAGGCACCCACTGATATCGACCTGGATGGAAGCCCTTGAAGTCACAGTTCCTCCACTGCATGGGCTTTGAACTCCTGTGCTTGGGTCTGGCTTCCACAAATATGAGCTCAGAATGGAAAAATTAAAAAAAAGAAAAAAAAAAGAAGTTGGAAGCCATCGCCACTACAGTGCCAACCTGGTCAGCCACAAGACCATAATATTTTTTAAACTCTGATGGCTAGAAATGGACACAAATTGCTCTTCTGTGGTTGCCAGCAGGTTTCGGAATCATCTTTGGGTTAGGGCTTCAGCAGACTTTTGATTTTGCAAGGTCTAGTAAAGAACTTTTATACACGCAAGGTAAGTCGGAGACCACGGTCCACGGGCCCCGCCCCTGGGACTGGGGTTTGGGTTGTTGCTTCCTTTTCATAAATGAGTAAATTCACAGCGGGTGCTGATGTGAAGGATGGAGCCAGCTTGGAAACTGTCATGGTAATTCTAGTAGTATATCTTTTTAATGCACGTAACAAAATCAGGGGCTGGGAGATCGCTCGTGGAAGGGGGTGCCTCGTTGATGTGGACCACTGACCAACCTACAGGTAGAGAAGACAAAGAGAGACCAGGCATGGAGGTTCACGCCTGTAATCCCAGCACTTTGAGGGGCTGAGGTAGGAGCATCGCTTGAGCCCAGGAGTTAGAGACCAGCCTGGGAAACATAAGGAGACCCCATCTCAACAAAAAAATTTAAAAAGAAAAATTAGCTAGATGTGATGGTGAGTGCCTGTAGTCCTAGCTACTCAAGATGAGGCGGGAGGATTGCTTGAGCCTGGGAGGTCAAGGCTACAGTGAACTGAGATGGCACCACTGCACTCTAGCCTGGGTGACAGAGAGAGACCCTGTCTCAAAAAAAAGAAAAGAAAAGAAAAGAGAAAGAGAGAAGAAAAGAGAGAAGAGAGAAGCAGGATGGAGCAAAGGGATGCAAATGAAGAAAGAAGGGCATAGGTCCACGTGGAAGAAGGAAAACAATACCCTGGAGAAAAGGTAGGTGGAGCTGGTGAGGGTTCCTGGGGCAGCCGCCAGCTGTGTGCAGTAACATGTCCCTGATGAAGGTGCTAGAACCTCTCACTGTGAGTCGGGGCATCTCTGAACAACATCCTTCCTGCAACTGCACTTCTGAGGGAAAAAAGCTGGGTCACGAACCCCTAACCTCTGACTCACACCAGCTATTCAAATGAGCCCACTCCTTTTACTGATTAACATGGCAAGGACACACGGATGCCTTCTAATCAATGTAAAGGCAAGAAGCCACACTGGGTGGCCCTTAGTCAGCGGCAGACTCCCTACAGGGCCATACGCTGACGCTCCTCCCACACTAGGGTCCCACTGATAGAGGACCCTGTCCCTCCACATCAATGATCACCCTGGGAGCATCCCAGGGCCTACTGGAAGCCACCCCTGAGGGTGTCTTCACAGGCAGGGACAGGAAGCACTAGAGATATGGTTCCCCACCCGAGTGACTAGGAGAAGTCCTGGTGACTGCACGCAGCACAGACACTGTTCCCTCCCACAATGTGAGGCCCTTCCCACCTGATGGCTGGGTAGCCGGACCGGCCTCGGCTTCTGATGCCTCATCTGTACTGCAGGGACAGAAGCCTTCCTTTTGAGTTTTCTGGGAGGGATGAAATGAGATAATACCTTCAAAGTGTTATTCATCACTTTCTTGTGGATTCCCTAACTTGAGGAAGAAAAGGTACAGATGGAGAAAAGTAGGCTGAGAAGACAATGTCTGTGGCCCAGCCTTGGGGAGCCCGATGAACCTGCAGTTGACACCCAAAGACAGCTGCCCGGGGTCAATGGAATAGTCCAGGCTTAGGGTACCTGCAGATGGGTGGTTTCTGGCTTCTCACCACACCATCAGGGAGCAGTGTTGGAACATTGCCAGGAGAGTGTGAGCAGCTGCCCTGGGCACTGGAGGGGCAGTGTGGGTTTAAAGGCCAATACCACGGCTGTCCAGCAGAACGCTGTCAGCAGCGTCCTTAACTGCCCCTGCCTCTGATGTCTCATCTGTACTGCAGGGATGGACTAAGCCTTCCTTTTTGTATTCTGGGAGGAATTAAATGAGATGATACATTCAGAGTGTTTAGCACAGTGCCTGACACGTAAGAAGCCCTGTTTCATTTAGTATTAACTCAATTAAAATACATTCTCAATGGAGCAGGTTATCTTGAAGCTCTGTTTGCTTGATCTCCTGGGGAAGGGGTGCGGGTGGCACACAGGAAAGGGTGAAGAACCAAGTGTCTGTCTGAAGGTGATGATTATTTCAGATCGGCATTGTCTTTGTCTAAGTTGTAATCAACAGGCCTTCACAATGCCAGGAAAGAGTGACAGAGCCGACTGTCATCACGAGACGCTGCTCCTCCTTGGGATGGCTGGTCTCTGACGAAGAAGCTACACCCATTTCCACAATATGGATGTAGAACAAACCAGTATTTCATTTATTAAAACAAGGCAGGAAGAGAAGCTCTAATCCATTCTCTCTCATGCATATCTAATAGGTAAGGCAGATTATTTCAGTATTTTCATATTTTCTCTTTAATAAGGGCATGTCAGATTTTTACCACGTACACCAGTGTGAACCCCACAATGCCATCACTGACACAGAGAAAGACCAGCCTCGTTTCTCCTTTGCCTTTTTCTAGCACCACTCTCGCTTTCATTTATTTATTCGTTTATTCAACAAATATTTATGGAGTATTTACGGTGCCTCTGACCCACGGTTCTTCAGAAGGCAAGATGAGGGCTATGAGAGGCAGAAAAGGCAGTCACTATGCGTGGGTTCCTGAGAGCCTGAAGGACCCTGCAGCTGGGTCTCTGGTGATGACACCCTAGGGAGGCTGCCTAAAGGCCCCTAGGCCCAGAGCTGGTGCACAGTGGCCCGCCAGTGACACCCCCAGTCCACACCCTGTCCTTTATCGAGAATGCAGAGGCACAGTCATCTTTGAGGCAAAGGGGCTGGACTGGAAGACCCACTCGGGTCTCTTTTGGACCCCGTCTCACATTCCCACTCTCAGTGTCTCTCCGTGGGGCATTTCCTAGCTCTTGGACTCATCCGGTTCTCTAGCTGAAGGCAGAATTCCACATGAACAACTGTCCTCTTGGGGATGGCATAACCACCAAGACGCATGAGACCCTCGGTGGTGCTGCCGCTGGATCTTCCTTGTCATTCCAGAAGCCTGCGCCTCCACACCACTGCACTTCCAGAAGCCTCACGTTCAAGGGACACAACCTGCTTTTTAGTGGGGAAACTGGTGCTGGTAAAAGCCACATGGGGCGCATGTGGGAGAGAGGACCAGTTTCCAGGCCCTTCTGGAAGTTTCCACACTTACGAGTGAGACCAAGGAGAAGGGCATACAGAAGACAGTAGGGGAAGAGGCGGCCTGCCTCTTCCTGGTGTTCATGAGCATGCAAGCCCTCAAGAAAAAACAGGCTTTGCCCCATAACAAGGTCAAAATACCAATGGCTAATGCTTAGGATGGGAAACAAGCGGTGAAAAGGCAAATCGTGTTTGTGGATTTATAAGTTTGTAAAAGAAAGAGGAACATAGAAACAGATGTTAAACTTGAAGCATTCTCTGTTTTTGGAAAACCCTTATAAGCAGGATATGATTTAAGAGAAGCTTTAAAAGACCCTGAAAATGAACTGTTTACCATATCCAGTAGCACTATCTAGAATGGATGTTTACTGATCAAATAGAAACCTCCCAAGATGAGGGCCCCAGACCACCACATCAGAGACTCTCCCTAGGTTGCTAAGTCTCTCATTAGTTACGACTGCCGCTGATGACAGGAGATAATTACAAGTTATTCTCATGGGTAACTAACAAAAAAATCTTACCCGAATTCCTGGGGCTATGCAGAGAAGAGCCAATTATGGTATAACTTTCAGCTTCAAACCTCTGCTATGTTAAGAGTATTTTACAGCTTCCTCTGATTATAATATTTCAAAGGAAACACATTAAGGAAACCCTGAGTGCCTGATAACAGCCTTTTACATATTTTAATGATCGTTAAGTATTATTTAGTTTTGGCTACTTGTATTTTAAGCATGCAGTTTCCTCCATGTGCAGATAACACAGTTTTTCCTCTTTGCCCACTTCCTCTTAATCTGTGTGTGTGTGTGTGTGTGTGTCAGCAGGCAAGCTTTGGACATGGCCTGTGGGTCTTTTCCTGGACCACGTAAGCGACTTTCATGCAAAGCCTACAGCCAGTTTCATCACTACACTCTGTTAACTGAGACCATTTAGGAGTGGGCTAGCATCTAGATGAGCTCTCCGTGGAGTCAATGACTTAAAAAGGGGGAAATGCCAAGTCTTTAGTGTTACTTGTCAAATGGTCTGTGAAGAGAACATGTTTTGGGGTACACAGGCAGTCTCTGTGGCCTGGAAACTGTCCTCACCCGCAGCCCCTGCAGCGGGGAAAGCTCAGGCATCCATGCCTGGTCATTCCCTCCTCCCCATCCAACCTCCCACTCCCTTGTCCAGCCCCTCCCCTCTGATCTGAGGGGGCAGACACCCTAACCCAGACTCAAGCATCCACTGGCTGTCCAAAACTCAATTTTTTCAAAAGTTTCAACTAAGGGATGTGGGTAGTTGTCAGCAGTGGGTTCTGAAGCTAAGCCATCAAGAGGAGCAAGGGTGGAGTCTAAGTCTGCCAGCCAGAGGTAGGGGGAAGCAGAAGCTGTCAGGGAAGGGAAGAGGAGCATAAACAAGTACCTGGAGACGCAGAGATGGGTGGCAATGGGGGACAGAGATGAATGAGTCCCCAGGGGAACAACCCACAGTCCAGGGGGACGCCTTCTCATTCCACGTATAATGAGGCCAGCCAGTCTTTCTCCATTTCCTATGAATGGTCCTGAATCTCTCCACGAATCCTTACAACAACCCCTCCCTTTCCTTTCAGGTAGGTTCCACTTCTTACCTCCCAAAGGATCTACCAAGGAGGGAAACTCTACTGCTAGGAAGTCTTCAGCCCAGGGGCAAGGAAGGCCCCTGAGCCAGGAGTCCCACAGTCAGGCTTCACAATCCATCTGCTGTGCTTTAAACGCTGGTAAAATTACCAGTCATACGAACAATGGCCCAACACATTAACATGTAGCTTCCAAAAACAATTACTGTCTACTCATCAATTTAGATAAACTATGTACAAGGAGAACCAACTCTTGGTCCTTCTCCACTACTTACACCTAAGAGATTTTTAGCAAGTTCACATGCTCCTTTGCCTTTCTTCACAACAGAATTGTCATTCTTCTCCTGTCCTAGATGCTCAATACTACTTGATCTGCTAATAGTGAAAGCTCAAAGCAACAGCGCCCTCAGCACATTAGGAAACAAGTATCCTGAATGCTCGAAAAGCTCATCAAAGCTTCATATTTGTGGTTTTTTTTCTTTTCTTTTTTTAAGTTTTACTAGATGTCCCTCGAGTAGAAAGGGAAAAAGACAAAAAAAAAGTTTTACTAGATAGAGCTGGTCCTTAAATCAGAAACTCTGTTCTAAACTAATACTAATCATTAGAGGGTAAGGAACAGTCCTGACCATTCTTACTAGACAATGCTGATATTCCAGCTAAGCTCCAGATGATGGATAATCCTGCCTTCCATGTATGCTCCCTTTACAACATCCACAGAAGAGCAGTGTTATGTGCATTATCTCATGTAGACAGGTCAGGATGCAGTCTTTATAGGCCTCTCCAGACAGGAAAGGGACACAGCTGGGCTCTGGGAGCTGTCACACGTCCATGCATGCCAGGGAGAGGGTGGAGGACAAGGGACTGAGAAAAGACCATCCAGTGATGGTAACCCCAGGAGCTCACAGAATCAAGTGCTCCTTTCAAACGAAAACAGGCCTCACCTGGAGAGAGCTCAGCCAGGCCCAGCGCTGCTGCAGGGTGGCAGCCCCAAGGCCTCTGGCAGCCCGGGGTGGGTGGGGGAGTTGTGGCCCAAGCTGGGCTCCCTCTACTGCTGCACTGAGTGGCCAGACATCCTCTGGACTTTGTGTTTGCTATGGTTTAAATGTTTATTCCATCTAAAACTCCTGTTGAAATTTAATTGCTATTGTAACAGTATTAAGAGGCGGGGCCTTTAAGAGGAGATGAGGTCATGAGAGTTCCACCCTCCTGGGTGGGACTGGTGCCCTTATAAAAGGATGAGTTCAGCCCTCTCTTGTTTGATCTCACTCTCACACTCTCACCTTCCACCATGAGATGACACAGCAAGAAGGTCCTCATGAGATACCAGCACCTTGACCTTGGACTTTCCAGCCTCTAGAACAGTGAACTGATAAATTTCCATTCATCATAAATTACCTGGCCTGTTAACAGCAGCACACATTGGATGAATGCAATGTTCTTCAGTTATAAGACAATAACATTGCCAACATGCCTAGGTCGCCACTATCCTGTCAGAATAAAACGAATTTTCAATCAGTCCCTGTGGCCTTCCAAACGACCTTGACCTCCATCTTTCCCAGGACATCAGTGGGGTGCTGAGGACTGGCCCAAAGTGTGGGGACACACTTTAAGGCAGCCCTCAACCAAGAAACTGCAGAAGAGGAACCCTCGTGGCCCTTCCCAACCATACTGATGGCTTCAAGTTGGACAGGGCTCTCCTGGGCTCCAGGCACCCCCTAGACCGGGAGACCAGCCCAGCAGAGGTCACTGTGTGGGATGGAGGAGGCAGCAAGACCACAGCTGCGCTTTTGAGTAACCAAAGACTGGGATCTGACAGCACCATTTATCCATCAGATTCAGAATTCACAAAAGCCATAGTAGTATATTGGCTTCTCTTATTATGTTTTTAATTTAAGCGGTTTACTATTGACACCTATTTACTTCTTCCCAAAGCACTTTGTTTCTGATGGGGAAAAACAATTCTCCTTCATACCTACCTTTCTGTTTCCCTCCAATATTCAGTTCTCTATTGGGCACCTAAAAAATAAAGTCATTTCAACCCAGGGAACCTTGCAGCCAGTCTCTGAGGCTTGGGGCACTGGGAGGGATGTTTGCAAACATGTATGCATTTGCTGTTTCTACCCTAGGACCAACCTTCAATCCAAAAGCTATTCTACATCACCTAAGTGAATCGGCCAATCTCAGCAACATGGACAAGAGGCCAGATCTGTCGAGAACCCTGTCATCTGTATGAAAACATCCCAGGGCTACACAAAGCCACTTATCTGAGCCCTTCACTCAGGATGGAAAGGAAGGCAGCTTGCAGATCTGATTATACCATAGTCCTCAGGAACCTGCTACGGCTAGAAAGTACTGAGCGAGTTGTGGATGAGGTTGGCAGCCACACTGCCCACACAGAACTCTAAAGGGGTTCTCCTGCCTCCCACCGTGGGGCTCAACTCTGATCCAGCCCCTCAAATTTGAGGGAGACCCCACATAACCTACATGGTCCATCTGCAGGGATTCCACAGCCCTGTCTTTACTTCATTAGAAACCGACCGTTCTGCTTTTCAGCAGTTGCTACAATGGGGGAAAGAATAAATTGAACTCATGAGCATGTATTAAATAACCATATATGCCCAGTACTGTAAGACTCTGTACAAGAAACAAAAGAAATAGGAGACAAGGTACCGTCTCAGTACCTTGAAATCCAGGTTGGAAGATACAGATATACTCAGCACAAAACTAAATGAAAAAAAAAAAAAAAAAAAAAAACAAGCACCAGTTTGTGTGGTAGTCATTAAGGTTATCTGAACCCTCAGCCATCTCACCATAAGCTCCCTCTTCCAGCTCCGTGCTGGAAAATGGGGGTCAAGAAAGTGAAGGCCTTGACAGTAGTTGACTGAAGTGTGAGTTCTGAAGCACAAGGTGAAACAGAAACAGCTTCCAGCCCCTTCTTCATTGTGACTTTTCCCCCTGAGCCTGGCTCCATCAGTGCTAACTCCTCTGGCCCCTCGCTGGAGAAGCAATCTGACTCGGCAACTTAAACCTGCTTTCACTATGCTGGGCAAAAAACGAGGGCTCTCACCTTTGCTTTTCTCCAATAAGGTGTTAAGTGCTCTGACTCTAAAAACAAAATCCTTCCGATTTTTGCCTGAAAACTGTCAACCAACAAAGAAGGTCCTTTCTCCGCAAGGGTGACCTCTAACCATGGGAGGCGAGTTCATTCCCATCAGACTTGCCCATTTTGTGTGTTTGTTTCTCTTAAAGGAAGGTCCTTGATTCTGTCTCTGTCCTTCGTCCATATCTAACTGCTGACATGCAGTTACATAACACACTCTGTAGACTCACAGCTCTTCCTCCCCAGTCTGTGCCTGGTCCCAGTGCAGCACTAAAGGCAAATGCAGTGTTAGGAAGGGATGACAAAGGTTTCCTCCAGGTGGAAACTGCCCGGGAGAGGGCTTCAGGGCTCCTCTCCCAGCCTGGCTCTGTGGCAAGCTGCCAAAATTCTTCTTTTTCTAACCATCCTGTTCCCCTAGCCAACCCGCCCTCTCTTTTTGTTGTAAGGAAACACCCACAGATGCAGCTGTATTCAGATGGGATCCCACATTAGGGCCAGTGTGTGTGCAAGGAAAAGATAGGTCAGAAGCCAATGGAATGATATGAATATATCAGAAGAAAGGTTTTGTCTTACAAACTGAGGGGAATACAGACCCCTTTTCAACTCCCTGTAACCTGCAAAATATTGAATTGTATCAATAAGAAAGCCAAATATACTGTGAATGGGTGCGTGGTTGTGAACTAGCTTTTATAACGTTCTAAAATGACTCCTAACTGAGGCAAGATGAAGAGATTACAAGGGAACCAAGAAGCAGAGTCCTAACACATGGCATTTAGCATGATAGAACGTGTTTACTCACTGCTATTTATTGAAGGCCTATTATGGCAAAGCCCTGTGCTAAGTACTGCTGGAACACCTTGAATATCTCAGTGGAAACAAGTGATCTTGGGCTGGGCGTGGTGGCTCATGCCTCTAATCCCAGTGCTCTGGGAGACTGAGGTGGGAGGATTGCATGAGGCCAGGAGTTAGAGATCAGCCTGGGCAACACAGTGAGACTGTGTCTCTACAAAAAATAAAAATTAGCCAGGTGTGGTTGTGTGTACCTGGCCCAGCTATTCGAGAGGCTGAGGTGGGAGAATCACTTGAGCCCAGGAGGCCAAGGCTACAGTGAGTTATGACTGCACCACTGCACTCCAGCCTGGGCAACACAGTGAGACCTTGTCTCTAAAAAAAACAAAAAGAAGTGGCCAGGCACAGTGGCTCACTAATCCCAGCACTTTGGGAGGCCAAGGCGGGCAGATCACAAGGTCAGGAGTTCGAGATCAGCCTGACTAACATGGTGAAACCCTGTCTCTACTAATACAAAAATTAGCCAGGCATGGTGGCACATGCCTATAATCCCAGCTACTCAGAAGGCTGAGGCAGGAGAATCACTTGAACCCTGGAGGTGGTTGCAGTGAGCCGAGATTGTGCCACTGCACTCCAACCTGGGCAACAGAGCAAGACTTGGTCTCAAAAACAAAACAAAACAAAACAAAAAGTGTTCTTGTGTCTAATACCATTTATCCCTCATTGGCCCCGGCCGAATATAGAGTTGAAAGAGTTTGCCTACACATCACCCACTGCTAACTCCTGAGTCAAAAGAGAATGGTGGGTTCACAGTGAAACTTACCCCGCCTCTGAGGTTCTGGAAGCAGAAGTGCTCTGGGGCTCCCCAGGGCCTCTCGGTGTGCTGCGGCGGCTTTCGGAGTCACTCACGTGTCCTTTCCCCGCGGACGTCTTATGAGGTGCGAGGGCCGCAGGGCCATCCTCATGCCCATTCTGCAGGCCCTGGCCTGCTCGTGTCCCAGTCCTCGCTGCCTGGCGCCCCTTGGGGTTATCCTCACGCGGTGCCGGGAGGTCTCTGGACAGTTTGTATCCATGAGAGATCAGGAGGTCTTCTACACTGTACATGATGCCCAGGCTTCAGCAAAGCTCAACCGCTGGAACCATGGTGGTGGCAGGACCCAGCACTGCAGAACAACAGAGAGCTCTATTTGTGACCAGGTCTCCCTGGGGGTCAGTCTTACACCTCCTCCTCCCGTGGTCCCCCCACCAAACCAGGCCACAGCGATGGACACAACACAGAACCTGCACAGAAAGAGGAGACACAGGGATGGCTCTGCCTGAAATTGCTCTCCATTCTATTCACGTAGAAAGTGGGTGTGGCTCTGGCTCTAGAGGATGTGGTGGAACCCTGAGGACCTCACCCTTTGATGGCTGCCTCTGGTAGAAGAGCATGTGGCATGGCGCTTAAGCAGTGACATCAACACTGTCCACCTTCCCCTTGTCCCACTCACCTACAAAGAGCAGGCGGAAAGAGTGTGGACAAAAAAAAATACAGATCTGGGAGCTGCAATGACTCCTTCATGTTTCTAAAAAGAGAAACTACCAATATTCAGCTTAATCTTAGGACATGCCCCTGCTTTCATCCTGTAGACATACCTTTGCTGTACGAGAGAGTGAGATCTTTAATCAACACAGTCATGATATGCTTCAGCGGAAGCGACTGAAGCAGCAACTGCCAGGGCAGCCCCTCCACGGCAGTTAACTAGCAACCAAAAATAGATTTTAACTCTTTGGGTTCATGATGAGAAAACAAACAACACACTGATCAATCATACACACCCAACTCACTACACAATACCAAAGTTCTCTTTTCCTTATGAAAGTTTTTCTTTTTTTTTTTTTGAGATAGAGTTTCACTCTTGTTGCCCAGGCTGGAGTGCAGTGGCATGATCTCGACACCCTGCAACCTCCGTCTCCTGGGTTCAAGCAATTCTCCTGCCTCAGCCTCTCGAGTTGCTGAGAATACAGGCATGCGCCACCACGCCTGGCTAATTTTTTGTATTTTTCATAGAGACAGGGTTTCACCCTGTTGGCCAGGCTGGTCTCGAACTCCTGAACTCAGGTAATCCACCCACCTCTGCCTTCCAAAGTGTTGGGATTACAGGCATGAGCCACCACACCCGGCCTCCTTATTAAACTTTTATGAATCAAATTTCTTTCTAGTAGATCTTGGGGAAAAGTTTTTGCATCTCTCAGCCAAGGATGTCCACACCCAAATCCTGCTATAGTACCTGAATCAACAGCAGCAACTTCCTCCAGTGTAAGCTGCACAAAATGACAGGACCCACAAAGAATAAAAATGGGCAGAAAGCTACCTGAGAGCAAAAGAGGTAGAGCCGCCCTGCTTACTCCTACATGAGAACATCTTTCTTCCTAAGTCTTCCCTTTGATGATAAGGCGTAAGGCAGATTGGTCAGCCGGATCCACCCACCACTGCTTCCACGAGGGCTGATGGTAATGCTGGCCTGGGTGAGAGGCACACAAAAGCCACAAAAGCCAGCCCCACCAGAAAGCTCAGCCAGCTCCAGCCCCACTTTGCTGGTGGACGGAAATAGAGTTGCTGCAGCCATGGCGAACAATGGCCAGGAAACGCCTGCTGGTCCATGTGCAGGTGAAAGGAAGGTGCCTGCAGCATGTGCTTCCTGTCACTGGGAACTCTTACTTGGGTCCGTTGCACAATTCTGCTGTGCCTGTCCTCACTCTTCATCACCTGCTAGATTACAGTAGGGAAAGTCTCGTCTGTCAGCATGGAGAGTATCAAACTTTGGAAGTTGATAATTTTCCATTATGTCCTTACATTTTATGGAAGCTGACAAGCTCTGGCAGCTACTGTACTAGTAGAAAAATCTCCATAGCAACTCTGCCACTCCTGACACTCCTACTGCATGTCTTTCGGGGAGTTGTACAACTTGGGTCATTTGCTTCAACAGACAAGGAAGGACCAGAGAAGCAAGAGTTTGTTCTTCGACTCAACAGAGCAAGTTCCACCATGTGAGGGATTATAGAGGAATGAGATCCCATCACAAGCAAAGGGCTTCAGGAACACAGAGTCAGGCTTTAGGGCAGGGTCTTTGGTTTGTTTGACGCTTTATCCCCAGCAACTTGCACACAGTATGCACTCAATAAATACTTGTTGAGAAAATGCACAAATGAGAGACAGAACTGTTTGAGCTAGGTTTTGAAGAATGGTTAGGAGTTCATTAGGCAAAGAGCATGTGTATGTGTATGAGAAGGGGAACTGGCATTTAAAATACATTATGAGTAGAATTATCCCAAGGGTAAAGAAATGAGGCTGGGCACAGTGGTTCATGCCTGTAATCCCAGCACTTTAGGAGGCTAGGTGGGTGAATCACTTGAGGCCAGGAGTTTGAGACAAGCCTGGACAACATGGTGAGACCCTGTCTCTACTAAAAATACAAAAACTAGCCAGGCATGATGGCAAACACCGGTAATCCCAGTTACTCAAGAGCCTGAAGGAGGACAATCGCTTGAACCCGGAAGACGGAGGTGGCCATGAGCCAAGATCATGCCACTGTACTCCAGCTTGAGTGACAAAGCAAGACGCTGTCAGGAAGGAAGGAAGGAAGGAAGGAAGGAAGGAAGGAAGGAAGGAAGGAAGGAAGGAAGGAAGGAAGGGAAGGAAGGAAAGAAAGGGAAAGAAAGAAGGAAATTAATGGCTTAGTAACAGAATCCTGGCAACCTATAACAAAGTCCCCAGGCTCACTGGTTCAACATCACACACAGGGTCAGCATCACAGTTAAAGTTAGCATTAGGTCTCATGACACTCAGTTTCTATCTCTTACTCTGCTGGGCTCTTTAAAATAAAAGCAAATTGCACTGTACTCCAAGTGGCCACCAAACACACTGAGGAACAGGCATGTGCAGCACACAGCTGGTTGTGCTACAGTCCATTTGTCAGAATGGCAGAGAAGACATAACCCTCACAAAACACAGATGTGGGGCATTTTCTTCCTGGGGCTGGATAGGTTGGTCCAATATGGCTATGTGTTTGCATGGTAATTATATTTAGTAAGAATATCTTTCAATCGTAGTTAATTGATTCTTCCCTCCCCCGCAGCCCAATAAACTCTTCCTCTACAAACTCCAAGGAAAAACCTAAACTATAAACCCAGGATTGCAGCACACATGAAATCTAATAACATCAACTATTAATGACCATCCATAATGTGCTAGATTCTGTACTGGCACACTTTCATTCATTCTATGCTTCCAGTAAACTTCTTGATGTAGACAGAAACGTCTCCATTTTCACAAGACAACTGAGGCTGACAGTCCAAGGTTACACAGCTTGTGTTAGATCCAAGGTTTGAACTACATCTGTCTAGCTTCAAAGTTCAGGCTACTAATTTAGGTTCACCCATCTATATTTTCTTCCTTAACATCAAAAAAGTTTCCTAATTTACCAAATAATCCATAAACATAAATAAGGAAAGATAGAAGGCATAATGGCATTAAAATTCATGTATTTAAAAGGAAGAAAATTATCCTTTATTCTCTAGGAGCAGGATGGCTCTTCTAGATGACTCTTCTCACACACCACACACAAATGCACATACACACACGCGCGCGCACACACACACACACACACGAGTTGATGCCTCACTTGACTATAATGTCTTGATGGCAATGCTGGTGTTAATGTTTAAATGCTCAGTAATATGATTCATTCTTGAATACACCATGCAATTGCCTTGTGACCTTAACAGACCTCTTTCATCATTTGGGGTTTTGAGCTTTTCATAAATAACATGGGGCTATCATAAAGCATGCTGTATGAAACTGAAATGCATATATAATAAGTGGGAGATGAGTAACTTTAAAAAAAAATTCTTAAAGAAAAAAAAAAGTCCTATATAGAAATAGCCATTCTTATCTGCAACATTAATAGAATTTGGACTTAATTTGAGTAGACAACAGCAAACCACAAATGGGTTTGGGCAAGGGAAATCTGGCAGGAAAGCAGAGGACTAAAGTGGATAGAGCGAGAACAGATGGGGGACCTGTAGTTACAAGTCCTTTCTATTGTAACATGCACGGGGGGCTGGCAGAGGGGATAAGAAAAAAAAGGAATAATAAGAGTAATTTTCAGGAGAAGAAGTACAATGGATTTTAGCCTCAGTGACGAGGATAATGATCATTCCATTAATAGAAATATAGAAACTGGAAATAATTGTTGGTTTGAGAAGATGACAGCTCATTTGATTTTGATTTAACCAACCTAGTCTCACAAAATTCTCTTTTCCCCAAATCATCATCAAGTGGATTTTCATCAAAGATTAATTTGTGTCCTTCCAAAGAACCTGAATAAGACCACTTGTGCAGCGATCTTATTGCATGGCACCTTTTCAAAGTTCTTTAAATATTAGCTCTATGGTGTCTATTCAAATGGAAGGGATTATAAAATTAGGAAGTTGCTGTTAACCATCCACTGACATTGGGCATGGAGCTGGGTTACCTCCCGCTTTGCTGTTGGGATGAGTGTCTGTTTCTCAGTGGTGCATGGTATTTATCTGTGAGCTGAATCAAGCCTGAGTCACTGCACAGGAGGAAAGGAGAGAACCCTTTGGGTCTCAGTCTTCTCCTGAAAGAGTAAAATGAGAAGGCTGAACTAGAGGTTCTTTAGAGTCCTTCTAGCTTTAGGGAGCAGCCCCCTTTCTCTAGCCTATTCTTGCCTGTGATGAGCAGCAGTCATCGAAGTCAGCTGCCCCAGGAAAAAAGAGTACAGCTTGTGACCATGACACAGGCAGGGCTAAATAGGTCATCTGAAGACAGAACCTCTGACCTTGGCCTTATTAGCACCTATGCAGAGGCCACCCAAAAGAGCAGAGATAAATAGCCACCCACTGAGGAAAGGAGTGGGTTGGGGTAGGCAGGCCAGGAGCGAAACATCCAGCAATTCTCCATCCCAGAGTGCGGGTGCTTCACACTTACGCCAATGTAAATTCATCAGGGCACTTGTTTTACATTGGAAGTGCCAGGCACTGGGCTGAAGAATATAAAGACAAATAAGACCCCATCAGCACCCTCTCTTGCAATGCTATGGTCTACATGGTATTATTTCAATTATGGATCCTCTCATCACTAAAGGTTGAGACTGGCGAATGAATGCCATTTAACAGGTACCATCTTCTCCCTTTCCATTTATGAAAATAAACATTTTAATTCTCATATTTACAGTTACAACGCTCAAGACAGTGAAAGGAAACAAAACATTAAGGAACTCATGAAATCAACCAGAGCTGTTTTTCCTTTTTAAAATTGGCCTAGAACACAAACTAAAAATTAACTTTAAAAAGAGAGACAAATATACTATTAAAAAGATGAAAAGCATGGTCATCCTCACCTGTAATCAAAGAAGTGCAAATTAAACCAAAATGCCATCATTCACTTACGAGATTAAAGCTTTTAAAAAGCAATGCTTGTTGTTGGTAAGGGCATGAGGAGCTACAAGGGTTCTCCTGTTTGTGTGTGTATAAATGGCGGGGGGGGGGGGGGGGGGTGGGAGGTGCAGGCTCTATGTAAATGAAAATGAGTATTTCCCTTCTTAAAAGTGATTAGCCAGATTTGCTGTCTCACACCTTTGATCCCAGCACTTTGGGAGGCCGAGGCAGGCGTATCACTTGAGGTCAGGAGTTCGAGACCAGCCTGGCCAACATGGTGAAACCCCATCTCTACTAAAAATACAAAAAATTAGCCATGCATGGTGGCGCTCACCTGTGGTCCTAGGTACCTAGCAGGCTGAGGTGGCAGGATCCTTTGAAACCGAGGCAGAAATTGCAGTGAGCAGAGATTGTGCCACCACACTCCAGCCTGGGTGACAGAGCAGATACTCTGTCTCAAGAAAAAAAAAAAAAAAAAGAAAGAAGAAAAATTATTAACATGTAACAAAATATTTAAACATCTGAAACCCTATGAAATAATCTCACTTCTTAGGATTCATCCTAATGAAATAATCAGAGATACACATAGTTGTATATGAGGATGTTTATCCAAGTTTTAATTATAATAACAAAATTAGACTAAATGTCTAATTTAGTAAAAAAAAAAAAAAGAAGAAAAATAACTTCTGGGCCAGGTGCAGTGGCTCACACTTGTAATCCCACCACTTTGGGAGGCTGAGGTGGGCAGATCACCCAAGGTCAGGAGTTCGAGACCAGCCTGGTCAATGCAGTTAAACTCCGTCTCTACTAAAAAGACAAGAAAACTTAGTCAGGTGTGGTGGCATGCGCCTGTAGTCCCAGCTACTCGGTAGGCTGAGGTGGGAGAATCGCTCGAACTTGGGAGGCGGAGCTTGCAGTGAGCGGAGATCTTGTCATTGCACCTCATCCTGGGCGACAATCAGACTCCATTTCAGAAAAAAAAAAAAAAAATTCTGGTGCATTCATATGGTGGACTATAATATGTATACACATGCATAAAATTATGTTTTCAGGTATACAACAGCACAGGGAAATGCTTGTAATACCATACTAAATAATAAAGACAGGATACAGAACCCTATATTCAATGTCATACCAAATTTGTTTATATACATATGTACTTGAAAGGGGAAAAATCACTGAAAGGAAACATACCAAAATATCAGCAGAGGTATTGGACTCTGAGTTTTGTTTGTTTGCTTTTTTTTTTTTTTTTTTTTTTGAGATGGAGTCTTGCTTTGTCGTCCAGGCTGGAGTGCAGTGGCGCGATCTCGGCTCACTGCAAGCTCCACCTCCTGGGTTCATGCCATTCTCCTACCTCAGCCTCCCGAGTAGTTGGGACTACAGGTGCCCGCCACCACGCCCAGCTAAATTTTTTGTATTTTTATTAGAGACGGGGTTTCACCGTGTTAGCCAGGATGGTCTCAATCTCCTGACCTCGTGATCTGCCCACCTCGGCCTCCCAAAGTGCTGGGATTACAGGCGTGAGCCACCGCGCCCAGCTGGACTCTGAGTTTTTAAAAAATTTCTTGATTTATACTTTACTGAATCTTATGATATTCTGTCATGAAATGTATTAGGTCCAATCATATGAAATTGTCATTTTGCATGTCAAAAATAGTCAAATATTGGCAATTTCATATACTTACTATACTTAATATTAACTTCATATACTTAATATTAACTTAAGTATATATAACAACATACATAATATACACATTATTATATAATGTTAATATAACAATATTGTTTCATCATCAATCATCATTATTCATAACTTAATATATTACTAACATATTACATAACTTAAGTTATATATAACTATTTCATCATCCGAAAAACACTTTCATAAACGAAATGCTGCTTAGGTTAGATTAGGAAAATGCATCTTTAAAAATATGTTATGTAATTGGAAGACTCAATGACAATAAAAGAAACATTGAAGAAAAGAAAAGAATAAATGAATAGTAAATTACATAAGGCTCTAGGATATGGTACATGTGTCTTATCTGCCAGAGAGACTCTTAACCTGTTTTCAGGAAGCCAAAATCACATGTGCTGCCGAAGAAATCTAATACAAGGTTACAACCAGCATTGTAAAAAGGTCTTAATTAGACATTGTTACTCCTCTAAAAGACCTAAAACTTTTCAGTTGTATTCACTGACATTCCATGCTTAAGATGTAATTGGTCCTTCAAATTGGTGGCAGTTCAGTGTAAATATCTTTTCAACTGACAACATTTAGGTCTAATGCTATGATTAATATATAACAAAGTACTTTCTTTAAACAAGAGGTAAATCACCAAGACATAAAACAAACCAGAATGGAGTATGTTGCTAACTGACACGTAGGTTTTTAATGCTTTCCACAGATTTTTTCCTAAGGGTAGAATTGTGTATTTTCCTATGAACAATAGAATTGCTATTTCCCTTTCCAGTCTTAATTATTAAATAACGCAACAGTTCCAGCTGAAGTCCTGGGACACCAAGTTCTCACAGACTGCTGTTACCATGCCACACGTGTGATGACCAATTCTGCCAAGGCACTCAAGTTGTTAAAATCTCACAAGATGTAAAAAGTCATATTTAATCTGTGAAGTAATCATTTTAGGAAGGACAACCTTAGCTTTCTTTAAGGTGACAAAAAAACAAATGAGTTGGAAAACTTGGGTCTAAGATCAAAAGGATCTCGGAACGTTAATCTCGCTGGGGTGGATTGGTATTAAGGCATTTGTTCAGAAAAAGAGAAAGAAAAAGAAAAATGTCCCCAACATTATGCACTGAATTTTTTTCCTATTATCTCTTCTGACTCCTCTTTTCTTTTCTTTCCACAACTAATGTGAATACACATACACATGCACTTAAACACACACTCTTTCTCCTGTCTTCTCTTTCATCTCTAAATTCTGTGTCACACAATTATTGCTTTGGCTAGCAATATTTTTTATGAGACCCTAAGTACCTCATGAACATTTCTGAAAGATTAGACGTCATTAAGAAAGGACTCAAACTGGGTAAGATTTTTAAATCTTTTGGAATTTTTGGCTGTTTGCAAAAATAGCTGTAAAACATTATCATAGGATAGAATTTTATTCCCTTATCATCATAGATGTCAAGCTCCACGTGTAAAGATACCTTAAATATTCCATTAAACTTACCCTACTTTTGGTTTTGTTTTTAAGTATCTTCAGAATAAAAAAAAAACCAAGTCTTTATCAAAATGTTCGACTTAAATTATTTCATATAATCTTTACATTTTTATTTATTTTCTATGTACAAAAGCCATGTAAAGTGATTTCAAAAGTAAACACTGCAAAATTCAGTGCTTAAGTAAAAAGGAAACGTTCCTAGTAACCCCACTGTGCCAAGAGATAACCAGTAGCAACAATCTGGTTTCTGTTTCTCCAACTATTCTTCCTACACAGACAAGTTGCTTGTTTTTTTTTTTTTTTTTCTTTCCTTCTTTGGAATATATCTTGGTGCTTCTTCCTAACAGTATCTAAATTCTTTCATTTACATACAGAAAAAACAAGCTTTACAGGTAAACTATAAAGATAACCAATAAGCACAAAACTATAAGAATACTTCACGATCTGATAATAAATCTGCCGGGCTATTTATTTAGCCAGGCTATTCCCAAGCGTATGTATAGAAAGTTGTTGGGAAAGATATTTAGTTCTAGATAATCCGAATTTTTAACAAGATACCTTCAATTCAAATAAAGATAACTAAGGTTTTAGTATCTGGGGGAGCGGTTCCCGTATTTTTCTAAACACCATTTAGTGTTTAAAGAATATATCAAAGCCCAACCTCTCCCCTTCCTGGGCTGCTGGCATTTGTAAGTCAGTGGACCCCAACATTCCTTCAATCAGCAGGCCCTTGAAACAAAGCACAAGAGCAAGGTTTTAATGAGAGAGATAACCCTTCTCATCCAAAGGGGTAAAAACAACATCTGTTAAAAACCCAAGTAAACTGCAGTAATGGGTTCAGCAATAGGCCCAGAGGACTTCAGAGACTGAGTCTTTGCTTATCAAAATAAAAACCACAATAGAACAATTGTTTCACTCCAACGCTCTGTGTTCTAAACTCTCTCCAGATTAATTAGCATGGAGTTTCGCCAAGCTCATTAAAAGAAAAACTCCGGACTCCTAAGGATGATTGGTGTTTACTGTCCTCCCAAACTGGCCAGTGAGAACTTGGGGGAGCCACAGACTTCTGGGCTTTTTGTACTGATAACATTTCTAGGATTTATTTTTAAATTGCATGTTAAAAATTAGTCTACAATAATCTTTTCATATTTACTTTTTTTAAGTGAAAAAACTGGTCCTTATTTATTTTCCTTGTATACCTCCAACCCTGTTACATTTTATAGCTGCCGAACAATAGACCACAGGCTTCTGGAATCTGTGACCACTCAGATGAGTTATTAGATAACCCTGATGACTTTGCCAAGTCGTCCAGAGCATGTGGACACTCAGGCCAAACTTCTTTTTTCCTGAAACAGGCTTTCTCCACCCACCCAAATCCCCTAATTCTCCTGGGCCTGCCAAGGGCCTGACCTTCCAGTCTCTGCAGCAAAGGGTGAAGTTTTACAGGAGGAAGGCCCAGCAGATTAAAGGCCTCTGTTCAACAAATATTTGCTCGCCCACTCCAGGCGGACTAACAGTTTCCTACATGCTGCATGCCCAGAGTGACACTTAGAGACTTTAGGAAGCTTGTTAAGCTGGTGACTAAGAATCAGACACCTAATGTCAAGGTAAATAATTAAGTCCCAATCCACAGAACCTTACGGAAAACCAAACGACTTTACCAAACTCCCAATTTCACACGAAAACCAACACAAGTCCCATGAAATAGAATCTGCATATGATTTCCAAAAAAGCCTGTATGCATTCCTGCTTTGCTGGGTGGTCTTAAAATTCTAAAATGAACTGACATTCCCAAAGTTTTACCTGTAAAGCCCATGACCCTCAGTTTACACCATGCAGACTGCCTTTCTTTGCCAGAGCATTTCTGGCTGCCTGAATCCTACCCGTCAGGCCCCTTCCCCCAAATCTCTGTATTTTGCAACCCTAGTCCTCAATCTCTGGGATGTCTATTCCTTGTAAATCTGAAAAGACAAAAGGCCAGAGAAGGAAAACAAGTTGTGGGAGAAACATCACATTAAACTGTCAGGACAGGAAACCCTGGGAGTTGTGTGGTCTGCACCGCCCCACCCCTCTCCCCAAGACTAAGACCAAGCTACTGGATTTGGGGAGGGAATGAGGACACCGGAGGCGGGTGGAGTGAGTGCGGGGGTGGGAGAGTGGGTGTGGGTGTGGGGAGGTGATGTGCCCAAGCTAATTTCACCAAGGCCTCTACTTCTGAAGCGCGTGGATAACCAAACACCAGGGCATGCCCAGGTAGCGCTGGCCTAAAGTTCTCGTTTTTATTTTTTTCTTCAGTAGTGAAATCACAGCTTCTTTACAAACGTCCAAAAGAATCCCAGGCGCTCCGCTTCTTGATAGCAAGCGAGAGGGGCCCTTTTAGCTGCTAGTGCTGGGCCCCACTGTGGCCAGGGCATCGAGGTAAACCCTGGCGTTTTGGGGGTGAACGGACCCCGACTGGAGATGGGGGAAACAGAGGGTGCCCGCGGAGATCTGAGCGCAGAGACCCTGGGTGGGCGGGCTCCAGATCCCATAAATGAGCTGATTAACGGGATTTACAGCACTCTTAGGCAGGGCTCCTGCCCTTCTCCCACCCCACGCGCAGCCCAGAGCCGCACTCGCTGGGAGGCAGCCGCGATTAGCACCCTAATCCCCAGCGCAGACCGCGCAGAGACCGGAGCGGGAGCGGGAGCAGGAGCAGGAGCGGGAGCCGGGCCGCCGCAGGAGCCTCCACCGTCCCGGGCAGTCCAGACTGCCCGGGCAGCGTGGGAACTGGGACCTCGAGGACCCAGCGCGGCGGCTGTCAGCTCCGGGGTGAGGTCCGCGAGGTCGGGGCGCGAGGGCGCGGGAGGGGTTGGACACAGGCTGGGGAGGGCGACTTCGAGAGGGAAGTGAGTGACCCCGGCCCCCCAGGCCTTCCGCGCGCCGAGGGGCGACGCGAGCGCTAACGCCAGCCGCGGCCCGCAGTGCCCGCCCCGGGACTCCCGCGCCCAGAGCAGGGCACCTGAGGGGAGGGGACACCCCTCCCGGGCTGGCAGGCGCCCTCCACCCCGAGGCTGCGGGGCCAGGCACCGCGCGGGGGGCCCGGGCTGGGCTGCGACTGCGGGTGCGGACACCCCCCACCGCCGGGGTGGCTGGGACCGGAGCGACGTCCCAGCTTGAGAAGTTGGGGGGAGTGCGGGAGGCTGTGGGTGAGGCCAGCGAAGCGCCGTGGGAGCGGCCCTAATGGACGGTGGGAGCCAGGAGGGTTAGACGCTGGGACTTACCGAGCGGCTCCCTCAAGCCGCCTCGCGCCGCCGCCGCCGCTCCGGCCGGCCGGGGACCAGCGCGACCCGCACCGCCTGCAGCCGCCGAGGCCGAGCATGCCCGGAGCACCGCCGTCCGCCCCGCCCACCGCCCGGGCCCGCCCCGCCCACCGCCGGGATCCGCCCCCCCCCCCCACCGCCCGGGGCTGCCTCCTCTGCGCTGAGGGCTGTATCCAGGCCAGGATCTTCCTAGGCTTTCGGGGGTCCGCCCGCGTGGGTCACGCGGAAAGCGTAAGTGGGCTGACCACCCTCCCCTCTTTTCTTGTCACTTGGGTTTGGGCCACGTCAACCCTGTGGAAATGTCCAAAGACACACACACTCTCACAGATACACACAAAGCAAACATATTCATATACACTCTCAGTTACACACAAACACACAAATATGTATGCAAACACACTCATATACACCCACACACAGATGCACACAAACACACTCACAGGAAACAGGCACACACAAACACAGATACAGGACACACAGATGCACACAAACACACAGTCACAGACAACTGCACACAGACACAGTCATATACAGTCAGACACAAGTGCACACAAACACACCCATACACAGTCACACACAGATGGAGCCAAACACAATGACACATATACATACATACGCAGGAACACAGTACAGCTACACACACACACACACACAAATGCACCCACATAACACATTGATATTATGAAGAGAAGGAAACAGTGATGGTGACAACAGCTTGGGATTTACTTCTTTTAAAAAAAAGTCTTCGAGTCAACTAATGCGCTGGAAGCCACCTTCAGATCAGCTGGCCCGTCCTCTCCTGTGGCAGAGGAGGAAACCAATGCCAGGAGTAGGATTTGCCTACAGGGCAGAGGTAGGAGGGGAGATAGGAGGAGGTCAGTGGGAGAGTTCAGACCAGAATGAACATTTCCTGACACCAAACCCACTCCATGTTTCTGTTACAGCGGGAAGGGGCAGAAAGATTAGACTGTTGCCTGGGTCTGCTCAGGGCAAACGTTTTCATAATTTTGGAAGGCAGACAGAAGACAAAAAATGTGAAATATTGCTGATGCATTGGGGAGAGACAGGGAATATTAGTTAAGTCCACCTAGACAAAACATGGATGGCATAGCGGACTGGTGACCTTGCCAAATGAGTTTTCAGAAAACTACTTAGCCACATCATGATTTTAGGACTGTATTTGCTGTCAAAACACCAATAACTAACGTTTTTGGCTCTATCACCATGTCTGAGCCCTTCCTATGCACTATTTCTTTTAATCCTCATCACAGTTTGATGATGTGGGCACCACTTTACAAATGAGGAACGGGCTCAGGGAAGGACACAGATGGCAAGCTGCAGAATCTAGCCCAAGACCCTTGCTCTGAACCACCAGAGCAAGGTCGTTTCTTTGTTCTCTTGAATCATATGTTCCTCATGGTTAGTAGCAACATATAATCTAACAGAGCATAAAAGCTAAACACACTATTGCTGGAAAATAATGAACAATGTAATTGAGTGTTGTATTGTGCATTATCAGGAGTGCATGGGAGGAAACCAGATGGTGGTGATGGGAGCAGGCAGCGTGATCAGGGACTCGAGAGCCAGGTAGCTCGGGTCCTGGGCTTGGCTTCTCTGCTACTTTCTAGGTGTGATACTTTACTTCTGTTAGCCTCACTTTCCTCTCTAACAAAGTGGGGGTAATGATGGTTTGCATCTCATAGGAGAGTCATGAAAATTCAATGAGATGATGCCTTCTTATCACTTAGTTCAGGTACATGTAGCAGTGAAGAAAATGGTGGCCAGGCACGGTGGCTCACGCCTGTAATCCCAGCACTTTGGGAGGCCAAGGCAGGCAGATCACCTGAGGTCAGGAGTTTGAGACCAGTCTGGGTAAGATGGTGAAACCCCATCTCTACTAAAAATACAGAATTAGCCGGGAGTGGTGGCAGGTGCCTGTAATCCCAGCTACTAGGGATGCTGAGGCAGGAGAATCACATGAACCCAGGAGGTGGAGGTTGCAGTGAGCCAGGATTGTGCCACTGCACTCTAGCCTGGGCAATAGAGTGAGATTGTCTCAAGAAAAAAAAAGGAAGGCCGGGCGCGGTGGCTCAAGCCTATAATCCCAGCACTTTGGGAGGCCGAGACGGGCGGATCACAAGGTCAGGAGATCGAGACCATCCTGGCTAACCCTGTGAAACCCCATCTCTACTAAACAATACAAAAAACTAGCCAGGCGAGGTGGTGGGCGCCTGCAGTCCCAGCTACTCTGGGGGGGCTGAGGCAGGAGAATGGCATAAACTCGGGAGGCGGAGCTTGCAGTGAGCTGAGATCTGGCCACTGCACTCCAGCCTGGGTGACAGAGCAAGACTGCGTCTCAAAAAAAAAAAAAAGAAAAGAAAAAAAGGGAAAGAAAGAGAGAAAGAGGAAGGGAGGGAGGGAGGGAGGGAGGGAGGAAGGAAGGAAGGAAGGAAGGAAGGAAGGAAGGAAGGAAGGAAGGAAGGAAGGAAGGAAGGAAGAAGAAAGAAAGAAGAAAGAAAGAAAGAAAGAAAGAAAGAAAGAAAGAAAGAAAGAAAGAAAGAAAGAAAGAAAGAAAGAAAGAAAGAAAGAAAGAAAGAAAGAAAGAAGGAAAGAAAGAAAGAGAAAATAGTAGCTACTACCAGTAGCACTTGCACTGCTACTGCTATTTGGGTTGGAGCCACCAGGGAAGACTTTGAAGGACAAGTGGGTTGTGGCTAGGGGGAGACACAAAGACTGGGGAAATAGGATTCAATAAAATGTAAAAGATAAAAAAGGAAATGCAGAAGTTTTTTTTTTTTTCTTTTTTTTTCCGGAGAATCACAGTTATTAACAGCAGTGATATTACTTCTTGTCAAAAAAGCATCATTCAATGATGGATTGCTTCAGTGACTTATAGAATTCCTGTTTCTCCTCAATTTGCCAACTCAATGAAATAACTTTGTGCTGGGGTGGAGCACCTCTATGTGCCCAGCATGGTGCAGACACCTAGGGAGCCAAGTATTCCTGCTAGAACATTTATCAGCCAGTGAATTGATATTAGGATGTGTTTTCCCATAGAACAATATCGTATTGTTGGGTTTCTGGGTCAACCCCATGGAAGTTTTATAATGTATCTAAGTGCTGCAGAGTTGCAAAAAAAAAAAAAAAAACAGAGAAGAGTTGCAGTAAATCAGAAAACAACGTTGATTCAATGCTAGGAACTAAGCTAAACCAAACCAAATCAAGTTTAATAAGAAATTGTATTTTAGCAGAAAGGCTGGCAAAGGCAGATTCGATTAGGGGAATGTAATGGGATTGAAATACTGGAGATTCTAGAGAAGATGACTTCACAATTTCAAGATGCTTGTGGTTTCTTGACCCTGCTCTTTATCCTAACATCCTCATTTCAAAATGTTTGGCTTCCGTCTTTCCTCAGTACTGATGTATCCCTAGCCCTGCTCTAATGTTTTCCTGGCATGACTAAAATCATTTCAAATGAAGAAGCAGAATGAAAAGATGGGAAGAGGAGATGGTGGTGAGGCTGGGGATGTGGGGAGAGGGGCAAGCAGAAAGGTGGAAAGTTTTTCTAAAGATCTGGGAATAGAATTAACAAACAGGAAAGAGGGTGTATTCATCTGTTCCCATGCTGCTAATAAAGACATACCCAAGACTGGGTAATTCATTAAGGAAAGAGGTTTAATGGACTCACAGTTTCACATGGCTGGGGAGGCATCACAATCATGGTGGGAGCATCACAGTCATGGTGGAAGGCAACGGAGAAGCAAACACACGTCTTTCGTGGCAGCAGGCAAGAGGGCATGTGCAGAACTCCCCTTTATAAAACCATCAGATCTCATGAGACTTATTCACTATCACAAGAACAGCATGGGAAAAACCTGCCCCCATGATTCAATTACCTCCCACTGAGTCTCTCCCACAACACATAAGGACTATTACAACCCAAGGTGAGATTTGGGTGGGGACACAGAGCCAAACTATATCAGAGAGTAAGGTTGAAAAGATGCATAAGTATGAACAGGTGATTAATTATAAATGTAGGAAGATAATAAAGATAAAAGGTAGTGAGGAAACTCCACTGGACCAGTTTCCACACCAGTCGCCAGTACATGGACAAGGGATGGTGGGTAAGACATGAGAGAAACCAGCGTAACCTCCTGCCCCTTATCCCTACCCACTCCCGCTTTCCTGCAATTTGGGTCTCTTGCTTCCGCCTACTTGATCTTGGGAGACATAAACACAGGAAAAAAATACCTATCGCTTATGTGATGTAAAATATAAACTATGATTGAAAACAGCATTTAACATGAAGCTGTTAGAAGTCTGGCACAGTCCTAGGAGCATGTGCCAGGAGCCAGCCCCGGATGCCCAATGTCCCCGCCTTTCTTGAGTCCTGGAGAAGGGATTTCACAGACTCAGGAAGGAACTTGGATTACTGAGTCACTGGGCAGATGTGCAGTAACCAGAGAAATAATGCTTAACAGCCTGCTTAAAGAAAGAAAAAAAATAAAAGCCAAGATCTTGTTTCTCTAACTTACTGCCTGTTCAAGGACCTAGAGCAACCCTCCTCCCTCCCTACTTTAGGGCCCTTCTCTGTAGACTGTAAGATTTCCTTTAACTGATTTAGATATTGATTTTGTTTTTCTTAGTCTGTAAAGACACTACCAGTTCTCATTTTTAAAAAGATAAATGCTCTTTTTTTAAAAAAAAATTAATTTGTTGTCTTCATTGACATATAATAATTGTACATATTTATGGGGTACAGTGTGATGTTTTGATACTTGTATACATTGTGTAATAGTTAAATCAGGGTGTTTAGCATATCCATCTGCTATAGTTTGAATATTTGTTTCCTCCAAAACTCATGTTGAAACTTAATTCCCAATGTGGCAGTGCTGAGAGATGGGATCTTTTTTTTTTTTTCAAGACGGAGTCTTGCTCTGTCGCCCAGCCTGGAGTGCAGTGTGGTCATCTCGGCTCACTGCAACCTCTGTGCCCAGGGTTCAAGCAATTCTCCTGCCTCAGGCTCCTGAATAGCTGGGATTACAGACAAGCGCCATCGCGCCCAGAGATGTTTTGCATTTTTAGTAGAGATGGGTTTTCACCATGTTGGTCAGGCTGGTCTCGAACTCCTGACCTCGTGATCTGCCTGCCTCAGCCTCCCAAAGTGCTGGGATTACAGGCATGAGCCACTGCACCTGGCCCAAGAAATGGGATCTTTAAGAGATCATTGGATCATGAAGGTTCTGCCTTCATGAATGGATTAATCTATTCATGGATTAATAGATTAATGGGTTAATGGATTAATGGGTTATCATGGCGGGGAACTGGTGGCTTTATAAGAAGAAGAAGAGAGACATGAGCTAGCACGTGAGCACGCTCAGCCCCTCACCATATGATGCCCTGTGCCACCTTAGGTTGACTCTGCAGAGCCCCCACCTGCAAGAAAGCTCTTACCTGAGGCAGCCCCTTGACCTTGGACTTCTCAGCTGTAAGAAATAAATTTCTGTAACTGCAAGAAATTTCTTTTCTCTATAAATGACCCATCTGCGGGTATTCTGTTATAAACAATGGAAGGACTAATACACCATCACCTTATACATTTACCATTTCTTTGTGTTGAGAACATTCAAAATCCTCTCTTCTAGCAATTTTGAAATATACAATACACTTCTTAGCTGCAGTTACCCTTCTGTGTGATAGAACACCAGAACTTATTCCTCCTAAATGAAACTTTGTACCCATTGACCAAAAAAACCCACATTTTCTTCTGGAGTGCAGTGGTGCAATTTCGGCTCACTGCAACCTCCATCTCCCGGGTTCAAGCAGTTCTCCTGCCTTGGCCTCCTGAGTAGCTGGAATTACAGGCACGCACCACCGCACCCGGATAATTTTTGTATTTTTAGTAGAGACGGGGTTTCACCATGTTGGTCAGGCTGGTCTCGAACTCCTGACCTCGTGATCCACCCACCTCATCCTCCCAGGGTGCTGGGATCACAGACGTGAGCCACCGTGCCCAGCCAAAGCCCTACATTCTTGATAAAACCTTGAGGTCTCTTTTGTTGGCTTGTTTTAGAAAGTCGGGCAATGGTGGTTACATGGAAACTGTCAAGGATCTCGTGAGGATAGAGAGTAGATTGGTGGGTACCAGAGGCCAGGAAGGGTTTGGATAAAGAGAAACTGATTAATGGGTAGAAATACACACTTAGAAGAATTAAGACCTGGCATTTGATACATCAATAGGTATCTATGTTAACATTAACCAATTGTTCATTTCAAAATAGCTGGAAGAGAATACTTTGAATGTCCTTAGCATAAGGAAAAGAAAAGATAAATATTTAAAGTGATGGACGTCCCTATTACCCTGATTTGATTATATGAATTTATCAAATTATTACATGGATCCTGAAAATATCTACATCTAATATGTATTAACTAACTAAATAAAAAGATGTCAAACTGAAAAAAATCTAGAAAAGATTTTATGTCAACAAGTGCTAATAAAACTTGTTTGTAGTTATTGCTATGCTTTATATTAATTCACAGACTATATTGCATATATATATATATATATATTTTTTTTTTTTTTTTTTTTTTGACTTGAGCTCTCACTCTGTCATTGAGGCTGGAGGGCAGTGGTATGATCACAGCTCACTGCAGCCTTGACCTCCTGGGCTCAAGCCATCTTCCTCCCTCAGCCTCCTAAGTAACTGGGACTATAGACACACACCACCATGCCAGCTAATTTTTGTATCTTCTGTAGAGATGGGCTCGCCCTGTGTTGCCCAGTCTGGTCTTGAACTCCTGGGCTCAAGCAAAGTTACCACCTTGGCCTCCCAAAGTAGTGGGATTAGAGGCAGGAGCTACCATGCCCAGGCCTGCATAATTATTTTTAACCAAGAACTAGAAATCTGTTTCTCAAAGTCTGCTCCATGGACCACCTACACCAGGACCAGCTGGGGGAGGGAGAGTTGACTAAAGGCCAAATTCCTGGACCTCATCAAACCGGTGCAATCAGAATTTCTAAGTTCCACCATTGAGATCCTGGAATGTGTACTTTAAGGAAATGCCCAGGTGATTCTCACATACAGTACAGTGTGCGAAGCAGGGATGGAGCACAATAAATAGAAATGATGTGTGTCAAGAGAGGAATGGATTGATTGACACATAGTATACAGTGCAAAGACAGCAGCCGTTGACATCATTGTATGATGATGGGGAGTCACATAGCAACGTCCTTCACGAATCAAGTGCATTAGATGTTTACTGTTGGCTTAGAAGATTTGACACTAACTGAAACAAAACCTACAACGCTGGGGACCAAGAAGAGAGTGACAGTTTTTCAATCCTATACCTCCACTGTGAGGAGATTGAATCTGCATAGTTACTGCATGAGAAAAATCATTTCTAATTGATTGCTCTCCTCATGTCAGCTTGTTCTCACATAAAGCCACCTATTAATGGAAAACAACTTCTCTGTCATGCTCACCGTAGCAAAGAGCTGCTATTTACTAGTGGTAGACAGACATTCCAACCTTTCCCCTGCCTGCAGTTTATAAAATTTTTTGCCAAATTCATAAGGAAACCCCTGGAATGAGCCTTGACTTATGTCCGTCCATGTACAAAAGGGTAGCACTTATTAGCAGGGTTGTATGGTTTTGAAGCACAGTCATGCATCACTTAATGATGAGAATACGTTCTGAGAATTGTGTTGTTAGGTGATTTCATTGTGCCCTCCAAGGAATGGCAGTGGCTGTCAGGGATCCCGCTGGTACCGGGGGGATGCCAATGTGACTTCAAGCAGACAGGGGTGTGGCCAGCACCAGAGTGGTCCAGACGTGGGCACCCCCTGGGCTGCCTCTCCCACCATTACACACCTGCTAATCAAGAATGAATCAAAATTAACCCAAGCATTTTTTAACCCCATATGACTTTTTGTTTTTAAAATGGGAAATAGGCCGAGCTCCGTAGCTCACACCTGTAATTGCAGCACTTTGAGAGACCGAGGCAGGCAGATCACTTGTGGTCAGGAATCCGAGAGCAGCCTGGCCAACATGGTGAAATCCCTTCTCTACTAAAAAATACATGCTTGTAGTCCCAGCTACTCAGGAGGTTGAGGCACAAGAACTACTTGAACCCAGGGGGCAGAGGTTGTAGTGAGCCAAGATGGCATCACTGCACTCCAGCCTGGGCAACGGAGTGAGACCCTGTTTCCAAAAAACTAAAAAATAAAAATAGCCAGGTATAGTGGTACATGCCTATGGTTCTGGTTACTCAGGAGGCTGAGGTGGGAGGATTGCTTAGGCCTAATAGTTCAAGGCTGCAGTGAGCCATGATCATGCCACTGCACTCCAACCTGGGCAAAACAGAAAGACTCTGTCTCAAAAAAAAAAAAAAAAAAAAAAAAAAAAAAAGAACAATGCAGATAACTATGAACTACATTAATTGTGAAAAGAATGCTTCCATTTGGGGAGAGAATGGTGTATCATGCTTTTATTAAGTCAGGGATGTCTAGCAATACAAACATGACATCAAGGTGGGAGGGAGAGATGAGAACTACTTTTTTTTTTTTTTGAAACAAGGTCTTGCTCTGTTGCCCAGGCTGGAGTGCAGTGGCACAATCTTGGCTCACTGCAACCTCCACCTCCCAGGATCATGCGATCCTCCTGCCTCAGCCTCCCTAGTAGCTGGGTTTAGAGGCGTGTGCCACCACACCCAGCTAATTTTTTGTATTTTTAGTAGAGATAGGGCTTCACCATATTGGCCAGGCTGGTCTCGAACTCCTGACCTCAGGTGATCCTCACACTTTGGCTTCCCAAAGTGCTGGGATTACAGACCTGAGCCACCGCAACTGGCTGAGAACTACCTTTGTTTTAACGTTTCTTATGTACCAGGCACTGGGCTAGGCCTTGACTTACATCCTTCCATGTACAAAAGGGTAGCACTTATTAGCAGGGTTGTATGGTTTTGAAGTACAGTCACGCACACTTAATGATGAGAATACATTCTGAGAATTGTGGTGGTAGGTGATTTTATTGTTGTGCAAACATCCTAGAGTGCACTTACACAAACCTAGGTGGTGTAGCCTACTACATACCTAGGCTACATGCTGTAGCCTATTGCTCCTAGGCTGCAAACCATACAGCAAGTGACTCTACTCAATACTGCAGGCAATTGTAACACAGTGTTATCTGTGTACCTAAACATAGAGAAGGTACAGTAAAAATACAATATTATAATCTTATGAGACCACCACCGTAGATGTGGTCCATGGTTGGCTGAAGTATTATGCAGTGCATGATGGTGGTTCTTCTAGTTAAGTGTAAAAGAGGATGTACGGCTGGGCATGATGGCTCAGGCCTGTAATCCTAGTACTTTGGGAGGCCGAGGCAGGTGGATCACTTGAGGTCAGGAGTTTGAGACCAGCCTGGCCAACATGGCAAAACCCCATCTCTACTAAAAATACAAAACGTTAGCCGGGCATGGTGGCGAGTGTCTATAATCCCAGCTACTTGGGAGACTGAGGCAGGAGAATCTCTTGAAACCAGGAAGCGGAGGTTGCAGTGAGCCAAGACTATGCCACTTCACTCCAGCCTGGGTGAAAGAGCAAAACTCTGTCTCGAAAAAAAAAGAATGTAAATCTCCCATGAAAGAAAACTTTCCATTTCATTAGTCACCTGCCTCCCTCAAACTCCCATCACACATTGAAGCTGCTGGTGCAGTACTGCATTTCTCAGGATGCATCTTGGATTTGCTTACATGATACTTGGTTCAGCTACTGGATTCCGAATACCTGTTAGAAGACACTGTTCAT
The DNA here is from genome assembly GCF_007565055.1 of Rhinopithecus roxellana. Lineage (NCBI taxonomy): Eukaryota > Metazoa > Chordata > Mammalia > Primates > Cercopithecidae > Rhinopithecus > Rhinopithecus roxellana. Next base: position 97,097,043 of record NC_044559.1, on the reverse strand, counting down.
CCCTGCCTTAACTGTGTTTCATTAGTTTAGACTTAGTTTGTTTATTTGGCCTTCATTAATCACAGGACCAAACTAACAGCCAAGGTTACTCACACCTCCCCTGTGATCCAGAGCCTGCTCTCTCAACCACCTCCTTATCTGACTCTCACGCAAGCCAATATTTTCCCAGCCCTGAATCAACCCAGGGCCAGGTCCCAGACAACTAGGGATAACTGTGTCCCAAAGCCACTGGAATTATTCCAACTGGCCATTTCTAGGCTCTTTCCCTTGTCTCTCCTTGCCTTTCCTGTGAAAATCCCAGTAATGGCTGTGGCCAAGGCCTTCTCACTCCTTTCTGCCTCCTGACCAGTACTGGTGCTTATCCTAGGCTTTGCATGGCCTGAGATGCCTCTTGTTTATAGGTCAACTGTGAGTAACTTTAATCTTTGCTTTCAGTAGCATTGACCTTTCAGATGTCACTTAGTCAGCTTTATAAACTACAACCCAGGCACAAATCAACTTCTCCGTTGACCACAGCCTAGCACCATACCTTTGGACAGGTAGATGAAACATGTCTGTTGAATAGAATTTTTGAATACCTCTGAAGTGGAAATGGTCCCTTCAGCTCACATTGTGGAAATCGTGAGTGGGGACTCTTCACCATAGGAATGGGGGCCAAAGCATTAACTGAGAACTGGCGGTGACCAAAGGAATGAGGCAAAATGACCAGAACAGCCAGGCGCAGTGGCTCATACATGTAATCCCAACACTTTGGGAGGATGAGGCAAGAGGATTGCTTGAGTCCAGGAGTTCGAGACCAGTCTGGGCAACATAGCAAAACCCCCAGCTCTACAGAAAATTTACAAAAAAAAAAAAAAAAAAAATTAGCCACTGCTAATTCTGAGGCAGGAGAATGGCTTCAACCCGGGAGTCAGAGGTTGCCATGAGCCGAGATCACACCACTGCACTCCAGCCTGGGCGACAGAGCGAGACTCCGTCTCAAATAAACAACAACTAGAAAAACCCCCCAAAAACACTGTATTAATTCTTTAATATATAAAATCCACCACAACCCCATATTTAGATGTGCCTATAGGCGTGGTGGCAGGCACCTGTAGTCCCAGCTACTCAAGAGGCCAAGGAAGGAGGATTGCTTGAGCCTGGGACGTCAAGGTTGCAGTGAGCTGTGATTGCACCAATGCACTCCAACCTGGGCAACAGAGTGAGACCCTGTCTGAAGAAAAAGAAAATGGCCAGAAAATGTTAGAAAATGTCTAGGCTCTCTTGAATTCTTTGTCAATTTGTTTTAAATCTGCTGGGAGTTTTTGCTTTTTCTGTGTTCTAACTTAAACCCAGCTAACCATCCTAAAACTCATTGGTTAGCCTCTTATGGACCTGAATGACATGTATATCAAGCAGATGGCATGCTATTTGTGTGTTTTGTTTAATCTCACAAAAATCAAAACTTCTAAAGCAAATCAATCAAACCGTGCAAATAAGACCGACTACAGAGGATAATTAGTGGTTTGTAGGAAAGCCACCCGTACACATGAAATATAAGTCCGAGAAAAGAAAATAAATCAAATGAAAGTCAGCTTATCAGCCACAGTTGAAAAATAACTGTGAAAGTCCAAAGCCAGTGTCTTATCTAGCTGGAACAATTGGTCAGTGTCTCTGAGGCCCTGGTAACTGTTGCAATGTTTCCTTTCCCCGACCCCCTCCCTCCCTGCCCTGCTAATTTAATGCATTTTTCCCAGTCGGCGCTGATAAGATCCAGCAGGATGTCCTGTGTCATCTGCACTTGCCATCCCTAGAGGCTCCATCCTTGCGTGGGTACCCACAGCAACTTCCTTGTAAAAGAATAAATTGAGCACTACTTTCAAGTCAGCAGGGAACTACGTGCACTTTTTAGTTTTCTCAAATTAGTGGATGTATGAATTATTTGTCCTCATCTTTTTACAGTCTTCCATATAGTTCTGGATGCATGGAATGTGTATTAGAACTTTTGTTGAAACCACCAAATACCTGTAGGTTGCTATAACTAACTGGTCACAGATGTAGCATTAAATCCACCCCAACTTTTTTCCCTGCAGCTACAGCATATGCTGGAGCCATAGTTTTATACATCTTGGAACAGACGCTATTCAGAAACAAAACCAATACCTTATTTGGGGTCAGGGGCTACCTATTTATTTTCCAGGGGCCTGTATATCAGTAGGCACAACTAAATATGGGGTTATGGTGGATTTTATATATTAAAGTATTAATACAGTTTCTTTTTTTTTTGAGACGGAGTCTCAAAAAAATCACCCAGGCTGAAGTGCAGTGGCGCGATCTCAGATCACTGCACTCCCCCTCCCAAGTTCACGCAATTATCCTGCCTCAGCCTCCTGAGTAGCTGAGATTACAGGCATGCGCCACCACATCTGGCTAATTTTTGTGTTTTTAGTAGAGATCAGATTTCACCATAATTGGCCAGGCTAGTCTTGAACTCCTGGCCTCAAGTGATCCATTTGCCTCGGCCTCCCAAAGTGCTGGAATTACAGGCATGAACCACCACGCCCCGACCTAAAGTATTAATAAAAATGTAGAAGAACATTTCTTAGTTCTTCTAATTCTTTGCTGTGACCTCACATGACAAATTGTCCTAATATTATCATTATTGTTGTTTTTACTTTTCCCGGCTCCCTTCCCAGTGAAGAGTAGTATCAACGAGGCACTAGCACGTGGGAAACCTCTGGAAATGGTGACAGACTGCGGACTGTGAGGACAAAAATCTTCTAATGTTGAAGTCATTGCAGGATGGTAAATCTGATTTCAAGCCACGTGATGTACAATTTTAAGGGCTTAATGACTATGTTTAAGAAAATATACTTAAAAGTTAAGGCCAGGTGCCGTGGCTCACAGCTGTATTCCCAGCACTTTGGGAGGCTGAGGTGGGCAGATCAGCTAAGGTCAGGAGTTAGCGACCAGCCTAGACAACATGGTAAAATCCAGTCTCTACTAAAAATACAAAAATTAGTCCAGCTACTCTGGAGGCTGAGGCAGGAGAATTGCTTGAACCTGGGGGGCAGAGGTTGCAGTGAGCCAAGATCGCGCCGCTGAACTCCAGCCTGGGAGACAGAGTGAGGTTCTGTCTCAAAAATAAATAAATAAATAAATAAAGTTAAAGGACAAGTATTTTACGTGTAGATTTGAAACACTAACTACATTGATATGAACACAATAAAAAGGAATTCTGACACTAATACATTATTGCTTTGGGAAAACAAAATATGCTCCTCTTCCTCATAAAGGCAGGTGAACAGAGGTTAATATTATAAGCTCCATTCATTCAATACTCTGTTCACCTGAGATTATAATCCTAACCTCAGGAAATCTTGACGGAACACTTTATGGTATTTCAATAGTTTTAAGTCTAAATGCTTTTTTAGAAACCTGGAAAGGCACATGCTGTTTGTAATACTATTCCGGAAGGAAGGAAAGAAGGAAGGGCAGGGCAGGGCAGGGAAGAAGGGAGGAGAGGAGAGGGATGTAAATTAGAGGCATGTAAATTAGAAGCCATCTGAAGCTAAGAAATGAAAGAAAAAGATGAGAGGCCATGAAATTCCTTTAGTTCATAATTAACACTCTCTGCTCTTCAGTAATTTGTATTTACGTAACATCCCTATTTTCCAGATTACATGATTTATCTTATGTTCTATGCTATATTAGACACTACGTCTACTGTATCTCAATATAAGTCTATGCCTTCCTGCAGCATTTATATATCCATAAAGATCTCATTCATCACACCAGATTGCAAGTTTTTAACAGAAGACATCTGATGACAATGGTTACTCACAAAATAAACTCAGACTGGAAATGTCATAGTCTGAATCTACGAAATTTTAAATCAGTAAATTTATGGATCATTTGAAAAGAAAAAGAAGTACTGGTTGGCTGTTATTATTGATTAGGAAGCTAGAGGTAGGGCCCACAAATCTTAAACAATTTCTGGTTTTTTTTTGAGACAGAGTCTCACTCTGCCTACCAGGCTGGAGTGCAGTGGCGCGATCTCAGCTCACTGCAACCTTCGCCTCCAAGAGATTCTCCTGCCTCAGCTTCCGAGTAGATGAGATTACAGGTGCCTGCCACCACACCTGGCTAGTTTTTGTATTTGTAGTAGAGACAAGGTTTCACTATATTGACCAGGCTGATTTCGAACTCCTGTGTCCACCTCGGTCTCCTGAAGTGCTGGGATTACAGGTGTGAACCACCGCACCCAGCCACAATTTCTTTGATTTAGAATCACCAAAGTTTGAGAGTCATGGGGCATGACCAGTACTAACATTCACTTTACAGGGACAGGTTCTCTTGGGAACACCTGGTCACTCGCCCTGTAGATCTCAAGAACTACAAAGTGATTGATGGCACCATTTGGGGAGCTGAATGTATTCACAGTAAAGTGCTTCCCAATTTCCCTGTTTATCAGGAGGTAACATAACCCGGAAGAGGAAGAAGTACGTATGCTTTGGGGTCAGACAGATTTGGGTTGGATCTCAATGCTGCCATTCATTATGTGTCTTCAAGCAAATGACCTCATGTCTCTGAGTCTCAGTTCCTTACACGATAATGATCCACAGTCTGGTTATGAGAATTAGATATTTGGTGAAACCGTTTAGTACAGAGCCAACATTCTATGAGCATTAGCTGTTCTTATGCTGCCCCCTCCATGAAGTTTGTGTGAGAATGAATGAGAGAAACACAAAGCACCTGGAACATCATGGCACTCTACAAACGGGAGGTGGCTTCCATTTCTGGGGACTAAATAGAACTAATGAGCAGTTCCCTCATTTACTGAGAACATAGAGGGTTACTATTTCTATATTCATTTACTTTTTGTGGGAAAAATATTACAGAGATGGAAGGTGATTAAGAAATTTTAGAAGGACCATTCCATTTAGCATTTGCAATGGACAGGATAGCAAGATTGTCCCTTCCTTCCTTCCATCTTTCCTTCCTTCCTTCCTTCCTTCCTTCCTTCCTTCCTTCCTTCCTTCCTTCCTTCCTTCCTTCCTTCCCTCCCCGCCCCCCCTTCCCTCCCTTCCTTCTGTAATAGTACTGCAAATAGTATGTGCATTTTCAGGTTAAAACAAAGCATTTAGACTTCTTAAAACTATTGAAATACATAAAGAGTTTGGTCAAGATTTCCTAAAAGGCAGGATATTTAGAGCTACTTCCACTCTGCCAGGGAACCCAGATAGCACAAGACTGCAAGATAACACTTTAATGAGAAGATTCTTATGTAATGGGAAATGTGAGCTTAATCTGAGCATATGGCTGTGAGTGCATGTACGTGCATATGTGCATGTGTGTGTGACACCTGTGTGTGAAGAGGGCAGTAAAAGCTGGCTTTTACAGTTTAGAAGAGTAGTCTTAGTGTTGGAAATCTTGGCAAAAATGCTATGAACAAAATATCCCTCTGATAGTAAATTCAGAGTATTCTTTGAGGCATATAGGATACATTTACATCTCCTCCATTGGATATTGACACACATTGTACCTGTGGCTAAGACATTACTTCACTTCCTTTCACCACTTCTTCCAAGTTTAATTGGAGGATGCCAAGCAGGCAACTGGCCAAGCAGAGAGGAATGGGACCATATTATAAACTCACTGAAAGATTCAGTGATTTCAAATCCTCAGCCAACCTAGCTATCCGGGCCTGGCTTCCATATGTTGCCAAGCTGATAATATCCCCCTCACAGATCGGGAGTCATGAGGGTTGGTGCTAATGTGCACAGCTCTGCACCCACCTAAACACACAATGACGACTTCCAGGCAGAGACAACAGGACCTGCAGCTGTGCTCACCTCCAGCTGCCAGCGGTCTCCTCATGGGAGGAGAATTCAGAGGAGATTGAGCGCTTTCAGTGTGGTAGGGCTGTAGATGAAAGGAGAATTCAAAAAGGATCTAGAAGACGTGGTTATACTCCTCAGAGGTGGGTAGTGGTAGAGGAGACCATGAGGCCTGTGTTTCCTATGGCATGGCCACCATCCCACACAGGACTGCTTTCTGATATAGGAAGGAATACCTCCTTTCCATCCCCCATGTTATACTACTGTTTTTTGTTTTTGTAAGAGACAAGATCTCCCTCTGTTACCCAGGCTGGACTGCGGTGGCACCATCTTAGCACACTGCAGCCTCAACCTCCTGGGCTCAAGTGATCCTCTTGTCTCAGCCTCCAGAGTTGCTAGGACTACAGGCACATGCTGCCACATATGGCTAATTTTTAAAGTTTTGTATAGGCAGGGTCTCACTATGTTGCCCAGGCTGATCTTCAACCCTGGTCTCAAGTGATCCTCCTGTCTCAGCCTCCCAAAGTGTTGGGATTACAGGTGTGAGCCACCAGGCCAGATCAGACTTGTTTTTGAAGGGTTTAATTATTTTGTTTAAATTATGATTGCACAATCTAGAAATATACATAGAATTCTAGGAAATGTCTTATTCTTCTATGAAGAAAAAGGCCTTGGAATCGAAACGAAAGAGTGCAGAGTTGTCCTACTTTCTGAAGGGAATAAACGAGCTTTAGGAATGGAGGATCCAATACAATCCTAGTTCCCCTTTGATATTATGAGGAAGCTCATCCCATATAAGCTTACAAGTTGCTTCCAACATTTGTTTAGTTGGGTTATTTAGGAACAACATGCTCTTCTCATTAAACCTGTAGGTCTGGTGACATTTCATGTAGCTTTAGTCCAACTCTGTGGAATGACCCAATTGATTTAATATTCACATTGGTACCAATGATACAGGATAATTGCTATTTAATAAATGGGCTAACAGTCAGCTAAAGAGCTAGTGTACCCAAGGTTTCCTCCCACTGTTAGATTTCAGTCCAAAGCCCTACCCTTTTTCAACCCACCCTGGGAAGCTACATCCACGCTGAATACAAATTCTTGTATAAAATGAAGCCAGTATCACATCAGAAATGCCAAACATCAAACACCAACAGATGCCAACCTGTCAGAATTCACGCTGTCAGATTCTGAAGCAACGCACTAGAAAAATGTGATGTGAGCAGGAAGGGGAAAAATGCATTTGAAATGAGGGAGGGTTGTTCTTGTTTTGCTAATATCCATGAAAGGGAGGAAGAAGTCCCTCGAAAGAATGAGGGCAAAAAGCAAAGGAGCTCCCTTGCATTTGGGTCTACTCCGTTTGCTTGACACAGCTGTATCCTCACCATATTATAGCACTATTTCCAAGCATTGTCATTTGTTCTGAATCATCTAGACTAAAATGACAAACGGAGTTAGCCTGATGCTTCCTGAGGCATATGTGGTTTTACTTCTAACTTGCAAATATGGTTCAAACAAGGACTTTTTTTTTTTTTTTTTGAGACGGAGTCTCACTCTGTCACCCAGGCTGGAGTGCAAAGGCATGATCTAGGCTCACTGCAACCTCCTGGGTTCAAGCGATTCTCCTGCCTCAGCCTCCTGAGTAGCTGGGATTACAGGCGCCCACTACCGCACCCAGCTAATTGTTTTTGTATTTTTAGTAGAGATAGGGTTTCATCATGTTGGCCAGGCTGGTCTCAAACTCCTGACCTCAGGTGATCCACCTGCCTCAGCCTTCCAAAGTGCTGGGATTAAAGGCGTGAGTCACGGTGCCCAGCCAACAGGGACTTCTTGAGTATTTAGTACCTATACAGAAATCTGACAGTTATTTTAGAACATCAAAGTTTTTATTTGATCAAAATAGTTACAATGTACAGGTGTTTGCTGACTGTGGAAACCACAGGTGAAATTGATTTTCATTGTCTTTTTTTTTTCTTATTTTATGTTTCTTTGAACTAGGATTATCCCTCAAGATTTTCAGTATCTTAATCCCCCAAGACTGGGGGGTCACACTCAGCCAGACAGAGAAACAGGGCTTCCTTTTTCAGAAAGGGGCAGTGTCCCAGGGCTGTTTGGCTACCCCGTTTTAAATTGTAAGTGAAATTAGGAAGGATTATCTATATGCAGCTAGAACAATATGTAAGGACACATGTGGGTATATGGCATTGCTATCCATTAGAGTTTAAAATAAAACTCGGCTGTGATGGCACCAGCAGACAGCCTGTTACCTTCAACTTCACAGGAATGAAAGTCAGCATGAAAGCAAAGCCATCATGCTTGTCAAGGGTAGAAAGAAACAAAAGACATACTCTAAGCTGGTACAAACCAGCTAGGAGGGCTGAATTGCTCAGGCCCACATTTTACTCATTTTAAAAGGAATTCTCAGCAAGTGGAGAAGGCACATTCCCCAGCAGAACTCACTTGCCCAGAAGGGAAGGCAGAAAAATGGACACATATTTGATTGAACTTGGAAACACGTATGAAGACATTTGGTATTGCAGAGTATATTAATGCCTCTGCAAGGCAGCCTGGGTGGGCCACTGAAACCTGCCTCCCAGGGTTACAGCATCAGTGAAAACAGCTTCACAGAGTCCGAGTGTCTAGTCTTCTTGGGTGCAAGGTAATGTATTTACAAACCCCTGGCCAGAAGACGGTATTGGGAACAGAGATGCCTAAGCTCTTGGAAAGGAATTGAGCAAATAGAATCAAATAGAATTGACCTTTCTATCCTTTTTTGTTGTTTGCTTTTTGAGATGGAGTCTCGTGCTGTTGCCCAGGCTGGAGTGCACTGGTGCAATCTCAGCTCACTGTAGCCTCCTCCTCCCAGGTTCAAGTGATTCTCCTGCCTCAGCCTCTGAGTAGCTGGGACTACAGGTGCATACCACCATGCCTGACCTTTCTGTACTTTTGTTTAACCATTTAAAGTATACATTTCAGTGGCATTAAGTGCATTGATGGTGTTATACAACATCACCACTATTCATTTCCAGAAACTTTGTATCATCCCAAACAGAAACTGTATTCATTAAACAATAACTCCCCATTCCCTTCAGCTCCTGATAACCTCTACTCCATTTTCCATTGACAGACATACCTCTTCTGGATACCTCAGACAAGTGGTATCATATAATATTTCTCATTTTATGTCTGGCTTATTTCACTTAGCATGTTTTCAAGGTTCATTCATATTGCAACACACATAATTCACTCCTTTGTAAGGCTGAATAATCTTCAGTGGTACATATATGACATTTATCCATTTATCTATTGTTGGACAAAAGTTTTTTCCACCTTTGGCCATTGTGAATAATGCTGCTATGAACACTGGTGCACAAATATCTGTTTGAGTCACTATTTTCAGTTCTTTGGGCTATATACCTAGAAGTAGAATGGCTGGATCATATGCCAATTCTACGTTTAACTTTTTGAAGAACTGGCAAACTGTTTTCCATAAGGACTGTATCATTTCACATTCCCACCAGCAGTGAAGGGAGGGTTCCAGTTTCTCCACATCCCTGCCAACATTTGTTGTTGTTCTGTTTTTTACACAGCCATCCTAATGGGTATGAAATGGTATCTCATTGTAGTTTTTATTTGCATTCCATACTTTTTCTAATTTAGTCACTAAAGATAGGTATGGTTTTTCCTCTGAAATTCCAGTAGCGTCTCTTGGTCAACCAAACAATGTGTGTGTGAAGCCTATTTCTTCACAGATTTCAGAGCTACTCAGCAGGGATTTCACCTTGTCACTGTCATACCACATAGCACAGACTGATTGGAACTGAAGGAAGGCAAACGGCTGAATCAAGAAAGGCACTTTGCACTCTCTCTGGGGCAGGATGAAGCGTTTATTTCTTTTTCTTTCTTCCTTTCTTTTTCTTTAGTACACCAGCATCAGAGAACTGCCATTTAGTGCAAAGCAGGCAATTCACACCATCAAGTCTGTGAAGGTAGTTGAAGTTGCTGCTCTAATGGCCGAATGGCTGGACAAAAGCGTCCATTGTGGGGCTCACTGCTTTTGAGGATAACGATGATTGTTCTGATCTGACAGCAAGACCATGAAATTATACCTGTGATAGAAAGAGCTGCATCTTGAACAAGTCACTCCTCTAATGATCAGCTAACGGCAACAGGTCCCCTTTACACTACTGACATAAAAAGTCACAGGACAATCGTACATTCCTTTTTTGAAGTAGATGTATCTGAGCTGCAGCAGGCATCTCTCTGATGACAGTTAGGAGGATGGTGCCCCTGATTCTGGGACTGATGCTGGCAACATTCAGGAGAGAAAGGTTGTGGCTGGACTTCCCAAGTACACGCTGGGAAAAGAAGGTCATGTGCCACACTGGTCTTCTTTGTGTGCCCTTGAAGCTGGGAGCTTCATTTGATTTGTGGACATGGAGGGAATAACAGTAGTGAAGGTAGGTAGGTAAGTGTCCCACAAATCTGGCTCTAGGCTCTGGTGCTCAGACTTTAGTGAGACTATTCCAGCCAACAGCAGGGAAACCCACCTCTGCCGGTAATGCCAGCCTAGAAATCTGGGGGAACTTGTTAGTAAGTCAAGAATGGTAATCATCACAGGGGCTTCTGGTGAATTGGCAACAGAGATCAAAAAGGTAGAAGTGAACTTTGAAGTGATGGAGATGTTACTTTTTCAGATGGACTCTATTGAGTTTTAAGAATAAAAATTTCCAAGAGAAATAATTTTATTGGTCTAGTTAATCACTATTGCCCCTGTTTAGGCAGACCTTCTTTGCAAACCTCTTCCTGGTTCCTGGTCATGGATTGGCCACCCTTGGGTCAGCTGATTCACCAGGCTCTGATCAGCTGAGGGGGCTTGGTCACATGACACACAACATGGCTACTCCTACTGAAAGAATAGAGGGCAGTGGGAAAGATAATTTCTTTTCTTTCAGAGACTGTGTATCACAACTATAATTGATGGGTCTGATACAGTCATACCTAACTCCACACTTAGGAAAACCAGACAATTGGACTTCACATTTTTCTCCCTTGCCTAAAACGTATAATAGTTTCTGCAGATCATGAGAATATGTTATAAAACTAATGTAGGTCAGGCCTTACTTGCTTTTACAATTGTTCCTAATCATCATTATTCATCATTTACTTAATTTTTCAAATAACCCCTCTTCCCACAGAGAGAGCAAGAATGATAAAGAATATCTACATAAGTCTCTTGGCAGAAAAAAAAAACTCCTATAAAATGCTTTCCTGACTGAGCTACCTGAGTTGAGTAGTTTAGATATTTCCTAGAGGAAGGCCAGGGAGACCCAATTCTCTTCCTGCCCAGTGGTTTTGTTGAATAGTCAGTGAGTGAGGGAAAAAAATTAAACGTTCCTTTTCCCTTTTGGAATTCTCATCTTAGAAGAACTACCAAGTTTCAAAGCACCACTTGAATCTTTTTTCTTAAATATTTAGTGTTGAATTCTCTTAATCCCTGTTCCCTCCTTCCCATATTCAAACAGCAACACTGAGAGAACTAGCCTCTCAGTTCCTGAGGCTTATGACTTTGAGTCAACTTCTATCCCGCCCTTCTCTCTCTTTCCCCAATAGTGAGTCATCTCTGAGTCCTGTATTTGTATCCTCTTGACCCATCTCTTCCAATAGAATCCTGCAATTTTGGCACTAGTCTTATGTCTGGGGCTCTTCCGTTGGCCTTACTCTACAGAGTTAGATTTCCTACACAGCCTAGAGAGCAATCCGACATAAATCCCATTTCGCTCATGACACTTCTCCATTGACGAACCTATGTTCAAGCCACTGTCGAATTCTAATGCCTGTATCACATGCTTCCTACATTTAAGTTCCCAATCTCATGATTCATTAACTCACCCCCAGTCAGTAGGACAGCCTCAATCTCACCACTCTGCAGGCCACTGAGCCAGGCCCCCGGCCCCATCAGCCTTTCTACCAGCCATTTCCCCTCTGGAATGATCCCCTTATTACCCACTCCTGTGCTCCTATTCAACCCAAGTCCGGGAGCTATCCCCCAGCATTAAACCACGGGCCTGCACATACTGCATGCTTTCCAGGAACTGCCCTCTTATGGTCAAACAGCATCTCCTTGTCCGTGATGTTTGCTACCCAGATGGCCCCTGAAGCCTCTTCCATGACTTGTTCTCAGTTTAGGGAAAGAGGAAAACAGATTCTCTCTTCTCACCAAAGCAGCTCTATTTTAGACTCGCACCAGGTGTACTTATACCAAAATTTCTAAAGAGCAATGGAACATACCTTTTCTTTGCCCCAAATCTCCTTACTACTGACCACCTGGGGTTTCCCAGATGAAGGCAAATGCCTCCTGAAGTTAAGCTTAAAAGGCATCTGTGTTACCTGGAAGGGATAAGACATTATTGACACCTAGTGAATTTGTACCATGGATTATTTTAACAGATTGGCTAGAGCATGAAAGATAAAGGAGTGGAACAAAGGGCAGCTGTATTTTGATATGTTATATATCAGTCTGGAATTTCTTTGGTTACAAAGGGCAAAAACCCAGTTTGAACTATTTTGGTCAATTTATCTTGGACGACTTAATTGAATGACAGAATTGGAGGAAGGGTTGAATGAACAAGTTGGGTAAGTGAAGGCATAGAGCTGAATCTGAGCCCAACATCTGTTTTTTATTTTATTTTCATTTTATTTTTGAAACGATCTTGCTCTGTCACCCAGGCTGGAGTGCAGTGGCACGATCTATGCTCACTGCAATCTCTGCCTCCCTGGTTCAAGTGATTCTCGTGCCTCAGTCTCCTGAGTAGCTGGGTCTACAGGCACATGCCACCACACCTGGCTAACTTTTGTATTTTTAGTAGAGATGAGGTTTCGCCATGTTGGCCAGGCTGGTCTCGAACTCTTGGCCTTAAGTGATCCACTCACCTCAGCCTCCCAAAGTGCTGGGATTACAGGTTGAGCCACTGCACCTGGCCTCCTGAGCCCAAGATTTAAATGCCAGCAGGTACCAGCAGCAGTACCGACATGTCGCTGCCTAGAAAAGAAATCTGTGTCCCTGAGAGCTGCCCCTAAGGAGATCACTCACGTCTGCTGTATAGCAGCTCCTGAAATTAGTAGACACTTGTTTGGAAGCTGTGTGTAGTTTTATAACCTCCAGTATTGCCTACAATTCTGTTGCACTAAGAACCTCTTTTAGTGTTTAGAGATATCAAATGTGTTTATAGCTAGAGGGTCAGTGGGTACATTAAATTTCCTCATTTGCTGATATCTAAACTGAGCTACATTTATTTAAATATATCTTTTACGTCTAAGTGTAATTGGGCTTTTACCTTATTCTTTGAAATGAATTATTATGAATATGTATTTATATCTCACACATAATGGTGATGATTAAAACCTTAAAAAGTGCCTTGGAACAGATGGTAGTTTTAGAACAAAACAGATCCATTAGCTGTCAAATCCAGCTTCCCGTAGGATGAAAAATAGAGTTAGTTCTCAGGTAGCACTAAGAAAAGCTCTCACTTAATCTAATACCTTAGATTATGGATTATTTTGTAAAAAAAAAAAAAATTGGCATAGGAAAACTATGACAACTCACCAAGTGCAAAAAATAAAATAAAATAAAAATTCATATTATTCTGTAAGCAAACAACACAAAACCTAATTGAAAGTATATTTTAAAAGATGATATGGGCTGGGCACGGTGGCTCACGCCTGTAATCCCAGCACTTTGAGAGGCTGAGGTGAGCAGACCACTAGGTCAAAAGATCAAGACTATGCTGGCCAACATGGTAAAACCCCTCTCTACTAAAAATACAAAAATTAGGCCAGGCATGGTGGCTCATGCCTGTAATCCCAGCACTTTGGGAGGCTGAGATGGGTGGATCACCTGAGGTCAGGAGTTTGAGACCAGCCTGACCAACATGGAGAAACCCCGTCTCTACTGAAAATACAAAATTAGCCTGGTGTGGTGGTGCATGCCTGTAATCTCAGGCCGAGGCAGGAAAATCGCTTGAACCCGGGAGGAGGTTGTGGTGAGTCAAGATCACGTCATTGTACTTCAGTCTGGGCAACAAGAGCGAAACTCTGTCTAAAAAAAAAAAAAGCTAAGAGTGGTGGCAGGCGCCTGGACTCCCAGCTACTCAGGATGCTGAGGCAGGAGAATCACTTGAACCTGGGAGGCAGAGGTTGCAATGAGCCGAGACTGCACCACTGCACTCCAGCCTGGCGGCAGAGCAAGATTCCATCTCAAAAAACAAACAAACAAAAATACAAAAACAAAAAAAAAAAATGATACAATTGATTTGGAATTAAATGGTGCAAATTTCCAGAGTTTTCCAAATACACATAGTTTTCCTATCCCCATTTGTGTAATCTTTTATTTTTTTCTTAACCATGAGAAGAAGAAAAAAAAATCTCTAATTTTATAGAAGTAGTGTTTTCTAGAGCCAGAGAAATCACTAGAGATGACACAATGATTTGTCCAAGGTCAGACAACTATTTAGAGTCAGAGCAGAAGCTGGAGTCAAGTCTCCTCTCCTTTATCCTTTCTACCACCTCCATCAAATGCTCAGCAGTCCTTTTCTAAAGGAATGGTTCTATAAATAGTCACTCGTGTCAGATTTTCTGTATGTGTTTGTTCTTGTGGCTCTACTAAGTAAAATGTTTTGATAAAAGATCTTTAAACAACATGTTGCATGACCGCAAACAGTTCTCAGGGCAAACAAATATATTTGCGGATGTCCTGTTCTATTCAATAGAGACAGCAGAGTTCTTTGTATACCACAGTATACAGGGTCTAGAGACAGCTAAATTTAAGCTAAAATGCCTGTAAGCAAATCTGTATTTAAGTAAGGCAATTCATGGTTTTACATGGAAATGAAATGAAACTTCTGTCCACCAGCACTAGCACAAGTCAGGCATGAGTCAGAAACATAGGTGTTTAAGCCATAAGAAAGAAAAGGTGGCTGGGCACGACACTTATGCTTGTAATCCCAAAAGTTTGAGAGGTCAAGACAGAAGGATCACTTAAGCCCATGAGTTGCAGACCAGCCTGGGCAACATAGTGAGACCCCATCTCTACAAAAACATACAAATAGCTGGGCATAGTGGTACACACCTGTAGTCCCAACTGAGGAGGTTGAGGTGGGAGGATAGCTTGAGCCCAGGAATTCAAGGCTGCAGTGAGGTATGATCTTGGCACTTCACTCCAGCCTGGGTGACAGAGTGAATGGAAAAAGAAAGAAAGAGAGAGAGAAAGAAAGGGAGAGAGAGAGAGAGAGAGAAAGAAAGAGAGAGAGAAAAAGAAAGAAAGAAAGAAAGAAAGAAAGAAAGAAAGAAAGAAAGAAAGAAAGAAAGAAAGAAAGAAGAAAGAAAGAAGAGAAAGAAGGGAGGGAGGGAGGGAGGGAGGAAGAGGGAGGGAGGGGGAGAAGGAAGGAAAGAAAAGGAAAGAAGGAAGAAAGGAAGGAAGAAAGGAAGGAAGGAAAACGTGCAAATAGGCAAAGAAATTTTATAGAATCTGAAAACTTCACTATTATTCAGAAGTGAGAAAGAGAAATTTGACTTGATATAAAATATAGTGTGATGATTAATTTTATGTGTCAGCTTACTAAATCAAGGGGTAGCCCAGGTATTTGGTCACCATTCTTCTGTGTGTTCCTGTGAGGCTGTTTTTTGGATGAGCTGAACATTTAAATTGATAGACTTGAGTACAGCAAATCACCCTGCCTAACGTGGGTAGAGGCCTCAGTCGATTTGTTGAAGGAATCAATAGAACAAAAAGACTGACCTTGTCCTAAATAAGGGAGAATTCCTCCTGCCTGACTGCCTTTGAACTGGGATGTTGACTTTTTCCCACCTTCAGACTCAAAGTGAAACACTGGCTCTTCTAGGTCTCAACCCTGCTGGCCATCAGATTGGAATGTATACCATTGGCTCTCCTGGGTCTTAGAATTCTCAACTCACCCTGAAAATCTTGCAACTTGTCAGCCTCCTTAATGGCATGAGCAATTTCTTATAATAAATCAAATCTCTGTCTATCTATCTATCTATCTATCTATCTATCTATCTATCCATCCATCCACCCACGCACACACATCCTGTTGGTTCTGCTGCTCTGGAACATGCTGGTGAATACATTTAGCAATTATTTGCACTCTGGAAATAATCATAGTCACTCGATCTAAGTTCATCTCGTTTATAGAGTCACTGTTTTCAAACTGGTTTGCCATCACATTAATAAAATAAAGAGACCATCCTGATATGAGAGTAGTAGGTGTCCTGATATTCATCAGCTTCTTTTCTTTCAGTTATATAACCTTTCTTGTTTTAATCGTTTGGTTTCTTTATGAACTCAGGTTTGGTGTTATATTTTTCCCTATTTCAAAGGAGTAACTTGATTGTCTTTTGGTGTGATTTATACACCTGGTGTCAGTATGATTCAAACTGGGACATCAGGGGAAAAGCAGGCTTAGGTAACATGATTTTGTGACCTTGAATTGGTCTTTACATTTCTCTAGTATTTCTACATTTATCTTTTATTCATCTTCTGGTAAGTTCATTCTTACCATAAGATTCCTTCTAGCTCAAAGATTCTGTAATAAATAAAATACGTGGTTTCTGCTTCCAATAAATTTGTCATTGAGCTAGAGAGAAGATATTCTGGATTGCAGTACAGGCAAAGGTTTTGCAGAGGCTTTGAGAAGACAGAGATGAAGGAAAGTTGTGTGATCATGAAAAGCTCCTTGACAAGGATGAGATGCCCTTACGTGATGGAATGAAGGAAGAGCTTCCCAGAGAGGGGCAATGTGAGTTAAGAGCCAAAAAAGCGAGAACTGGTTTCAAGACCAACGATGTATGTTGGGAATCATGTGTGGGGGTGGGCAGTGGAGATGGGGAGCGATGGGTTGAGCCTAAAAACGTGGCCCTCCAACCACTTTGCAACTGAGCAGAGAGTCCTGATCTCTAGCATCCACCATGACTCAGTTACCTATTCTATGTAATAGTGCCCATGGGTTTAAGGTGATGTCCAATCCATGAACTGCACGATGCCCTACACATTTGTGTAGCAGGAATCTATGACATCCCCAAGTGTTTGTTTAGCCAATGTCAAACACCAATCCAGTCCTTCCCCAAAAAAGTCTATTTGTTTAATGAAGTCTTTTGAAATGTTAAAATTCAAAATTATGTGACAAATTGGGTGAGTTGTAGGCAAAATTTATAAAACTCTGTATATGTCTGTTAACTCATTGGAAAATGGGAAATTAAGACTTTTGTCAGCATTAAACTATCACCAAAAATTAAAATTAATTTTAATTTTTAAAATTAAATGTAAAACAATTACATTAAAAGTTTACTTTTTTAAAGAAAGGATTTTCCTCAAAAAAGGAACATGTAAAAGTACACTATTGATTAACTATCTTTAAAAAAATTCTAGAAGCAAAGTCTGCTCATTGTCTGCCTCTTTTGTACATTGAACTTTTCCCCTCCACACCCTTAGTGGACAAATTCATGTAACCAGCATGTCAGCGATATAGGGCATTATCCCCAAGGGAGCATTCACTGACAGGGCAGAAGATAGAAAGTACTACTGAGTTTGAAATGAGCTGCATTAGACAACCCAGTTGAGAGCTTACTTCTTTTGGTTTGCAGCTGCCTACAGGAAGATGTCAGTTGACAGAAGGCGGAAAGTTCTGTGTTTGAGTGCACCAGTTTCTTCAGCTTTGGATTTTCAGCAGTGAATTCAGCAGGCTGAAAGCCATGTCACAAATCCTGATCATTAATTACCACCCACCCTGGGTGGAAATCCAATCCTACTAATGAAAAAAGTTGTTCAATGCTTTGTTCGAACAAACAAAAGTCATCCCTGCTTTTTTAACTGCAATACTTCCCAGAGCACATACACTGGATGAAACAATGGTGGGGCTGTCCACCAAGCCTTTTCAAACTGTGGATTCAAACTCTTTCCAATCTGATGCATGTGATTTGAAAATGCTCCTATACCTTTTATAAGTAAAGAAGTTAGATCAGTCTGAGAAGTCAGAAATAGTTTTCTAAAAGGGTTACTGATATTTTTCTCTTTTTTAAAAGGGAAGAACAGATTTCTTAGTGTTTGTAGATTTTTATTTATTGCTAAAGAGCTCCTGCTGTCACCTGCTACAGTGGGATAAATATAGTATATCGAACCCTAGACTCAGGGTCCAGAGACTTGGGGTGAGGAGAGTCCTGACTCTTCCCAAATAAGCACGCAGTGTGGTAGGGGAACCCTTATTCCTGCTAGTGAGATAGAGTCTTGCTCCAAACTCCCCTCCACATTTTTATAAACTCTACCCCAGGCAAAGAGGCTAAGTGGCATCTGCTTGTCAAGTCTGGGAGGAGGCCAGGCACAGTGGCTCACACCTGTAATCCCAGGACTTTGGGAGGCCGAGGCGGGCGGATCACCTGAGGTCAGTTCAAGACTAGCCTGGCCAACATGGTGAAATGCTGTCTCTACAAAAATACAAAAATTAGCTGGGCATGATGGTGGGTGCCTGTAATCCCAGCTACTCGGGAGGCTGAGGAGGGAGAATCACTTGAACCTGGGAGGTGGAGGTTATAGTGAGCTGAGATCACACCATTGCACTCCAGCCTGGGTGACAGAGAGAGACTCCGTCTCAAAAATAAAAATAAAAGTAAAAATAAAAATTTAAAAAGTCTGGGAGAAGGAACTGAATACCGTCTAGCACTTTACTCCTCCATCTCTTAGAGTGTACCAGTTAGTACATACTCTTGGCCGGTTCTCAAGGAGGGTGGCCTGTGGTTGTTTAGCAGTAACACTGTCCATGGCAGGGAAAGTATATCTCATTTAGGGGCATGGTATTAACAAGCTCACTTGGCCAATAGACTGAAGCATCATTCTCCAGAAAAAATTCTCCATTTTTTCTGTAATACCGTTGCCCAACTCAACTAATTCTGAATGTGGGAAGAGAAAAAGCGGGGCGGGGAGGTGGGTATTACTTTTTCATTCCTATTGGAAAAGGTCTAGCATGGTATCTGAAACCTTGTTGGATTTCTGTAATTTTTTTATTCTTTTTTTTTTTTTGAACCAGAGTCTCACTCTGTCACCAGGCTGGAGTGCAGTGGTATGATCTCAGCTCACTTCAACCTCCACCTCCCAGGGTGAAGCCATTCTCCTGCCTCAGCCTCCAGAGTAGCTGGGACTACAGGTGCGCACCACCACGCCCAGCTAATTTTTGTATTTTTAGTAGAGACGAGGTTTCACCATGTTGGCCAGAATGGTCTTGATCTCTTGACCTCGTGTGATCCACCTGCCTTGGCCTCCCAAAGTGCTGGGATTACAGGCGTGAGTCACCATGCCCAACCGACTTCTATAAATTTTTACCTAAAATTAGTGAAGGTGGAGAGTGGGTCTGGTGAAAAAGCAAAGTAAGCTGAGTGTGAAAATTAGAAATAGGAAGTCAGTTTGATGGTTGATCCAGCTTCGAACTCCCAAAGACAGGTCATTAACATTAGAATAGAAAACAGGGCAATCATTTTCCCCATGGGAAGTTCAAGCTAAAACAGTCACCCTAGGAGTTCCAGAACACACCCCTGTTCCAGAGCCTGATGGTCTCAGCCAAAGCTGTAGGAGTTCTCACTGCAGGCCTCCTGATTCATTTGTTTACTTAGAGCAAGTAGAGAGATCGGTCAGCTTAGTGTTCAGGTTTTAAATCAAATAGTTTCGGAGATAGCAAGATAAAGGCCCTGATTCAATTTCAGTTTCTTTCTCTTTTAAAAATAATAAGATTCTGAAATACAATAACCCAAAGGCAGGAACTAGATAAAGTCCATGGGAAGAAAAGAAAACAACGGACAGATAATTTATCTGTATCCCAAGGAGAGAAGCAGAGTCCAAAAATAATGCTCATTGGCGGGGCACGGTGGCTCACACCTGTAATCCCAGCACTTTGGGTGACTGAGGTGGGTGGATCACCTGAGGTCAGGAGTTCGAGATCAGCCTGGCCAACATGGTGAAACCCTGTCTCTACTAAAAAAATACGAAAATTAGCCAGGTGTAGTGGTGGCGCATGCTTGTAATCCCAGCTACTTGGGAGGCTGAGGCAGGAGAATCCCTTGAACCCAGGAGGTGAAGGTTGCAGTGAGCCAAGATAGCACCACTGCAGTCCAGCCTGGGCGACAGAGTGAGACGCCATCTCAAAAAACAAATAAATAATGTTCATTAACCAAAATGGAGCTTTATTTTCCCTCTTCAGTGCAAATTGTAGAAACCATTGATGACAGAAGGACTTACAGATCCTAAATCCCTCTTAGGTTCTATGGTGGCAGTGAATCATTGGAAATATAACAGATTGAGCACTGTGCTGGGGGTGGAGGCTGTACCATGTCCTTGGTAAAGTCATTTTCCCACTATGCATCGAGATTTCGTCCTCTGCAAAATGAAGAAGCTGAGAGCTTTCTTCCCTTGGTGGTGAGGGTGGGGCTCTGGCTCCAGCTCCTTCTACCTGGCGAGTGTGACTGCACCACAACGGTATCAGCGAATGGCTACTGGAGAGAAGGCAGAGGCTTGGAGAAAAGCATCTGTCTTCCAGCAATTGAATAACACCTCTTCTCGCCCTGCTCAGTCTGGCTGCCCCATTTGGCAGTCACTTGCAAACTACTGCTGTGTTTCCATCTGTCAAATCCCAGCAGAACATCAGGGATAGAGGGTGTGAAGTGTGGATGCTTCTTCCGTGTTTTTTTTTTTTTTTTTTTCTACTAATGGCTGTCAGGGATGGAAGTTTTGGAAGACCTTTTCAAAAGTCCCTTCTGAAATACATAAAAATATCTAGAGTTCATTAGATAATTGCTTCATAGAATACAGGGTTACCACCACCATTTTTGTAGCCAGTGACACTGTCTGATTTATCCAAAGGGGTAAGAAGTCATTGCAGATGAGTTAATCACTTGGAATAGAGCAGCAGATGCCAGATGTCTAATGAACAGCAAGGCTTTTCTGTATTTTAAGGTTTTTAAAGTACACACACACACATACACATCAGCTCTGCTGTATAAAAGTGATTCACAATACATGAAATCATGATTGTTTCAAAATAAATTCAAAATGACTGATTTGTTTTGTTCCCAATTACGTTGGTGAGAATGGTCAAAAAGAATGTGTGTGTCCATACATTCCCTGGTTAACTTCACCAACAGCTAGAGAATATGTGGTCATTTTCCTTCTCAACCTGATGGGTGCTTATTTAGCTAAGTGCTATCATCTTTTGTTTAAAGGTTATTACCCAAACAACTGCTGGGCCCAGCAATATGATAAATAGTGTTCTTTGTATTCCTTTGTTTCTGAAGCTAATGACACAAAAAATACCCTAAGAGGACATCAAGCTCCCAAACCATCATGAGCACTATTTAGTTACTTGCAGATTGCTTCCAGAACTTTTGAGAAGAAAATATTTGCACAGGCCGGTTGCGGTGGCTCATGCCTGTAATCCCAACACTTTGGGAGGCTGAGGTGGGTGGATCACTTGAGGTCAGGAGTTCAAGACCAGCCTGGCCAACATGGTGAAACCCTGTCTCTACTAAAAAAGCAAAAATTAGCCAGGCGAGGTGGCGGGTGCCTGTAATCCCAGCTACTTGGAATACTGAGGCAGGAGAATTGCTTCAACCCAGAGCCAGAGGTTGCAATGAGCCGAGATTGTGCCACTGCACTCCAACCTTAGTGACAGAGTGAGACTGTCTCAGGAAAGGAGAGGAGAGGAGAGGAGGATGTGAATATTCTACTTATTCTTGTCTACTCCTAAATCCCTTTCCAATATTCAGTCAAAAGTCCTATCAGACCATGACACGCAGGACCCTAAAAACTGAAAATCAAGTCACTGTAGGGAACGTGGTGCCTCCAGGCCTCTGGGACACAGCTGTCCTCCCAAGGTGGAAGGATTGGTCGCTTCCAGCTCATTGTCTGTCCGTTAGCTTCTGCTCTAATTCACATGCTATTGATAAATAAGATGGAGGGCGAGGGAGGGAACTGGAGCCAAACCCCACGGCAGGATTAGAAATACCAGCCGGATGCAGGCAAAGCCTTGGAAAACAGCAGGGTGTGTGGCTGGGCCTCCCATAGTCAGCCTGGGCCAAGCTCATTAATCTTCCAGGCCCACTGACTTGTTCAGACCACAGGTGCACACGCTGGTTGTCATCTTCATGGCCAAATAAAATCATCAAAACTCTGGAGGAGTAACAACATGGTAGCTTAAAGACAACTGACTGGTACGTTTATGACAGGCTTTGCAATGTGATTTCTGACAGTTGTTTGGCATCATTAAGAGATCACTAAACAGAGCTAAGAAAAAATTTTTCGAAAATAGATGTGATTCTGGACGAGATTCTAATAACATAATGGAATCTCTTCCTAAATTTGTCTTTAAAGGAAGCTCTTGTCAAAAACAAGGCTGAGAGGATAAAGATAGGTTATAACAACACATGCGAACTGGCGTCAGATTTTTCTTGGAGGGGCGTAGGAGGTAGGAAGGTGGGAAGATGTGAAAACATAACTTTATCAGCGACTTGAATTTCCTTATAATAGCAATAACTGTTCTTTGTTTTTAGGTTTTAACACAGTCTTACTATGTTGGCCAGGCTGGTCTTGAACTCCTGGGCTTAAGCAATCCTCCCACCTTAACCTCAATAACTATATTTTAAATAATTTTATAATTATTTAAGTCCTTGGCTATTTAGGGATACCTACGTAATTATCTATGGACATAATAATTTGATGCCAGAGACTTGTTTTAAATAAGACAGGCAAAATACTAAAAACAGTTGAAATTCTTCATTTATGGTGGTTTATAATATTTTTTCTACTTTGGACTAAGTTTTTAAAATATATATTTTTTTAGGCCAGGTGCAGTGGCTCACTCCTGTAATCCTAGCACTTTGGGAGGCCAAGGTGGGTGGATCACCTGAGGTCAGGAGTTCAAGAGCAAATGGTGAAACCCCATCTCTACTAAAAATACAAAAATTAGGTGGGCCTGGTGGCACGCGCCTGTAATCCCAGCTACTTGGGAGACTGAGGCAGGAGAATCTCTTAAATCCAGGAGGCAGGGGTTGCAGTGAGCTCAATCTCCTGCCACACACACAAAAAAAGTGTATATATACACACACACACATACATATATACACACACATGTATACACATATATATACACACACATACATATATACACACACATGTATACACATATATATACACACACATATATATGCACACATATATTTACATATAAAGTTAAAGTAACTTTTAAACTCTTTGCAAGTTCTTTAAAGTTTATCTACTTTAGGTCTAAAAACAAAGAGTAGATTTTTGACGACACTAGGGATCCTCTGGAAGGAGAAAGGAGAATGGCCCAGGAAGCAGAAGGGGAGGGATTTGTCTGGTGAGTCACTGTGCATGGGGACCCAAGGAAGGTGACAAAGTGGCAGGAAGCACTGAGGACAAATATTCTCATGTTGGTGTGGAACTCCAGCTCCTCCTGGCTTATGCTGGTAGACAAAGCAAAGTAATTGGGAAATTCTATAGTTGTCAAAACCATCACAACCACTCCCACTCTCCCATCTAGTTCCCAAGCCCTCCAAACAGAAGCTAGCAGGCCAATGCGTTGTTCTTAGTTTACCAAACCTAGGAAACAGCGGGCAAGAGAGAATCTCACCATGGAGCACCAGCCCAGCGTTTTATGTTAGGAAGTCCACACGATGAGTGGCTTGAGAGTCCTCCACAAAGAAGCTTTCTCCTTCCTGTGGGCAGGATGAATAAAAGCACCCAGCCAGCACGTCGGATGCTTGGCATCGGGATCTTTAACGTCCCAGCTTTGTCTATCTTTGAACAACTCCCCAAACCTGTGACATGTAATAATTTGTACTTTTACCAGAGCATGGACTAGAATGGTACAAGAGCAATGTTTGAGGGTGAGAGTGAGTCATTTAGCTAGTGAAGGAACCTCGCTTACTGCTTAGCATCTCCACTTCAACTCAGGATTCACTATTTTTCTGCTTGGTACCTCTGGAGGGGTTTTATGGAAAAATAGAATATTCTGTGGCAGTAGAGATCCCTAAATAAATTATGCTTATTCTGAAAGTGAAAAGATGGCAGAATGCTCTAAGTAGGCCGTGGGTTTTAGCCAGAAAATAGAGCTTCGGGATAAATTTTAAAATAATGGATTTACCACAATAAACAATTGGAAAAAAAGAATAGAATAGACTATGGAAGGAATTCAAATTTTGCAGATACACTAAGGTTCTAGATATTGAGTCTACCACTGTGTTTTCCAACTTTGAGATGGGAAAGAGCTGTGTTCTTGAGGTAGATACTGAGACCATGCCAGGGAAGGAATCTACCTCTAGCTATAAGCAAGGAAATTGATTCACACTGGGCGTGGTTTAAATGTTGATAAAACCCACAGTCTCCTAGTTTTTCCACGTAGATCCCAATGGCATACTCGTTCTATGATAACTGTTTGTGTCCACGTATTCGTGTTGCTTACAAGATAGCATTCACATCTGGGCACCCACATCAGTTTGGATAATTTGAAACTGGCATTTCAGTGCACATAAGCTGCCTGTGGAGAGGTGTGAGACAGACATAAGACTCACAGTTGGCCCCCTGCAGGACTGCAGAACAAACTGAGAAAGAGGCTGGCTGACTTGCTGCATCAATGATGAGTCTCTTACAGGATTGCTTGGTGCCTTCTCTTCCTGAGCTCCTGCCAAATGATGTCCTGAGCTCTAGCCCCCTGCATGTGGCTCTCTTTTATTATCAGAGCCTCACTCTGATCCTCAGGACTTAATTCTGGTTGGCACCACTAAAGCCATGGGAATCCCGGGGATAGAGTCTAGCTCAGAGAATAAGCAAGTATTTGCAGACCCAAGTCCTTTTGCAAGAGTCTTCAAAATAAACGCTAAACTTCTTGCTTGTATAGAATATTCGCTGACTGACTATTGCCCTCACTAATTGGGTCCTCTCCCGAGAGTTTGCGCATCTTGTTCTGAAGAGGTTGGGGCCTTCATGGGATTCTGTCTTTGTCACATAACACTTTGCTTAGCTCATGAAGACTTATAATGAGATGGTTGATGACACAGGAAGGAAAAGAGTGTGATTCTCTTTTGGGGTTGATAAAAGAAAATCATTAGGAACTTGCCTCCCTGCATTGCCATTGCTTTGTTAAGTCAAGATGAAAGTTCATCAACTGCAGACTCGGTGCAGTGGCTCATGCCTGTAATCCCAGCACTTTGGGAGGCCAAGACAGGCAGATCACTTGAGGTCAGGAGTTCGAGACCAACCTGGCCAACATGGTGAAACCCTGTCTCCACTTAAAAAAATACAAAAATTAGCCAGGCACAGTGGTGGGTGCCTGTCATTCCAGCTACTCAGAGGCTGAGGCAGGAAAATCGCATGATCCCGGGAGGAGGAGGTTGCAGTGAACCAAGATCATGCCATTGCACTCCAGCCTGGGTGACAGAGACTCCATCTCAAAACAAAGACAAAAACCACAACAAAAACAAAACAACAAAAAACTGCTTACAGAGGGCTACTATGAAATATGGGAAACACAAAGGAACAAAGCCTCCCAGGTGCTATAGGGCTGCTGCCACTGTGCATACAATATTCGCCTTTTGTTGAAAGCAGAAGAGCTACTTCTGCCTGCATTTTCCCTTATGCAGTCTGGAGGGGACTGCATGGCAGCCTTATGGAAAGAAATCAGTTCTCTTACTGCTCCCAACTAAGACAGCATCCTTGCCTTTGGAAAAACCAGCCACCCACTCCTAACTTAGTTTCTTCCCCACACACCTCACCGATTTAGCCCACCTGTTCCCCGTCATTTTCATTCCCCCACCTCCTCCCAAATTTCTGTCTCCCTGATCTCGCTGAGATGTGGAGTCGTTTCCCTTCTTTTCCTCCTCCTACACTCTCTCTGAAACAAGCACACCAAGTCCCCCATTTGGGAGTGCAAAGGAGGACATCTAGTTCTTACCAGAAATTAGTTTCATTAATTGTCTGAGTTGGTCGTTGGACCCAGTGATTCAGATTTCAGCCCGGGGTGGATCTTGGCCAGTGCACCTCCAACTAGGGTGTAGTTCTGAGTCCCTTTGGTCGCCTCATCTTTTTCCTTAGCATCCCTCTGGCCCTTGGACAAACTTTATGTTTATTCTCTGTGCCCTAGAACTCTGGGTTCTTCCCTGGTTCATGCCTCTGTTCGTCTTTCCTGCATAGAACTTGCAGTTCCCAATTTTGCCCATGATGGACAAGTTCATGGCTCTCGTCTCTTGACGTTATTTTCTGATCCCTGACCCATTTCTTCACTTCTCTGTCAGTTTTGTTGATAGATATTTACTGATCATTAAAATTGATTCTACCCCTGGGGGAATGAGTCATGGCTTTTTAACCTATTATTCTAAATTAATTCCTGGGCCAGGCTTGCAATGACCTTGTGGCCTCAACAATGGGCACCAGTGTCCCAGGTGCCTTGGAGGTATTTTCTCAGCTCCACCCAACAACCCATAGCCCACTTTTCATCTCATCCCATTGCTGAGCTTGCCTCCCCATTTGACCTGCTCTGGCTTTGAATTTGGGCCTGGAATTGTGCATTTTGTTCTTTTCTCATTTGCACTTCATATATCTGAGTACTGGAGCATTTATCCCA
The DNA here is from genome assembly GCF_007565055.1 of Rhinopithecus roxellana. NCBI lineage: Eukaryota > Metazoa > Chordata > Mammalia > Primates > Cercopithecidae > Rhinopithecus > Rhinopithecus roxellana. Next base: position 97,070,534 of record NC_044559.1, on the reverse strand, counting down.
CTGTGTTTTAATTATTTGCTCACCTGTGTATCTCCCAGGCCCGATCACAAGCTCCTTATGGTCAAGGACTGTGTCTCGCTCATCTTAGAATCCTGAGTGCCCAGCTCATGAGAGATGCTCAGGAGATATTGATGAGGTTAGCAGCTGAGTTCCCCAGAGGAGAAGCCTTACAGCCTCCTATAAGCCCAAACAGTACTTCACTCCTGGAGCAGTGGTCATAAAAAAAATGACCACATTAGTAAGTGATAGGCTGTCCCTATTCATCCCAGAGACTTTTTTGCAGGGGTTTTTTGTGTGTTTCTATTTGCTCATTTGTTTTTCAGTAAGGGGGAACTTCTCTTTGAATCTTGTGGCATGTTAAGTCCACTGACCACAAGTTAGGGGAAAAAATGCAGTGTTTCGCTTTTTTTGTGTTATTGTCAGTAAAAGTCAAGGTTCAGTCCACAGGATCCATACAGCCATCAGAGGGGCCAGTGTATGGAGAAGCTGCCAGGAAAGATGCCATCAGCCTGGGCCATTGAGGTCTCCTCTGTAACCCTGCCTCTCTGTGTCTTCCTGATTCACCTGCCCCACTGCCCCAGGTGCTAGGGACAGAGGCACGTGCATTCCAGACCAGCATTGATGATGGGCAGCCCCACCAAATCAGCCTGGAGCTCAACTCCTGCTGCACCACCAACCCCACCTCCCCGAGCCTCAGTTTCCACATCTGTAAGATGTGGAAAACGCCACCTACCTTGCAGAGTTGCTACAGGGATCAGTGGTAATGCAAAAATGCTATTAGTATCGTTATTATTATGGAAATCTCTAGGCAGGAATCACATTCTCAAGCTAGCACATAATGAAAATCAAGGAATCACTAATGCATTATTCATCACACCTTGACATGACTTTTATGTAACATTCAGCTGAAGTGTCTTCGATCCGTGTCTTCTTATTTGCTATTCTGAGCTCAGAGCACAGGATAACTAGCTCATCAGTTCAATGAGCTGGGATTTTTTTTTTTTTTTTTTTTTTTTTTTTTTTTTAATGAGCATCTGTTTGTGCCAACATCTTAGGTCCCTGAATGTACCTGTTCTCCTGAGGTTGAGGTATAAATTGATGAAGGCTCAGATGGTGTCATGGAATGTCTCAAACAGATTAAGGCTGCACGACACGTGTGTGACTTGTATTCTATTTGGAGACAGTGTGGGAAGGTGAATCCAGCAAGAGCTCAGATTTTCCAGTGAGCAAATGTAGAATTTTAATTAGCTTCGAGTCCATTTCTCTGCTGGAAATAGATCTCTGAGCATTTCTTCAATAGCATTACAGTAATTATAACAATTCTGAAAGGAATAAGTTACAGGATGTATTTTTGTAAGCTTAGCAGAATGAGAAAGGCCACATCCAGTTCTGTATTTGGAGCATGCCTGGAGTTGCTGTCAAATGATGCTCAACAGCATCAATGACAATAATGTAGACCATCCTATCCACAGTACTCTAAGACTGTACTGGCCATGGCACTTCCTACAGTAATAGAAATGCTCAAACCAAATCTTCACTGTCTAATATGGTGGGCACTGGCCACATGCGGCTAGCATAACTAAGGACTGAATTTTAACTTTATTTAATTTTAAATAATTAAAATTAAATAGTCACATGTGGCTAGTGACCACATTATGGAGCAGCACAGATACCAGTTGGTGCTTACTCTAAGCCCCCTGCAGTCTGGGATATTAGTGGGACAAAGGAGGAAATGTCAAAGGCCCCCAAGGCACCATAAATTCCACACCCTAAAGCTCAAAGGAATCCAATTTGCTGAGTTCTCTATTTTTCATCCTACAACATATCAGATGCGTCCAATTAGAAAAGAGACGCAGGGCCAGGTGCGGTGGCTCATGCCTATAATCCCAGCACTTTGAGAGGTTGAGGCGGGCAGATCACCTGAGTCAGGAGTTCGAGACTAGCCTGACCAACATGGTGAAATCCCACCTCCACTAAAAATACAAAATCAGCTGGGTGTAGTGGTGCACTGTAGTGAGCCTGTAGTTCCAGCTACTCAAGAGGCTAAGACAGGAGAATTGCTTGAACCCAGGAGGTGGAGGTTGCAGTGAGCCAAGATCGTTCCACTGCACTCCAGCATGGGTAACAGATGGAAACTCCATCTCAAAAAAAAAAAAAAAAAGAAAGAAAGAAAAGAGACGCAGATGCAGGTACAATGGCAGCACCCCTGCCCAAGAAATGAAAAAGTTTGAAAAGGGAACAAGACTCAAAGGAGAAAAACTGCCTGAGATTCCTGAGCCCAAGGATAAGCAGCCTTTACCTCAAAGTCGTCAAGGAAATGTTAAGAGTTCAACAACAGATGCTCCAGGAAGGGATAGAGGGAAAAGAGCAACCCGAATCCAGACTTCTGGCCATCAAAAGTGGTAAAATATGGACGGTACTGGTGCACAAATGGGTGAGTTTTGGTGATCTGGAGAGTCCAGCTGCTGGTCACATCCCAGTCCCTCCGTAATAGCACCTTGTGATGTCCTATTGCTCTTGGGAGAAATAACTACTGTGACCCTCAGATCTGCCTAAAGTAGCTTTGCCCACAGCGCCTGCCTCAGTGTATATGACTTCTCCTGACTCTTTGTTCTCTAGCTAGGCTGATCTTCCTTCTGCTTCCTGAAGGTGCCCTGATCCTTCCTCCGCAAGACTTCTATCTAGAAGGTTTCTTCCATGCTATCCCCGTTTCTCCCCCAGCTGGTTCCTAGGTACTCTCAGATCTCAGCTCAAGTGTGCTCCTTGGAAGGCCCCCTGAATCCCCAACCCATCCCCACCACATCTAGACCTGGTTTCTTTGTTAGTCACGCTTCCCCCTGCATTTCTTCTCCACAAACACCTACTTGAATATACATGCGCATCAATGAGATGAACTCATTTATTCATCTGTAAACTCCAAGAAAGCTGGGATTGCGTTTGGCCTGATTCATTCGCTTTTGTGTCCTCAGTTCCTGGATTGTGCTCAATAAATGCAAAATGAAAGAATGAATGAACTCCAGTTTATTTCTAAGATTTTCGACATGACAAGTGTCCTCCAATCCCTAACACTTTCACATCTTCCTAAAAAATCTCTTTAAGCTCTAGGATGACTCATATTCTCTTTGAGTGCCATTCCGAAGTTCTTACTGTCCAATAACTTATTATCATGAAATCTTCAACCTTAAAATTCCACCCACTTCTCCTTTGTTTGCTCCACTTACTATATCGTCCCCCAAAAAGTTCCTGATGTTTTTAAAACCGTTGGAGCTCATGTTGCAAGCTGAATCACATCTGTGGTTCTTTTCTTAGCAATGTACTTGCCTTCATTTTTTCAGCTTCCTTCACTTGGTTTATCTGATAACCTCTGAGCTCCTTATACTTGCTACCAATTATTTAGGTATCTATTACTTAGATAGCTGCATTATCTTTTGAGATTTGTAGTTCATCCTTCACCCAGAATTTTTCTATTATTTTTTCCATAGACTTTCTCTACACTGTGAATCTTTCTAATTCTTTCTTTTTTAAAGAAAATTATTTAAAAATGGGGATAATGAAACGTAAACCTAATCCCAACTCATCTTACACCTCATCTTTGAAACATAAACCATCATTGCAAAAGAAAGATCTCCATCCTGGCTAACACGGTGAACCCTGTCTCTACTAAAAATACAAAAACTTAGCTGGGCATGGTGGTGGGCGCCTGTAGTCCCAGCTACTCAGGAGGCTCAGGCAGGAGAATGGCGTGAACCCAGGAGGCAGAGCTTGCGGTAAGCTGAGATTGTGCCACTGAACTCCAGCCTGGGCGACAGAGCGAGACTCTGTCTCAAAAAAAAAAAAAAAAAAAAGAAAGAAAGAAAGAAAGATCTCAGTTAATTATTTCCAAAGCCTTCAGGGAATTTATTCCTAACTTCTCATTTTCTGTCTCATTCCTAAAGAATCAGGGGTAAAACTCTCATTAGTCCTAATTACCCTCCCTAAATCCAATCAAGTCATTATGCCTCAGGCTTTGTTTTCTTTAGAATGAGTTTCTTCCCTAGTTAAATAATTTTCTCTTTGTAATAGATTTTATTTAGTACCAAGTTCTTGATATAAATAACACTTCTCTTTCGTAAGTGTTTATTAAGCACTTACTATGTTCCAGGCACTGTGCTAGGGAAACAGCAATGAATAATAAGATGAAAAAAAAAATTCCTGTCCTCATGGAGATTATATTTAATAGGAAGGGGTATAATAAACATATGAATATATATAATATAATTTTAAATAATGATAGGATCTACAAATAATCTATATGCCAAATGCCATATACAATGAAAAAAATCTGAATTTATACTAAAATAGATGTTAGATACGAGTTCTACATTTCTTTTCAAAGAATCAATATGTCAGTATGTTCAATTCTTTGCCTTTTAAACTTAACTTCCTCATGAAGCAACCTTTTTCAATTATCTGCTCCACCCTGACTCATTCCGATTACCTGCTACCTGCTCTGCCCTGACTCATTCTCCATGCTGCATAACCATTTTTCCTGCCAAACCATTCACCCCGTAACTCTCCTTAAATTAGCCAATTGGAATTAGTTTAGCCTGCGCGGTCTGACTGTAGCCAATAGGGGAACGACACAGCAGCAGGGGCCACGTGCTCAGGGATAAGAACCCCTTCCCCTCTGGTGTCCAAATGTGCGCTCACCATTGCTCCATCTGTAAGGGCGCACCCTTCTGTAGAAGTAGCTTGCCTTGCTGAGAATTAAGAAGAAAATTTTATATTCAAGTGCTATTTATTTTGCGGCACCGAAACTTTATTTATAACAGAGAAAAGTTGATAATTCTTGGTGGAAATTTTGACTTTGTTTTGTTAACAATGAGTCAAACTCTAAAATATTTGAAATGATTTGTTTATTCTGATTTTTTTTTTTTTTTTTTTGTTCTTGTTTTGTTTGGGGTTTTTGTTGTAGTTGTTGTTTGAGACAGATCTCGCTCTGTCACCCAGGCTGGAGTGCAGTGGCGCGATCTTGGTTCACTGCAACCTCCGCCTCCCAGGTTCAAGCAATTCTCCTGCCTCTGCCTCCCAAGTAGCTGGTATTACAGGCGCCCACCACCATGCCTGGCTAATTTTTTGGTGTTTGTAGTGGAGACGGGGTTTCACTATGTTGGCAATGCTGGCCTCAAACTCCTGATCTCAGGTGATCTGCCCACCTCGGCTTCCCATAGTGCTGGGATTACAGGTGTGAGCCACCTCACCAAGGCCTATTCTACTTTATTCTTAAACAAAGCCTGAGGCATAATGACTTGATTGGATTTAGGGAGAGTAATTAGGACTAATATGAGTGACCAATGGCCCCTGACACAGCCCTCAGGAGATCCTGAAAATATGTGCCCAAGGTAGTCAGGGTGCAGCTTGGTTTTATGCCTATTAGGGAGACATGAGACGTCAGTCAACACATGTAAGATGTGCATTGGTTCAGCCAGAAAAGTGAGATAACTGGAAGTGGGGGCTTCCAAGTCATAGGCAGATTCAAAGATTTTTCTAACTGGCGATTAGTTGAAAGAGTTATTATCAATTAAAAGGAATGTCTGGGTTAACGAGTTGTGGAGATCAAGGTTTTATCACGCAGAGGAAGCCTTCAGGTAGCAAGCTTCAGAGAGAATAGATTATAAATGTTTATAAATGTTTCTTATCAGACTTAAAGACTCTGTTCTGCCTGGGTGTGGTGGCTCACGCCTGTAATCCCAGCACTTTGGGAGGCCAAGGCAGGTGGATCACAGGGTCAGGAGTTCGAGACCAGCCTGGCCAATATGGTGAAACCCTGTCTCTACTAAAAATGCAAAAAAATTAGCTGGGTGTGGTGGTGCCCGCCTGTAATCTCAGCTACTCGGGAGGCTGAAGCAGGAGAATTGCTTGAAACTGGGAGGTGGAGGTTGCAGTGAGCTGGGATCGCGCCACTGCACTCCAGCCTGGGTGACAGAGCGATACTCAGTCTCAAAAAAAGAGTCTGTTTTATCAGTAATTCCAAAAGGGAGGAGGGTATCATGAGGCATGTCTGACCCGCCCTTCCTATCATGGCATGAAACTAGTTTTTCAAGCTAACTTATTTATTTATTTTATTATTATTAATTTTTTTAGAGACAGGGTCTCACTATGTTGCTCAGGCTGGTCTCAAACTCCTGGACTCAAGCAATTCTCCTGCCTCGGCCTCCCAAAGTGCTGGGATGACAGGCCTGAGCCACTGTGCCTAGCCCAGGCTAACTTTAGAATGCCTGTGGCTGAGAGGAGAGGTCCATTGAGATGGTTGTGGGGCTTGGAATTTTATTTTTGGTTCATAGTCTTTCAAGCATAAAGTCCTGTCAGAAACATCTTAAGAAATCTTATCTTCACTTTATTGTGTTCCAGTGAAAGGGGAGATTTTCCACTCATTCACTCAAGAGACATTTGCATAGTGTCTACTGTGGGTAAGGTTCTAACATACATGTACAGTGTTGCAATGAAGAACAGGAAAGCTTCAACCTTCTGACCTCAGGAGTGGGACTGAAGTAATGAGCAGATGCCAGTGTGTGCTTTGTCTAAGAAAGGCCAGTGAGGGCCAGAGGTAAGCTGGTACTCTACCCTTCAGACCACTCCACAACTTACCTCCCACCTAGTCAATTTTCTGTGGCTCTAGATGAAAGAATCCTGGTTATGATTTTTATTATTATTTTATCATGGTAAGAACATTTACATAAGATCTTAACATATCCTCTTAAATTTTTTTCTTTTTTTGAGACAAACTCTTGCTCTGTCACCCAGACTGGATTGCAGTGGCATGATCTTGGCTTACTGCAACCTCTACCTCCTGGGTTCAAGCAATTCTCCTGCCTCAGCCTCCCGATTAGCCGGGATCGCAGTGGGTGCTTACCACCACCATGTCCAGCTAATTTTTGTATTTTTAGTAGAGACAGGGTTTCACCATGTTGGCCGGCCTGGTCTTGAACTCCTGACCTCAGATGATTCATCTGTCTCAGCCTCCCAAAGTGCTGGGATTACAGGTATGAGCCACTGCACCCAGCCTCTCCTCTTAAATTTTTAAGTGCACATTACAATATTAACTTTTAGGCATAGTGTTGCACAGCAGATCTCTAGAACTTACTCATCTTGCAAAACTGAACATTTATACCTATTAAACAATACCTCCCACTTTCTACCCCAAACCCTGGCAACCACCATTCTACTCTCTGCTTCTATGAGTCTGACTATTTTAGATTCCTTATATAAGCAGAATCATACAGTATTTGCCCTCTGGTGCCTGGCTTATTGTATTAGTTTGTTCTCACACTGCTAATAAACACATACCCAAGACTGGATAATTTATAAAGGAAAGAGGTTTAATGGACTCACAGTTCCACAAGGTTGGGGAGGCCTCATAATCATGGCAGAAGGCAAATGAAGAGCAAAGTCACGTCTTACATGGCAGCAGGCAAGAGGGCATATGCAGGGGAACTCCCCTTTAAAAAACCATTCGATCTCATGAGACTTATTAACTGTCATGAGAACAGCATGGAAAAGACCCACCCCCATGATTCAATTACCTCCCACTGGGTCCCTCCCATGACACATGGGAATTATGGACAAGATTTGGGTGGGGACACAGTCAAACCATATCACTTATTTCATTTAGCATAACATCCTCCCAGTTCATATTGTTGCATATGGCAAGATTTTCTCCTTTTTTAATGCTGGATAATATTCCACTGTGTGCATAGACCATGTTTTCCTTACCCATTCATCTCCTGATGGATATTTAGGTTGTTTCTGTATCTTAGCTATTGTGAATAGTGTTTCAGTGAACATGGGAGTAAAGCTATCACTTCAAGATCTTGACTTCAATTCTTTGAGCTATATACCCAAAAATAGGATTACCAAAAAACAATATGGCTGTTCCTCAAAAATTGAAAGTAGAATTATTATATGATCTAACAATCCTGGTTATTCTTTTCCCGTAATATTTAAAGGTGTATGTAAGGAGATAAAGGCAAATAATTCAGATTCATACACTTAAAGTTAGAAGGAACTTCAAATGTTATATGTCAAATGTTAAAATAAATGTTAATGTTAAAATAAATGTTAAAATAGATAAGAAAATACCTGTTCAAATGTTAAAATACTTGTTCAAATGTTAAAGTAGATGAGGAAATGCCTGTATATTTCTGTATAAATGCACATGTACACACACAAACACACACACACACACACTCACAGCCAGTTGTTTTGATCCCAAATAAGCCCTTTCTCTATTGCTACTGTAATAACCTACTGATAATAAACATTTAGGGAGTCAATTTTTCTTTTTCTGTCTTTCTTTCTTTTTTTTTTTTTTGACAGAGTTTTGCTCTTGTTGCCCAAGCTGGAGTGCAATGATGTAATCTCGGCTCACTGCAACCTCCGCCTCCTGGGTTCAAGCGATTCTCCTGCCTCAGCCTCCTGAGTAGCTGGGATTACAGGCATGCACCACCACGCCTGGCTAATTTTTTGTATTTTTAGTAGAAACTGGGTTTCACCAGTTAGCGAGGCTGGTCTCGAAGTCCTAACCTCAGGTGATCCACTCGCCTCAGCCTCCCAAAGTGCTGGGATTACAGGCATGAGCCACCGCGCCCAGATGTAGGGAGTCAATTTTTCGATTAAATTCAACCAACATTTTCTGCTGTATGGTTATGTGCAAAATAGCTTGCAAAGTACTGCACGAGGCCCCCAGATGAACAAGACCTAGTTTAAATTTTCAAGAAGTTTGCCATATAATACAGGAAATGCAATTCAATGGGAGAGTGGTAAGTGCTATGGCAAAGGCACAAAGGAAGTATCGTAGAAATGAACTTCCTTCTTATCATTTCATAGAAATGAAATTATCATAGAAATAGATAATAGTTTGAATAGTTCTTTTTGGAACTAGCCTGCAGGCAGAGAGAGAGGAAAAAGGGTATTAGAAAGAGGAAACTGAGAAGTTAACTTACAGAGGCCTGGGGGCATGTGGCTCATTCAGGAAAAGGAAAATGATTTCAGAGGTCGAGCGAGGAGTGTAAGGCCTGAGTTTGTTGCAGGTGGGAGGGAGAGTGAAGCAGTTTCTCAAGGGGCTTTACATGCTGTGTTAAGGGAGTTTGGATTTGATTCAGTAGCAGGTTTTTGAGCAGAAGAGTAACTTTATTAGAGCTGCACTTTATACATGGAATCAACCTAGATGCCCATCAACAGTGGATTGATAAAGAAAATGTGGTACATATACACCATGGAATACTATGTAGCCATAAGAAGGAATGAAATCATGTCCTTTGCAACCGCATGAATGCAGCTGAAGGTCATTGTCCTAAACAAATTAATGCCAGAACAGAAAACCAAATACCATATGTTCTCACTTATAAGTGGGAGCTAAACATGGAGTGCTCATGGGCATAAACATAGGAACAATAGACACACTGGGGACCACTAGAGCGTGGAGGGAGGAGGGCAAATGTTCAACAACTACCTGTGGGGTACTATGCTCACTACTTGGGTGATGGGACCATTCACACCCCAAACCTCAGCATCCCACAATATACCCATGTAACAAACCTGTGCATGTACCCCCTGAATCTAAAATGAAAGTTGAAATTATTTTAAAATGAAAAACATATGCTTGTCAAAAGTTTTGTTTTGCTTTGTTTTGTTTAATGAACTATGTTTTATGATTAAACTCAGAGGAGAAGAACAGAGGGTTGGGGATTGGCTGAAAAAAACGGCAGCTCAATTCTGTTATTCGCATGTTACCTGTGATAATAATAGTTAGCATTGATTGAATGTGCTAAGAGCTTTGCATACATTAGTTCACTTAATTGTCACAACATTCCTGCAGGCTAGGAGTTTTTATTATTTTTACAGATCAGGAAATCAGTTTGAGAGCTTGAGTTACTTGCTAGAAAGAGGCAGGTTGTAGGAACATCCAGGTCACTTTAATTCCTAAATGCACCCTCTTCACTGAACTGCTGTCCTGCCCTGTATTGCTAAATCCAGTTGGCAATGATTTCTTTGAGACAGGTATGCATTGAGAGAGGTGAAAATAATTTTTCAACATCCCTATAATGGCAGATATCTGAAAAGATGATGAGAAGACAAAGGCAGCGATTGACTGTGCTGTCACCAGCCCTGCAACTGTGACATTCAACCCCTAAGGGGCTTCTTTCTCTCTGTCTGTTTTCTTCTTCTTTTTTTGGAAATGCAGTATTGTTCTCTTGCTCACTGCAACCTCTGCTTCCTGGGTTCAAGTGATCCTCCTGCCTCAGCCTCCCGATTAGCTGGGATTACAGGTACCTGCCACCACACCTGGCTAATTTTTGTATTTTTAGTAGAGACAGGGTTTCACCGTGTTGGCCAGGCTGGTCTCGAACCCCTGACCTCAGACAATTCATCTGTCCTGGCATCCCAAAGTGCTGGGATTACAGGTGTGAACCACCAAATCTTGGCCTCCCAAAGTGCTGGGATTACAGGTGTGAGCCACCACACCCAGCCCTTTCTGCCTATTTCCTAGTCCAAACCCTCAGTTTTTGTTTGCAGTACTGAAATAATGCAACATAATTTTCACATTAGTTTCAGAAAATTAAGAATCAGAAAAATAAGGCTATTGTAAACTAATTCACATAATGTTTGTCAAAGCCTAATGCCAAAGTGTTATTTTTTTATCATCTGCTATGAGAAATTAGCATTGACACTAATTGACACGACTGCTTTTGATAAGTGTAAAACCTCAAAAGCTGATTTTACAATTTATGTGTGAAGATCTAAAATGATGATTTTGCATCCTATATTCTGAATTGGTTAAGACTGAGCATTAATGTAACTCTGCTAACTCTTCCAAGCATTTATTTCCTAGTGATCACATCTAGGCAGGAATACAGAACTCCCTTCAGGATAAAATATCTTCCAGTACTAAGACCCCAACCAATATTTTTGTTCCTTCACAATTCCAGAGCAATAGAACCACGATTATAGATTACGCTTTAGACGTCATTTATCATTTTAAAGAGATACAGGCTGGGCGCATTGGCGCACCCCTGTAATCCCAGCACTTTGGGATGCTGAGATGGGAGGATCACTTGACGCCAGGAGTTCAAGATCAGTCTGGGCAACATAGGGAGAACCCATCTGTACAAAAAATAAAACCTATGAAAAATTATCTGGGTATGATGGTGTGTGCCTGTAGTCCCTGCTACTTGGGAGGCTAAGACAGGAGGATTGCTTGAGCCCGGGAGTTGCAGACTGCACGGGGCAACAGAGCAATACCTTGTCTCTTTAAAAAAAAAAAAAAAGGACGACGCAAAAAGGCAAATGTGTCTCTGTAGAACTTTGTCACTGTGAAGCCTACAGTAGCACAGAAGATTAATTTGGATGAATGTTATAGTGCTTTGTCACCTAGGCTGGAGTGCAGTGGCACTATCTTGGCTTACCGCAACCTCTGCCTCCTGGGTTCAAGCGATTCTCCTGCCTCAGCCTCCTGAGTAGCTGGGATTACAGGTGCGTGCTAATGTGCCCAGCTAAGTTTTGTATTTTTGGTAGAGACAGGGTTTCACCATGTTGGCCAGGCTGGTCTCGAACTCCTGACCTCAGGTGATCGGCCCACCTCGGCCTCCTGAAGTGCTGGGATTACAGGAGTGAGCCACCATACCTGGCCCATTGTAGCTCTTTGAGCTTAAATATCTTGGAAATTGCCCATTTCCCCATTTGATTTCTCAATTATTATCCTCCTGGCTGGGCATGCTAAGAAGAAGGCTGCCAGCTCAAATGTAGGGAGACCACGACTGGGTGCAGGCAGCCCTGCATGCCTGTCCTCACAGCACTGCTTTCTATGCATTTCTCTTCTGTTGTCACTTACGGTCGCGTGGCACACCTGATTCTTTATTAACACTAGAGAATTGGGGCAGAGCCTTGCACATCCTTCCGCATGGGACTGTTGATGAGTTTTCAGTGGGCTTACACAAATACTCATTTAATTGTCAGAGGTGTTTAAACCAGAGCGACTCCGTCTTGAATAGGGGTTGGGTAAAATAAGGCTGGGACCTGCTGGGCTGCCTTTCCAGTAGGTTAGGCATTCTAAGTCACAGGATGAGATAGGAGGTCACATGATACAGGTCACAAAGACCTTGCTGATAAAACAGCATGCGGTAAAGAAGCTAGCCAGAACCCATCAAAACCAGGATGGTGATGAAAGTGATCTCTCATCATCCTTGCTGTTCATTATATGCTAATTATACTGCATTAGCATGCTAGAAAACACTCCCACCAGCGCCTTGACGGTTTTCAGATGCAATGCCAATGTCCAGAAGTTGTCCTATATGGTCTAACAAGGGGAGGAAACTTCAGTTTTGGAAATTGCCCAGCCCTTTCCTGGAAAACTCATGAATAGTCCACCCTTTGTTTAGCAAATAATCAAGAAGTAACGATAAGTACAATCAGTTGAGCAGCCCACACCACTGCTCTGCCTATGAAGTAACCAATCTTTTGTTTCTTTACTTCTTTAATAAACTTGCTTTCACTTTACTCTGTGGACTCGCCTGGAAGTCTTCCTTGCATGAGGTCCAAGAACCCTCTCTTGGGGTCTGAATTGGGACCCTTTTCAAATCACATGATGAGGTATCTAAATTAGCACATGATTGAATGAAATCAGAAAACACATCATCCAAGGAAGTCAATCCTGAAGTCCCACCATTTCAGAATGAAGATGAAACTTATTTCCTTTTCAATTGCCTAAAGAACAACGACCTGAAAACTTAAAAAAAGTGACCATAGTGTCTAATAAAATATGCACCCCTGTCCTGGAATGCCCCTTGTCTGTCTAGGATACCTTATACAGTAGGTTATTTTCCAGAAATATGTTCAGGAGCCCTATCTTAAGAATGATGGCAGCCGGGTGCAGTGGCTCACTCCTGTAATCCTAGCACTTTGGGAGGCCAAGGCAGGCGGATCACTTGAGGTCATGAGTTTGAGACCAGCCTGGCCAACATGGTGAAACCTGCCTGGCCAACATGGTGAAACCCCCATCTCTACTAAAAATACAAAATTAGCTGGGCGTGGTGGTGGACACCTATAGTCCCAGCTACTTGGGAGGCTGAGGCAGGAGAATCACTTGAACCTGGGAGGTGGAGGTTGCAGTGAGCTGAGATCACGCCATTACACTCCAACCTGGGTGACAAGAGCAAAATTCCATCTTAAGAAAAAAAAAAAGAGTGACAGTGTTATCAGGGGTGGCTGTCATGGTGTCAGGAAAGTGTACTTGGCTCCCCGAGGGTTTCTCTTTATTCAAGCTCAGAATTGGAGAGGGATAGGCTTCCACATCGCCTTGAGTTTGGGAACACTACTTTGCAATGGGGTGATGAGAATTTTACCAGAAAGACTGCAGGCGCAGAATCATAGTACACACTCAAAGTAAGGGGCTTATAAGGAGAAGATATCCCATCGTTCATCGTTCAATCATTGACGATATCCCAACATTTAGTTCTCACATATGAGCACCCTCGTGGTGTCCAAAGCCAGAAAGAAATGATGGCAGTGATCATCCCCTCACTAGAGTTTTCACTAAGTCCGTGGGAGGAGATTTCAGCCACTACGTGCTTCTTCCTTAAGTCAGAATTCTCCAGCCTGGGTAACAAATGCCTTCTTCACAAATTCGCATTTCAGTCTACACATCTATGGAAGGGAAATCCTCCTGAAGTATAAGGGCCCCTTCTATGTGCTCAATATTTAAAAAAAAAAAAAAAAAAAAGAAAAGGGAAAAAGTAGCTCTCACATGCTTTTGGCAAGTTTTTGTAAGTATGTTCCACAGTGAACATTTTAAGAGTAAACTTTTCTCTGTCCTGAATCTTGAGGAGGCAGAGCTTGGAGTCCTTGGCCCAACTTGCTGGTTGAAACAACAAGGGCTTAAGCTGGAGACAGAGGGCCACAGAGCTGCTCTCCGCTGCATGCCCTGGCACCCAGCATCTCCCCTCGTCCTCAGGCTGCCCCTCCCCAGCCCCCACGCTCGGTTATCTTGATAATCTGGCTGTGTGCTTTGAGGCCATTCTGTACACTCCTCCACCAAGCGGGGAGACTACGATTGGCAGAGTGGAATTGGCCTTGATGGGACAAAGAAGCCACGGTGGATTTCTGAGGCTGCCTGTACCAGGGCATCATCACAGACCCTCTGAAATGCACGTCTAGGCTTGGTTCATTAAGAACCTTTCGGCCGGGCGCGGTGGCTCAAGCCTGTAATCCCAGCACTGTGGGAGGCCGAGACGGGCGGATCACGAGGTCAGGAGATCGAGACCATCCTGGCTAACACAGTGAAACCCCGTCTCTACTACAAAAATACAAAAAACTAGCCGGGCGTAGTGGCGAGCGCCTGTAGTCCCAGCTACTCGGGAGGCTGAGGCAGGAGAATGGCGTAAACCCGGGAGGCGGAGCTTACAGTGAGCTGAGATCTGGCCACTGCACTCCAGCCTGGGCGGCAGAGCGAGACTCCGTCTCAAAAAAAAAAAAAAGAAAAAAAAAAAAAAAAAAAAAAAAAAAAAAAAAAGAACCTTTCACTGAGAGCATCATGAACAGCAGGTAGTTGGGGTAGGACTAGTTTCATGGTGGTTTAGGAGACTGCAGGGAGGGAAAGAGCAGAGAGAGAAGGTGGACTGGCAAGTTAGTTGCCAAATCTCTCTCTCTCTCTCTGCCTCTCGCATCCTCTCATCTTTGTTTTGGAAACCCTGCCCATTCTCTGAACTTCACTGATACCCTTGACCCTTCACTCTGACTTTCTAACCAGGGTCTCCATTCTGGTCTCCCTAAGTCCTAGCCCACTGTCAGCTGCAGGGTCATATTTGCCCCCACTCCCTGGGGGAGTAAACTCAGATCTCTTGTTGTCTTCTCAAATACAAAGCAAACCTTCTCTTTTTCCTCCTCCCAGTGTCCCTATCCAGTTAATGGTTCCACCATTTCCCCAAACTTCCAAGTTCAAAACTTGAAGTTATCTCTGATAACTTTGGCCCTCTGTCTCCAGCTCAAGCCCCTGTTGTTTCAACCAGCCAGTCACCTGATCTTGTTTTTTTATTTCCTTCAGTGTCTCCCTCCTGTCTGTCCCTGTCACTCTGCTCTCCTTGTGGCTTTCTGAGTTCTGGCTCTCACTATCTCAAACCTTGATTATCCAAATAATTGCTTTGCTGCTCCAGCCTCTGTCCCCATAATCCAAGGAGTGGGTAGACAGCGGAAGGATACTATGCCATGGCAGCATCAGCTGGCGGTGGGGAGGATAGATAATATGATATAGACCCCCTGATGTATGGACTCCCTGATATATGGGCTCCTTGATATATGGGCCCCTTGATGTATGGACCTGCTGATGTATGAACCACCTAATGTGTGGACCAGCTGATATGTGGACCCTCTGATGTATGAACTAGCTGATCTGTAGACCATTTGATGTATGGGCCAGTTGATATATGGACCAGCTGATATGTGCACCCCCCATGTATGGACCAGCTGACATATGGACCCCCTGATATATGGGCCAGCTGATGTATGGACCCCTGATGTATGGACAACTGATGTGTGAAGCTCCTGATACATGACCCCCCAATATATGGACCAATTGATGTATAAACCCATGGATGTATGCACTCACTGAAGTATGGACCAGATGATGTATAGACTCCCTGATGTATGGGTCAAGTGATGTATAGACTCCCTGATGTATGGACGAGGTGATGTATAGACCAGCTGATGTGTGGGCCAGATGATGTATAGACTCCCTGATGTATGGGCCAGGTGATGTATAGACTCCCTGATGTATGGACCAGGTGATGTATAGACTCCTTGATGTATGGGCCAGATGATGTATAGACTCCCCAATGTATGGGCCAGGTGATGTATAGACCAGCTGACGTGTGGGCCAGATGATGTATAGACTCCCTGATGTATGGACCAGGTGATGTATAGACTCCCTGATGTATGGGCCAGATGATGTATAGACTCCCTATTGTATGGACCAGGTGATGTATAGACTCCCTGATGTATGGGCCAGGTGATGTATAGACCAGCTGATGCATGGGCCAGATGATGTATAGACTCCCTGATGTATGGACCAGGTGATGTATAGACTCCCTGATGTATGGGTCAGATGATGTATAGACTCCCTGATGTATGGACCAGGTGATGTACAGACTCCCTGATGTATGGGCCAGGTGATGTATAGACCAGCTGATGTGTGGACCAGCTGGCGTATGGACCAGCTGATGTATAAACCTGTTGATGTATGGACTCCGACGTATGGACCAGCTGATGTGTGAACCTCCAGATGTGTGCCCCCCGATATATGGACTAGCTGATGTACGGACTCCCTCCCTGATGTATAGGACAGATGATGTATGGACCTGCTGATGTATGGGTCAGTTGACGTATGGATGCACTGATGTATGAACCAGCTGATGTGTGAACCTCCTGATGTATGCCCCCTCTGATATAGGAACAAGCTGATGTATGGGCCATGTGATGTATGGACCCCCTGATGTATGGAGCAGCTGATGTATGGACCCCTGGTATATGGACCACTGATGTGTAAACCTCCTGATGTGTGACTCACCAATATATGGACCAGCTGACGTATGCACCCACTGATGTATGGACCAGCTGATGTATGCACCCACTGAGATATGGACTAACTGATGTATGGGCCAGCAGATGTATAGACCCCTGATGTATAGACCAGCTGATGGGTGAACATCCTGATGTATGCCTCTCCCCCCGACCTGATACATGGACTGGTTGATGTGTGGACCCCCTCATGTATGGGTCTGCTGATGTTTGGACCAGCTGTGGCTCTCCACTCACTCTGGACCTTCCACCCTGTTCCTCACCTGCACACTGCTCCTCCTGGCCATTTGAGTGCCTGACAACCCTTCAGGACCCAGCCCAGGGGTTACTTCTTCTTGGGTGCATTTTCTTCAAAAAAATTTTTTTTGTAGAGGTGGGGTCTTGCTATGTTGCCCAGGCTGGTCTCTAACTCCTGTCCTCAAGCAATCCTGTCCCACCATTGACCCATCTGAAGATGGGAGAGACCTTAGGCCCAGGGCTGGGGAATAACCATAATTTGCTCTTCAATTATTCTGCAAATACATACTGAGTTCCCACAGTGATGAACACAGTCTTAAGTCCTGAGACACAATAATAGACAGAATCCCTGTCTTCATGAGGCTTTCATAGTCCTAGGAGGAGATAGGTAACATTTCATTTATTCATTTAAATAAGTAAAAATGTGATGTGACATGATGTGATAAATCATAAAGCTATGTATAAAGAAAAATAAAACCAGATAAAGGAAATACAAAGTGAGTGACTGGACAAATGGCCAACAAGCAAATGAAAAGAGGCTCTATGTCATTAGTCATGAGGGAAATGCGATTCAAATCCACAGTGAGCTCACACTTCACACCCAGTAGGATGACGATCATAAAAATAACCGGAAAATAACTTTTGGCAAGAATGTGGAGAAATTGGAACCTTCCTACAGTGCTGGTGGGAATGTGAAATAGTGCAGCTGCTGTGGAAAATAGTTTGGCAGTTCCTCAAAAAGTTAAACATAGACTCGCCATATGATCCAGCAATTCCACTCCCAGGTAGATGCCCCCATAGAGCTGAAAATATGGGTTCAAGTGAAAACTTGTCCACCCATGCTCATGGCAGCACTATTCACAATAACTGAAAAGCAGAAACAACTCAAATCACCATGAACTGATAAAACATAAACAAAATGTGATACATACACACAATGTACTATCATTCAGCCATAGAACAGAATGGAGGACCGATGCAGGCTACGTCATGGACGAACATTAAGAATATGATGCTGGGCTGAGTGCAGTGGCTCACACCTATAATCCCAGCACTTTGGGAGGCTGAGGTGGAAGGATCACTTGAAGCCAGGAGTTCAAGACCAGCCTGGGCAACAAAACAAGACACTGTCTCTACAAAAATTTTTTTTAAAAATTAGCTGGGCACAACAGCATGCATCTGTCATCCAAGCTACTCAGGAGCCTGAGACAGGAAGATCGATTGAGCCTAGGAGTTCAAAGCTGACTGCAGGGAGCTATGATTGTGCCACTGCACTCCAGCTTCAGCAACACAGTGAGATCCTGTCTCTTTAGAAAAATTAAATTTAAACAAACAAAAAAATTATTATGCTAAGTGAAATAAGCCAGACACAAAAAGTCACGTAATGTATGATTTCATTTACATGAAATATCCAGGCTGGGCACAGTGGCTCATGCCTGTAATCCCAGCACTCTGAGAGGCTGAGATGGGTGGATCACCTGCAGTCAGGAGTTCGAGACCAGCCTGGTCAACATGATGAAACCCCGTCTCTACTAAAAATACAAAAAATTAGCCAGGCATGGTGGTACGTGCCTGTAATCCCAGCTAGTCAGGAAGCTGAGGCAGGAGAATCACTTGAACCTGGGAGGCAGAGGTTGCAATGAGCTAAGATTGTGCCACTGCACTCCAGCCTGGGTGACAGAGTGAGACTCCATCTCAAAAACAAACAAACAAACAAACAAATAAACAAAAAATCCATAGAGATGAAATGCAGCTCAGGGGTTCTGTGGAGCTTGGAAAGAGGATAATGGGGCGTGACTGCTTAATGGGCAGAGGGTTTCCTTTTTGGGTGATGAAATGCTCTAGAACTAGATAGTGGCAATGGTTGCATGACATCGTGAATGTACAGTACGAAATATCACTGCTCTGTACACTTTACAAATGGTTAAAATGGTATATTATATATTATGTGTATTTTGTCACAATTTTTAAGGAGAGTCAATGAAGGTGGTCATGGGGTTCTCTTTGAATAGCAAGGTCAAAGAAAGTCTCACAAATGAGCGGAAATTTGGGCAAAGACCTGAGGCAGGAGGATATGATATGAAACCTCAGTGAGGTAGGCAAAAAGCCTCCCAGGGCCAGGCGAGGTGGCTCACGCCTGTAATCCCAGCACTCTGGGAGGCCGAAGGCAGCAGATCACCTGAGGTCAGGAGTTCAAGACCAGTCTGGCCAACATGGTGAAACCCCGTCTCTACTAAAAATACAAAAGTCAGCCGGCGTGGTGGCGGGCATCTGTAATCCCAACTACTCGGGAGGCTGAGGGAGGAGAATCGCTTGAACCCAGTAGGTGGAGGTTGCAGTGAGCCAAGATCGTGCTACTGCACTCCAGTCTCAGCGACAGAGCGAGACTGTCTCAAAAAAAAAAAAAAAAAAAAAAGAAAGAAACTTCCCAGCAGAGAGGAAGGAAGCACAAAGCAGACAGATGGCTCAGAGCAGCATTCATCAGAACCTGGCTCCACCCTCCTCACAGGGTGCCTTCTGGGCCCACCCCACTCCACCTCTCTTTCTTAGTACTTCCCTTTTTACCTCTGATCAGGGCATGCAGTGTTGCACTGTCCTCCAGACACCCTGGACCCTTCCAACCTGTTCCTCATCTGCACACTGCTCCTTCTGGCCCTTTGAATACTTGAACACCCTTTGGCACCCCAACCAGGGACCACTTCTTCTTAGGTGCATTTGCTTTTAAAAATAATTTTTTTAGAGATGGGATCTTGCTATGTTGCCCAGGATGGTCTTGAAGTCCTGTCCTCAAATGATTCTCCAGCCTCGGCCTCGTAAAGGTTGGGTGCATTAAAGATTTGAGCATTGTGTCTACGACTCATCAGCAGTATGACACTGGGCACTTAGCCCCCTCTGTAAGTTTCTCTTTGCTGATATGTAAAATAAGGGCTATTGAGAGAATAAAATAAGATGATCGCAAAGTGGTTGACTTAGTTCCCTGTGCACAGTGGGCTCTCCTGAAAGGTAGCTGTATGGGCACTTCAACCTCACCTGTAATCTGAAGTTTGAAATTTGGCACTTGATTTTGTGCTATCTGAGAATGTTTTGTAACTATTTGATAAATGTAGATGGGAGATACAGGATAAACACCAAGGGTGATATTTATTTCTTTGAAACTGCCTTCCCCCAACCCTGGTAACTATTTTGATGCAGAGCATATATAATGCATGCATGTGAATAAATGTTTGACTGACAACTGATTGATTGATTATTTGGCTTTATCATCAAGGAGGTAGGAAATTTTCTTCAAATGCAAGTGTGAAGGAAAAATGATAATGTCTCAGGAGAGTGACAGATTGGCAAACTAGAAAATACCTGGTCCAGCCACAATGAGATATATTGAAAGCTTTCATAGGCACAGATGTTTACCAAAAAACACAAAACAGCACAATAAGAAAAGAAAGACCAGGAGGTGTGGTGGCAGGTTTTTCAGAAAAATGACTCATTCTGCAAATGAACTGTTCTTTTAGTTCAGGAGACCATAGTTACTGGTATTGGAAGAAAATGTTAACACATTTTGCGATAGATTTAAGACAAGTCTCTAATGATGTATCACTTAGAAAGTCATGAGTTTAAAAAATATGAAAATATGAGATAATAGAACTGTATTTCACAAAAATTTTAAAGCAGAATATAGATAGATAGATGATAGATACATAATAGATGATAGATAGATAGAAATATAAACAGATAAAAACAGTGGCACATAATTACTTGAAGAGCAGCCACATAGAAGGAGAAGCAGTTTAGTTTTATTCAATAAGGACATATGATGCTAAAGATAGTTCTGGGAACTGCTCCTGTATGAGCTGGTCACGTGACCAACCTCAGAGCCACTGCCCCAGACAGTGAATAAGACCAACAGACTGTATTTTCTACCTTTGTAACCTATATACAACCAAATACGATGCGGTGACTCCGCCAGGGCATCTCTCTTTCTCAAACATCCAGCCCTTTCTCCACAGAGAATTGTTTCTGCAGCTCTCCCTCCAGGAGATCCTTGTTTTATCACTTTATTTCCCTTTCAGAGAAACCGTCACAAGCCCTGTTCACCAGCAAAAAGCTAGAAAGCAGCTGCCGTTTTTCAGTGATTACCAGCCCTATTTTCTTAATCATCCTTTCGACAAAACAATGGAAAAGGGAAGAAAATATTTACCTGAGGAAATCCCTGATTTCTTCATGAGCGTCTAAAGAATTGAATTTTTCAAAAGCCCCTCGGATGTTCTGCTGAGAATTTCCTAAATCTAAAATCCTCCTCCGATAGCAGCTCTAAGTTTGAGCTCTGAATAGAGGCTGTGTGTTATTTTAACCACAAGGTTTCTAGTCAGTAGGGAGGAGAGATGGAAATGAGGTATGCTGGCAAACACAGCACCCATCCACCTCAAGTGAATCAAGCTCACAGATCTGATGTAAGAGGTTCGAGGAGATTTGAAGAACCCTCAAACCAACTTTTCCTAAACTAGAGATTAAATAACTGCGGAAAATTCCAAAGGAGTAAGATAAGACACTTATGGTCTTTTCTAAAAAAAGACGTGTTGGTATGCCCTGTCGAATACTGTCCCAAAAGAAGCTTGGTACTGAGCCTGTGTGGCCCTGGGTTTTGGACAAGAGAAAATTACCTTTCTCGTGGTAGCCTTTCTCCACAGAGAAAGGGGGTTAAAGGCACAAAATAACAAAGGAGCGTGACTGACCAAGTCAAATCTTTTGTGCAAAAACAAAACCAGTGTCATGAGAATCCATAGGAAGTTGCAGGGTAAGGGAATAGCTATTCTGGAATGTTATTAAGGGAGGATTAATTGTGTGTGTGCGTGTGTGTGTGTGTGTGCGCGCGCGCGCGCGTTCCCCGCCTCCCACACAACTTAAAAAGCAAAGATCCAGTCTCAGCTTCAACCAGTTGGAGATCCTCCTCCTTAGTATTTTGGCAAATACAAATGCCGCCTTTGGACTTGGAGGAGAATGATTTATGGCACGCAGAATCAACAGCAAAAATGAGGGCGGATGAAAGGGCCAACGATCCTTTACAGCCAGCCCTTTGCAGATGCCAGAGGGGTTTAACTCCACTTTTGGAAAAAGACAGCAGTGCTCCTATTAAGCAGGGTCATAACTCAGTTTTATATAGAGTCTTTTATCTCAAAGGAGCTTGAGGTGCTTTTGCACCAAAATATAAATTATCATGTGCACCGTCACCTCAGGGACGAAAGGCAGCCCTGCCTAGGAGCAGTTGGCCAAGATGCAACCAGTCAGTTTGGAACCACAGTTAGACAACAGGACACGTGGCCAGGAGGCACTCCGCAAGGAGAAATGAGTAGGCCTGTCCTCCTTTCTGGTAGCTGATCCTTTTCTTCACAGAGTTCAGTGGGACCTCTTCATTCTGCCCATCACTTTTCTTCCGGAGTCGCCCTATGCCCTCCCACAGAGGACTCTTTCCATCCTACCTACACACACAAATTCAAAATGTGCACTCAGAAAAGAGCCGGCAAACGAAGTGGTAAGCAATGGTTTGCAAATTTGATTCTGTAGATGAAGAGTTGGCCAGCCAGGTGTGGTGGCTTACGCCTGTAATCCCAGTACCTTGGGAGGCCAAGGCGGGCGGATCACCTGAGGTCAGGAGTTTGAGACCAGCCTGATCAACATGGTGAAATCCCATCTCTACTAAAAATACAAAAAAGTTAGCCAGGCATGGTGGTGGGCTCCTGTAATCCCAGCTACTCGGGAGGCTGAGGCAGGAGAATCGCTTGAACCCAGATGGCAGAGGTTGCAGTGAACCAAGATCACACACCATTGTACTCCAGCCTGGGCAACAAGAGTGAAACTGTCTCAAAAAAAAAAAAAAAAAAAAAAAAAAAAAAAAAAAGGAGTTGGCCCACCATGGCTCTTGGGCCAAAGGCAGCCCACTGACTGTTTTTGTCAATAAAGTTTTATTGGTCTATAACCACACACTCATTTACACACTGTATCTGGCTTCTTCTGCATGACAGCAGCAGCATGGAATAGATGTGGCAGAGACTCTGGAGCCCAACAAGGCCCAACTATTTGTTAGCTGGTCCTTCATAGAAAAAATTTCTGCTACACAGGGTTTTTGCTTTGTTTTGCATTATTTTTATTTTTAAATGGGTGGAAGAAAGGAACAAGGAGATTTTTTTCAATAATTCCTAAAGATCATACTATGGAGGGAACATCTACTCACACCACCAACTCATATTCAGGCCTTAAGTCTCCAATTTCCTTATTCACTCATCAGAGAAAGTCTTTTACACAGGTACTCTCATTCCTGCCTAGCCACACTGATGGACAGACACAGTGTACCTGACCTCACCTCCAAGAACTCAAACATGGCTGTCTCTCAGCTGGTCTCTCATATAGAAGCCTTGGAGCCCTGTCAGGGCCTCCTCCTTGTTATTCCCAAGGTTACCTTGTCTTTCAAGCTCTCTATGGATCTTCTCAGGCTTCTTCCTCCAGCCTCTTATCATATTTTGCTCATTCTCTTCTTGTAGTTCTTACCTTAGTTACACCCCCGTTATCTATTTTCGTCTTTGCCTTTCTTACTACACTGTGGGTTTCCTGAGAGCAAACACCATGTCTTATTCATCTTTTTATCCCTAGAATCTAAAACAGTCAAAGACATAGAGGGGATACTCTATTAATGGTTATGACAAAAATAACTTAATCAGTCTTACTCTACCAGAATGTAATCTCAAGGATGGTGAATAAAAGGGTTGCCTGATTGTCTCTGAAGACGAGGTTCCTAAAATGGTCTTCCTCAGGGATGAATCTGGCCTTATCCTTCTAACTCTTGCCCCTGAAAGAAGAGCCTCATTGCAGAAATACGCATCGACTACAGTTAGGAAAAGGATCTTTCTAACAGCTAGAGCTGTCAAGCTCTCAGGAGACTCTGAAGAGGGTCATGTTTGGTGGGAAGGAGGCTGGGTGTCCCCTGAGTTCCCTTCTATAATAACCCACTCTAAGGCTTGGTAGTAGTCTGTGTTCTCCGGTATGACACCCTCAGAAGACAAAGCAATCACATGGCCAAGGGATGCAGCTTTGTCCCCACCAGGCCCAGAGCATGAAAGGACCCAGCCTGGTCATGGCAAGTGGCATTGTCATTAGCATTGTGCCATTATTTCAGTGGGTGACATCACCCCCCTTATTCATATCCATTTTCATGGTCACCTTGTGGCAAACCTGGGAACATTCGGTAGTGAACAAAAATTGCAGTTATCACACGTATGGCCACCTCACATCTGGTGACCAGTTTCCCTTTGGTGAACTTGGACTTCCCACATTGAGTTCCCCTTCCCCAAAGTAGAAGCCAGGACTCTCTTTTCCAGCCTCATTTGCAGCTGGGGCGCAGGCAAGTGCTATGGGCCGCACAGCAGGTGCACTGCAAGAGACTCAACTAGTAAGAACCAGGAGGAGGCAGAAAAGGGAGCAAATCTATGCTATGAGAGGCCAGTGCCATCTGGCAGGGGGACACAACTCTCTGGCTGGTCTCAGAAAGGGCCAGTCTGGTGTCCTGTTTGGTGTCTGCCTGGCCCCCACCTCTGTGGCTACAGGGGACTCAGCATGTCACTTGTTCAGTGCTCCTGGTTGTGCAGTTTCCATGCCTGGCTCTAGTCTCCCAGAGATTCTGTGACCTAGTAATACCCTTTGATCAACATTTTTTTTTTTTTTTTGAGACGGAGTCTCGCTCTGTCGCCCAGGCTGGAGTGCAGTGGCCGGATCTCAGCTCACCGCAAGCTCCGCCTTCCGGGTTTACACCATTCTCCTGCCTCAGCCTCCCTAGTAGCTGGGACTACAGGTGCCCGCCACCACGCCCGGCTAGTTTTTTGTATTTTTTTAGTAGAGACGGGGTTTCACCGTGTTAGCCAGGATGGTCTCGATCTCCTGACCTCGTGATCCGCCCGTCTCGGCCTCCCAAAGTGCTGGGATTACAGGCTTGAGCCACCGCGCCCGGCCTGATCAACATTTTTTTTTCTCCAACAAGCTAGTGGTATCATTTGCAACTAAGAGTGTAAATGTGTATGGTTGATATGGGTACTGAAAACAAAACCATATAGTTTCTTTTTGCTTTCTTGACCAACTCTCAGGAGTTGTCTTTCTGGGCTTGATGCAGTTTTGAATGAATATATGTCAATGTGATTTTGTAGTAATGCCTGACTCATTTGCCTTTGGGCTCATTCTTCACTCTCTTCCTCTTTGCCTTGTGTCATGGTGTTGGGGACCAGCAGTGGGCTGACACTGCTCCTTGCGTATTGTAGACTGTGTTGTGGTTTCCACTTGAGTCCCACCAGTGGGAGACACGGTGGGAGGGGAAAAGGCAAGAAGTGGGGAGAAGCCAGGGTATTCTCCCCCGCCAAACTCAGTTCATGTCTCCAGCAGGGCTACGTCCTCTCATTTGGGACTTGAGCTCTGCTGGGGCAGGTCCCCCGGGCTCAGCTTCTGCCAAGTGTTTCTGGCTCTGTCCTTCAGCCTCGAAGGGAGGTGGGGTGGTGGCTTCCTGCTATTTCTGACCTCTTCATTGCCTCACCATCCCCAGTGCACCTCTCTGCTTTTCCTTCATCTGGGTAACCAATTCACTTACCAAATTTCCTCTATTTTATTTATTTATTTACTTAATTTTTGAGACAAAGTCTCACTCTGTAGCCCAGGCACAATCACAGTGCACAATCACAGCTCACTGTAACCTGTGCCTCCTGGGTTCTAGCAGTTCTCCTGTCTCAGGCTCCCAAGTAGCTGAGGTTATAGGCACCCGCCACCATGCCCGGCTATATTTTGTATTTTTAGTAGAGACGGGGTTTCATCCTGTTGGCCAGGCTGGTTTCAAACTCCTGACCTCAGGTGATCCACCCTCCTCAGCCTCCTAAAGTACTGGGATTATAGGCGTGAGCCACCACACCCAGCCAAATTTCCTCTATTTTAATGTTTAGAGCAGATCCCATTTTCCTGGTTGGACCCTATTTGGTACAGTTCTCTATACCACTCCTGTCCAGGTTAAAGAACCAGCACACACTCGTCGGCTGGAGATGAGACTGTCTGGGCGAGCTTTGTGCTGTTTGATAGAATTCCCCTTCTTGCTTTAGACAAGATCACTTCTACAGAGTTGACTACAATGAGGCAAGTGTTAGCAAGCCATCTACATAACTCTTCTGGCCTTTTTTAGAGAACAAGAAACAGCACTCAGAGAGATTTGCTGATGGAAAAAGTCATGATTAGAAACAACAGCTGATCAAAAAAAAAAAAAAAAAAGAAAAGAAAAGAAAAGAAAAAAAAAGGCCAGGTGCGGTGGCTCACGCCTATAATCCCAACATTTTGCGAGGACAAGATAGGTGGATTACCTGAGGTCAGGAATTTGAGACCAGCCTGGCCAGCAAGATGAAACCCCGTCTCTACTATAAATACAAAAATTAGCTGGGCATAGTGGTGGGTACCTGCAATCCCAGCTACTCAGGAGGCTGAGGCAGGAAAGTTGCTTGAACACAGGAGACAGAGGTTGCAGTGAGCTAAGATTGAGCCATCGCACTCCAGCCTGGGTGACAGAGTGAGATTCCGTCTCCAAAAAAAAAAGAAACAGCAGCTAGCTGAATCCTTGCCTCAAGGACCAGAAGATCCCATGAGGAATAAAGCAAGGAAAAGAAAAGAGGGACCAAAAAAAGGGTGATATATATTCAGCTTGCAGGGAATTTAGAAAATTTTGTCAGCTTTTAGAAAAAAAAATTATAAGCACTTTTCTATCTAATACATGGCGGGGGGGGGGAAGACTAAGTATGCAAAGTATTTGTTATGGCATTGTTTATTAAATTAAACCTCAATGTCCAACACTAAGAAAATTATAATTTTCATCATAATACGTTTTACCCCATGGAATAGTTTACAACCAATAGCAGGGTTAATTACGAAGGGATGTAGCAACTGAGGAAATAGTTACAGCAATGTTAAATAAATAAAACTAGCAGAACCAGATAACATATCGACTCTGTGATCACAGCCATTTAGAAAGCATAAATGTCTATGGAGAAACAGGAAATGAGGTGGGAGAAGGATGAGTTGATATGTGAAGGTGATGTGATGGCAATTGTATTGGTTTTTATGAAATTGCCTTTGTTTTTGTAAAGTTTTTTGTTTTTGTTTTTGTTTTTTTGAGATGGAATCTCTCGGTCAGCCAGCCTGGTGTGCAATGGCATGATCTCGGCTCATTGCAACCTCCATCTCCCAGGTTCAAGCAATTTTCCAGCCTCAGCCTCCCCAGTAGCTGGGACTACAGACACATGCTGCCATACCTGGCTAATTTTTGTATAGGATGTTTGTACAACAATAAGTACAACAATAAATTCCCTTCAGATATGATTTGACTGTGTCCTCACCCAAATCTCATGTTGAATTGTAGCTCCCATAATTCCTACATGTTGTGGATTACAGGCATGAGCCACTGCACCCAGCCTTGTCATTTTTTTGGTGTCCCATTTCTCACCTATTTTATAACTTGCCTCCTACATTGGGTCTTGTAAATGGTTTGACATTAAATCTGTTTTGGAAGGAAGTGGGATATAAGTTAGTTGATTACTAAATAAATCAGGTAGTTACTGTGCATAGTTCAGCTGACAGAATGGTCATCTCCCTTGTCTCCTTGTTATATTGTGAATCAATAAATTTACACCACTAGTGTTTAATCCATATACTGAGTATAAACAGTATCCGGTAGGTCCTATTTACTTAGTCACTGTTCAGTAAATGACTCCTGACATTAACATAAAGATTAACTTTCACAAGAGGGTGTGCTTCTAAATTTCTCACTATGTTATTCTCTGGGAAAACAGGCTCAGGCTTCCTTGGTGAAGAATGTGTGTGTCTGTGTGTGTGTTGTGTGTGGTGTGTGGTTTGCTTCTTTTCTGAGTGTACATTACATATATTTCAGGGCATAGTTTAACACTGTGAAAGGTAAATAAATCTGGGGTTCCCAAATCACTAAGCTAACGGGAAAAGTCAAGCTGGGAATTGCTTAGGGCCAACCTGCCTCCCATTCTATTCAAAGTCACCCCTTTGCTCACTGAGATGGATGCATATCTGATCGCCTCCTTTGGAAAGACTAATCAGAAACTCGAAAGAATGCAACCGTTTGTCTGTCACCCACCTGTGACCTGGAAGGCGACTCTCCACTCTGAGTCTTCCTGCCTTTGCTTCAAGTTTATCCTGCCTTTCCAGACTGAAGCAATGTACTTCTTACATATATTGATTGATGTCTCATGTCTCCCTAAAATGTATAAAACTAAGCTGTTCCCTGACCACCTTGGGCACATGTCATCAGGATTTCCTGAGGCTGTGCCATGGGTGTGCATTCTCAACCTTGGCAAAATAAACTTTCTAAATTAACTGAGACCTGTCTCAAATTTTCGGGGTTCACACAACTTAACATCATCGAGTCATTTGTGTATTAACTTGGTAGGTATGTATTGAGCCCCTGCTGTATACCAGGCCCTGAGCTATGCGGATTCCCCATGATGTTTTCAAGCACTGCATGGTCAAGCCTTCCTCCAGAGTCAGACAGGGGCTAGTGGTGGGCCATTCATTTTGTACTTGCTGTCTGGCCTTGTAAACTGCTTTTTTTCTGAATGGTTTTCTGTCTCTTTCATCAGAATATGGCCCTCTCTAGAGCAAAATCCTTATTTTACTCATCTTTGAAGGCCCAGTGCCCCAGTAAATTGTCCTAGACATATTAGGTTCTCAGTAAACTGTTTTATTGATATTGATATTACATCATCCCCGTGGTTTGAAATAAAACAAGAAGATATTACATGGGAAGTAAAATTTGGTGCCTTCAAACGTAACAATAAAATGGTCATGTGGACATATTAAAGCACATCCAAGACCCAAGATTAGAGGCAGATGGGGCACTCCAAGCCACAGATTAGGAAGGCTGCAGAAAAGCATTGCAGCAAATCTAAAGGCAGGAGCCCACAGCCAAGACAATGGCTGAATAAATGCATGGACGCCCAGCCCAATACCACACTTGAATAGACCCTGCCTGGGAAAGAAGGATGCGTGTGGTAATGACAGTGGTCAGGGGTTGTGCTTTCTGAGAACTGATGAGCATGTCATGAACAAAACCATAGCTAAGCACTAAGCAGAATAGAATCTGTCTCCTACGTTGGCCAAAGAAGCACCATGTTTCAGAGTAGGAGGGATAAAGAATGAGAGTTGCCAAGTCTGTTTTTCTCAATACAAAACTGGTGACCAGTGGTAAGTGCTCTTGGTAAGAGCAGTGGCATTTAGTTTGGAAGTAGATGTGATGTAGGATATAAAAATCAGTAGATATAAAAATAAAAATGTAAATATCTCCAGGGAGCAAAAAGCCACTATTTCAGTGTATATAGCATCATAGCAGCAAAAAGTGCCCACAGGCTCCATTGGTTTGACCTTGCTGAGTGCTTCTTGGGAAGAAACCTTTTTGGGATTCATGGGATCACGCCCAGGGTTCTTGGGCTCCACCATCTAGGTACCAAGATTTTGACTTGACACAAACTCCTCTGAAATCTTTTTGGTAGTTCTCAAAACTTGACTTATCCTCAGACTTACCCCTGAAAAGCTTTTTTAAAAAGCAGATTCTTGGGTTTCACCTCGAGAAATTTTGACTCAGTATATCTTTTTAAATTTTTTTAGAAACATGGTCTTGACTGGGCAAGGTGGCTCATGTCTGTAATCCCAGCACTTTGGGAGGCCGAGGCAGGTAGATCACCTGAGGTCAGGAGTTTGAGACAAGCCTGGCCAACATGGTAAAACCCCATCTCTACTAAAAATACAAAAATTAGCTGGGTGTGGTGGTGGGCGGCTGTAATCGCAGCACTCGGGAGGCTGAGGCAGAGAATCGCTTGAACCTGGGAGGCGGAGGTTGCAATGAACTGAGATGGCACCATTGCACTCCAACTTGGGCAACAAGAGTAAAACTAAGTTCCCCCAACTGCCACCCTCCAAAAAAAGAAAGAAAGAAAGAAAGAAAAAGAAGTATGGTCTTACTCTGTTGCCCAGGCTAGAATGCAGTGGTGCAATTGTAGCTCATTCCAGTCTTCAACTCTTGGGCTTAAGCAATTGCCCCACCTCTGACTCCTGGGAAGCTGGGACTATAGGAATGCATCATCACACCTGGCTAGTTTTTTTAAATGTATTTTTTATTGTAGTGGCAGGGTCTTGCTATATCACCCAGGCTGGTCTTTAACCTGTGGACACAAGCGATCGTCCTGCCTTGACTTTCCAAAGCACTGGGATTCTAGGTGTAAGCCACTGTGTCTGGCCTCAGTAGATCTTTTTAAAAATGTCATTGGGTGATTCTTGATTCTAGAAACTGGTGGGGTTTTGACTACACTGATCTGAAGCTCTTTCTTCTTTGTTAAACTTTGCTGGGAATTAAGGTATGGAAGAAAAGGGGAGTCTGTGGTTTACCTTCAGTGATACGTAATTGGGAAGACCAAACTTGCACCTCTGAACAAGGAGAGACCAAGGCGTGAGAAAGGAGGACTCAGGAAGGATTTGAATGCTGTATCAGATGTCCCTAGACTGGAGAAGCGGCAGGGCTTACTTGGCAAGAAAACAGCTTCAGCAAAGCCACAGAAATGAGGCTAAGGCGAGAGCAGAGAGGACAGCCAGCCATTTGGGGTGGAGGGGACACATATGGGAGTAGCTGGAAATAAACCTGACTTATAGATACTTAGCAAGTGGCTATATAATTCTTTTTAAAGAACACTGTTCACAGACAGTGGCCCGGTGGAGAGCGTGACTTGAATCAATAATTTCCAGCCACGTTGAAGTTCCGAGACACTGTAATTGTTGGTTTGATTTCACAACGTTCCACTTTCCCCCTCCATATCTCTCCAAAGAGCTCATCAGAATGGCATCCAAGCCCTGAACACATCAAGTTTTCCCTTTGTGGGGCTTTGCAAAGGCTTCTTGAGAATTTCCAACTCTAAGATAAAATAATACTTGGGCTGAAAATCTAAGCACCATGTTTCCATGTGGGCACCCACCACCTGAGTTCCCATTCAGACACACTCCACAGCCATGTCCATTTGGAGACATGGCAGAGGGGAAGCCTACCAAAGTCTCTTAACTACTGGTCCTACTCTAGTCTAGTCCTAATAATCCCTAACACTGAAAATTGTTAGGGGTGACTTAGAAAATGTATCTAATGGTGTATTCACAGGCTCTTCTCTGAATCAGGCACCATGAGGAGTATGAGATAAATAATAACATGTTCTGCCTCAAGAAACTTACCATCTTGCCCTTCAGATCTAAGAATGAGTCCAAGTCAGGTGTGGTGGCTCATGCCTGTAATTCCAGCACTTTGGGAGGGTGAGGTGGGCAGATCATGAGGTCAGGAGTTCGAGACCAGCCTGCCTAACATGGTGAAACCCTGTCTCTACTAAAAACACAAAAATTAGCCAGGTGTGGTGGCCCATGCCTATAGTCCCAGCTACTCGGGAGGCTGAGACAAGAGAATTGCTTGAACCCGGGAGGCAGAGGTTGCAGTGAGCTGAGATTGCACCATTGCCCTTCATCCTGGACAACAGAGTGAGACTCTATCTCAGAAAAAAAGAATGAGTTCAAATTTAGATGTGATTCTAGCATATCAGACAGACTCAAATGTATCCTAAGATCCAGAAATGGAGAGTGGCAAGTAGAGTAAAACAATAAAACATGGGAAAAGGTCAAGAACTCACCCTATAGTTGGGATGTAGGAGCCATTTATTGGTATCTTTGATCATGGGTGTGAAAACAAGAATATACAACACCAAAATTAAGCAGCAGTGAAATGGGCCGGAATTATGCAGGCATCTCTCCCTCACCTGGGGCATCAACAAAAATTGTCAGAATTGACTCATTTCATTTGTGGCTTTGGTTTTTAAGAGTGATGTTACAGAATACAAGAAAGCAAGGAACAAGGGCATGTCAAGTAGGTAATACGAATGCGCCCCAGAGAAAAAGTAACTGATTCCCCTTCTTTCCAGGGGAAGGAAAACCAGAAAATGGGGCTTAATAGAGCACTTAAATATAGGAGAGTTGTTTTAAGGAGAAAAGCACTTCTCTATCTTAGCATAGCTTACATGAGAGAAAATGGCTTTAATTTACAGAAGAGAGGTTAATTTACTTATAAGGAAAACTTTCTGAGTGGAAGGAAGGATTATTACCGATCAGATAACTGAGGAATTGGTGGACTGTCTTTTCTTAGAGATCTTTAAGATGAAGAGAAACAGACTTTTGTCTGGAATAGAATTCTGGCAGGGAAACGAAGAGGTGGGGTGGGTTGCACCCTTAAAGGTCTAGCAATTCCGACTCTGGTATCCTATAAGATGAAGAAAGGGATTTTTGCAGTCATAGCTAGCCCCTACCTAGTGCTTACTGTGAGCTAGTTAGTACTCTAGTCATTCTACATATTAACCTATTTAATCATCATGACAACTCCCTGAGGCAAGTTACTATCTACAGAGTGCAGGTGAGGAAACTGAAGCACGCAGAGGTGAAGTCATCTGTTCAAAGTCACACATCAGTGAGGGCTTAACCAGGTTTAGGGCCCAGTGTGGGTCTCTGAACTTGCCATGAGAACTGGTACCTGCATTTTGGTTTTAAACAGGCAATCTCCTATCCTATATCTAACTTACCGTGCAAGAGAAGTTGAAGTGCTTTATTTAAAGTATATTTTCTTCAGTTTTATTAAAGTTTAATTGACAAATAGAAATTGTATATATTTACGGTGCACAATGTGATGTTTTGATACATATATGCACTGTGAAATGATTGCATCAAGCTAATTAACATACATCATTTCACTGTTCTTTTTTTTATGTGTGTGAGACGAAGTCTCGCTCTGTTGCCCAGGCTGGAGTGCAGTGGCACAATCTCGGCTCACTGCAACCTCCACCTACTGGGCTCAAGTAATTCTCCTGCCTCAGCTTCCAGAGTAGCTGGCACTACAGGCGCCCACCACCATGTTCAGCTAATTTTTGCATTTTTAGTAGAGACACTTTCACCATATTGGCCAGGCTGGTCTGGAACTTCTGACCTCAAGGGATCCACCTGCCTTGGCCTCCCAAAGTACGGGGATTACAGGTGTGAGCCACTACGCCCAGCCAGTTATTTTTTATATTGAAAACATTTATATCTATTCTCTTAGCAATTTTCAAGTATTCAATACACTATGATGAACTATAGTCACAAATTGTACAGTAGATCTCTTGAACTTATTCCTCCTGTCTGAAAGAAATTTCGTATCCTTTGACCACATCTTCCCAGTCCTCGCCTCCCCATCCACACCCTGAGCCCCTGGTAACCACCATTCTACTTTCTGCTTCTATGAGCTCAAGTGTTTTAGATTCCATAAATAAGAAAGAGCATGCAGCTTCTGTCTCTCTGTGCTTGGCTTATTTCGCTAAGCATAATGTCCTCCAGGTTCATCCACGTTGTCACAAATCACTATATTCTGTTCTTCATAAATTTTAAAACTTGGGATCAAAGGAAGGAATTCTTTTAAGACCAGAACATTTTTCAGCATCTTTTTCTGCTTCTAGCCAAGCAGTAAACAGGCAACAGTGGTGTGCCCCAGGACGCACGGTTTGGTGGGAGAAGGGCCACTAAGTAGGGCTGGGGTTCTCAGATTCTTTTCCTGGCCCCAGCTCAGGGTCCACTTCTGGTTGTGAACCAGGGTTCAAATCCTTTACTAATTTTCCTCTCCGACTGCCCTGTTCTGACGAGGATTTAAGGCAGCTCAAAGCTAAAATCCCTTCTTAGTTTCAATACCCCTGCTACTCTGAGCCCCCAAAGGACCTTGGATATACGTACTCATTGTTAACCCGATGCTGCAGAAAACACAGCCCTTTTCCAGTTTTGGGTACAATCAAACAAGTTAAGCAAAGAATAACATATCCTCATCTTGGTAACTGTCAAGAAGTGCCTTTAATCTACCAAAGGGAAGGCTATTTTCAGGTCGGAGTGGGGATGGGAGAACAAGAAGTGATTAAAAAGAACTTTCTCCTTAACTTACTAGGGCCAGTTTTCCTCAACCAAAGATTGATGGAAAAATTGATGGTAGATTTCATGACTTTCTGGATAGTTCTGGAAAAGAGATCTTGGGAAGTGAATGTCCAGGTTTTAGTCTAGGCTCCTCTTAAGTTGGACCACAATAACTTGGTTCCAGAGTGCTTGTGACTGTCTACAATCCGGAGGATTTTATTTCTGACATCAAATGTATTCAGAAGAAAACTATTTACAGCTTGGGAACTTTGGGTGTTTGGGGTTTTCATCTCTGCACCCCTCTGTCTGCCTGAAGTGTTGCTGCTTAGGTTAGCTCCATGTGAGAATTCAACTTTTGGCTCTTTTTTTTTTTTTTTTTTCTAATGAGACACAGTCTCCCTCTGTTGCCAGGCTGGAGAGCAGTGGCTCACTGCAACCTCTGCCTCCCAGGTTCAAGTGATTCTCTTGCCTCAGCCTCCTGAATGAATAGTTGGGACTACAGATGTGTGCCACCACGCCTAGCTAATTTTTGCATTTTTAGTAGAAACGGGCTTTCAACATGTTGGCCAGGATGGTCTTGATCTCTTGACCTCATGATCTGCCCGGCTTGGCCTCCCAAGGTGCTGAGATTACAGGCATGAGCCACCGCGCCCGGCCTCTTTTGGCTCTTATTTCAGGAAAACGGGTTAGAAAAACCAAGCGTTAGAAAAACCAAGGCCCAGTCTCACTCCTGCCCTCTC
This sequence comes from Rhinopithecus roxellana, assembly GCF_007565055.1. Taxonomy (NCBI): domain Eukaryota; kingdom Metazoa; phylum Chordata; class Mammalia; order Primates; family Cercopithecidae; genus Rhinopithecus; species Rhinopithecus roxellana. Next base: position 97,035,921 of record NC_044559.1, on the reverse strand, counting down.
CCACTTTGTCTGCTAAACTGGGCAATGCTAGCCCTGTTGTTGGAAGGCACCTCAAGTCCAAGGCTCTGCCTGAAGGGTGGGCAAACCCCGCCCCCACCCCGCCCACACACACACTGTGACCGGAAATGAAGTTACCAGCGAAGAACAGCAGAGAGCGGCTGGGACCCCTGACTCAGCTGACACAGGAGTCCACCAGTAAAACCGGATCCTCATACCCTACTGTCAACCATCTCTTGATGAACTGCAAGGAGCCTCTTCAGGCTCAGAGCCCAGTGTCTGCACTCTCCACTCAGGGATGGTCCAGTACCCGCTGAGCTTCTGCGCATGTCAGAAGGAACGCGGCCGCCAGACAGGCCTGCCCTGGGAGAGTCACGGGTGGATGCCTCGGAGGTCTGTTCACCTCATGTGACCACCCAATAGGCCCAGGATGGGGGTCCTAAGAATTTAACAAAATGAGTGGACAGCATTGATGGGGGAGGTGACATCCAGAGAAAATCTAGGAGGAGGGCAGGGATGTAAATGGACACAACCTAAAGTCACACTGTCAGAAGTTCTTAATGTTATAATCTGGGTGTGGTGGCTCACGCCTGTAATTCCAGCACTTTGAGAGGTTAAGGAGGGAGGGTCGCTTTAGCCCAGGAGTTCGAGACCAGCGTGGGTAATATAAGGAGGTCCTGTTTCTCCAATTTCTTTTTTTTTAATTAGCTGGGTGTGCTGGTGCTCACCTGTAGTCCCAGTTACTTAGGAGGCTGAGGTAGGTGGATAGCTTGAGCCTAGGAGTTTGAGACCAGCCTGGGCAACATAGCAAGACCTTGTCTCTATCAAAATAAATAAATAAACATTGTTTTGAACCATTTAAGAATGCCTGAATGACATGATCACATTGTGGAAAAAACCTCATAACACACACCTACAACATCTTGTACAAAGTCTCAGGGGGGTTTTCCTGGCAATCCCAACCATAACCTAGTTATGGACGTGGCAAAAGCACCAGCAAATAATCGTTGCCCAATATGGTCACACACATCGTCCCAGTGGAGGCAGACAGGGGGCTAGGTCCAGCCCTGTCTGCTCCAGGTCCAGACATAAGTCACCCCCTCCACACGGTGACGTTAAATGGTCAGGGCTTGCAATTGAGAGACACTGTCATTGGTAGACCCCAGAGATGACAGGAACCCTGTCATCTCACTCTCAGAACAGGTTTCCTTATCAATTATAGCCTCTGTGCATGGCAAGAGTGGGTGCTTTTGGGAGCCACAAGCACCACCCTCTGATGAGATGGAATGTATAGGGAAACCTCAAATTCTGGGGCAGTTTTACACAACTGAACAATGAAAGCACCAGGCACAGTGGCTCATGCCTGTAATCCCAGCACTTTGGGAGGCTGAGGTGGGCGGATCACTTGAGGTCAGGAGTTCGAGACCACCTTGGCCAACATGGCGAAACCCCGTCTCCTACTAAAAATACAAAAGTTGGCTGGGCATGGTGGTGGGCACCTGTAATTCCAGCTACTCAGGAGGCTGAGGCAGGACAGCTTGAGCCTGGGAAGCAGAAGTTTCAGTGAGTTATGATCATGCCATGGCTGGCACTCTAGCTTGGGCAAAGAGCAAGACCCTGTAGAAAGAAAGAAAGAAGACAGAAAGAAAGACAGAAAAGAAAAGAAAAAAGAAAGAAGGAAAGAAGGAAGGAAGGAAGGAGAAAAGGAAGAAAAGAAAGAAAGAGAAAGAAAGAACGAAAGAAAAAGAAAGAGAGAAAGAAAGAAGGAAAGGAAGGAAGGAAGGAAGGAAGGAAGGAAGGAAGGAAGGAAGGAAGGAAGGAAGGAAGGAAGGAAGGAAGGAAGGAAGGAAGGAAGGAAGGAAGGAAGGAAGGAAGGAAGGAAGGAAGGAAGGAAGGAAGGAAGGAAGGAAGGAAGGAAGGAAGGAAGGAAGGAAGGAAGGAAGGAAGGAAGGAAGGAAGGAAGGAAAGAAAGAGAAAGATTAAAGCAACAAAAGATTTAGTTACATGTCAACGTAACATACAGTGACGTGGTAGATATACCTAAGAACCAGCATTGCAGCTCCAGTTTGCAATCTGCCAGGAGAGCAGATTAAAAGGGAAAATGTGCTGTAATGAGATTCTTTGCAGCATTTTGGTGACTGCATCCCCCTGAGGGTGCCCTGAATCCCACACTGCTGTGGCTCCAAAGGGATCATCACAAAACCTCAGGAACCAAGGAAATTGTAGTTCATGCTGTTATGGCCTTTTCCATAGGCACAACCCAACATATTCCATTTTAAAATATGTCCTTGATAGCATTAGAGCACAGGCCATACGTCTCCCATGCTCTCTTTGTTTCTAAGACAGTCACAGGCCGAGGTATTGAGACCTGAGAGGTGAGGAAGGAGACAGAGGAAAGGCACCCCTCCTACCTCACAGTCTTGGTCTAGAATGTTCTTTTGCTAGGTTTAGGGGTTCTTATGATTTTGTGCCTGTGGTTTTCTAGTTTCAGACTGAGCAGTGCTATTCTCAAACTATAAGTACCTATAAAAGGATTTCAGCCTGGAGCCAAATTAATGTATCTCATAGTGATCAAATCATTACTCTCTATTGTCAACTGGGTGGGATGAGGCCAAACTCCATCCGGTGCCAAACTTGCTTCAGATGGTGTCTTCAGCTGGTGGCATATACACGCTGGTCACACTTAGGTAGAAGTATAAAATTATAAAATGTATGGCTTGGAATTAGTGGGGCGGTAGGGCTATAATTCATCAGACACTTGTATTTCATTCTGGAGTCCTCGTTCTAAATCTGCTACATGAGATTTAAAAGGCATGGATCCAAACCCACCAAGGGCAGGAGACGAAAGGCAGCTCCCTGCTGAGTTTGTCTAATTACAAGTGTCTGTCCCGGTGTTGACAGTTCATTTGCCAATGCAGCATTGTCACACTGAGCACCCAACTAGAGAATATTTGATGCTGAATATTCTAGCGGTTGCTCTGTAAGGCCCTGCACACTGCAAATGACACTGTGAATGAGCTATTCACAAAAGGCTCTGTTGATCCCAGACAGACCCAGGGAGGTTTACTCTAGAGACTGCAAGGTAGCAGGCAAGAATGGCAGGGCCCACTGGTCCCTGGGTGCAGTGAGGACCGGGGATAATGGTGCCACCCAGGCTGCTGCTGAAGAGAGTCAGGTGGGGAGAGCTCAATCGAAGTCCCTGGACACCAGAAAAAGGAGTAAACACTCGGGCCAGGAAAAGGGTGGGCCTCTGGTTGTGGAGCTCAGGAAGTGCTGGTTTGCTTTGAAGCAAGGAATGCAGCTGGTCTCTTCTCATCCCGGGGCAAGGTCTTCCTTCTCCCCGATATGTGGATCTAAGGTCCAGGAAGCACAGGTGTGAGGGGCTGAAGTGTTTAAACGAGGCTAGCTGGACGCCGACCTGGGGTGGACAGATGGCTGTATGCGGGCCCGTGGTGAGAAAGTCAGGAAAGACCCCTTCTTTACAAAGCCAAGAACTTCACATACGCATGTGTGCACACATACACACACACACATGCATGCACACACACACATGCATGCATACACACACACATCGTTTTTTTCCCAGAAACATACACACATATCAGATGCACACACCACTGACACATGTACATCCCATACCTCAGACACACATGTACCATTAAGTAAAATGGTTAATATTATTATTATTATTATTTGAGATGGAGTCTTGCTGTGTCACCCAGGCTAGAGTACAGTGGCGTGATCTCTGCTCATTGCAGCCTCCGCTTCCTGGGTTCAAGCAATTCTCCTACCTCAGCCTCCCAAGTAGCTGGTATTACAGGCAGGTGCCATGATGCCCAGCTAATTTTTGTATTTTTAGTAGAGACGGGGTTTCACCATGTTGGCCAGGCTGGTCTCGAACTCCTGACCTCAGGTGATCCTCCCGCCTTGGCCTCCCAAAGTGCTGGGATTACAGGCATGAGCCACTATGCCCGGTGGTTAATACTATTTTTAAAAGTAGTTTTTATTATTTTTGAGGCCCTATTATGGGCTGGGCACTTTGCTAGTTGCTGTGCGTAGATGACCGCTCACTAGTTCTCACAGCTGCTCTTGGAGCTATGGTAGTACCACGCCCATTTTATAGATCAGAAAATAAGGGCCAGCATAATTAAGTAGCCAGCCGAAGGCGTGGCTACAGAGTTCAAAGAGGGCTTGAGCGGGTCACTAACTCCGGAGCCCAAGTTCTCTGCCTGGAAACTATACTTCTATTGTGTTGGGAGATTTTGGCTGCCATTGAGGAAAGGATCTATGAGAAAATTACTAGTGGGAGTCCAGGGCAGTGAGACCAAGCAAATGAATGTGCTGTGAAATTTGTTTCTAATTAAATCTGACACACACTTTTAAAACATTATTATACACAGAGTTGTAAAGCAAAAAAAAAAAAAAAAAAAAAAAAAAAAAAAAAAAAAAAAAAAAAATTCCAAATGCCAGCCACAACCGCCGATTAATCAGAGAATTATAAAAATACAGTCTTTGTAGATATCTAAATGCAGAAATCCAACTACGGAACTGAATTAGCCCTGGAACTCCCCACGGCTGCTGCAGTCAGTAACCAGGAGGGCTCGCCCACTCTCTTCTTGTGGAGGCCCCTTATTGAAAAATATCTGTTGACAGAGGATCAACTGAAGGGTTTTTAAGTTGACTTAAAACCAGTGGGTAGGCAGGGCATGGTGGCGCATGCCTGTAATCCCAGCATTTTGGGAGACTGAGGCAGGAGGACCACTTGAGCCCAGGAGTGTGAGACCAGCCTGGGCAACATAGTGAGACCCCATCTCTACAGAAAGTAAAAATAAATACCTGGGCATGGTGGTGCGCACCTGTGGTCTCAGCTACTTGGGTAGCTGAAATGGGAGGAGCATTTGGGCCCAGGAGATTGAAGCTGCAGTAAGCCAAAATTGCACCACTACACTCCAGCCTGGGTGACAGAAAGAGACCCTGTCTCAAACAAATAAACAAATCAAATAAAAACCAGTGGCCCTCAGAAAGGTGCTTGTGAAAATATTTTGCACTTAACTCTGTGTTATTAGTGTGATATTGATGTCAGCAGCACACACTTATGTGACATGTTCTCAAAGCAGCTGTACTATTGGCTCCTGCCACTTGGGTGGCTCCATCTCCTCCAGCCTATCTTGAGGCTGATGACCCGGCAGGGACAATGCTCTGATGTGCTGCAATCAGATGTTACAGGTAGAGGCTCGGGTCAATGCCAAATGCGTGTTTGACAGACACTGCTTCCTTCAGGACTTCAGTTCATGCTAAGCTACAGGAAGTAACAGGATTAAGTTGGTGAAGGAGAATGTGGCAAGGCAAAACTTTGACCTTTTATCTTTTTCCCTTTTTTTTTCTTTTTGAGACTGAGTCTCGCTCTGTTGCCCAGGCTGGTGTGCAGTGGTGTGATCTCGGCTCACCGCAAGCTCCACCTCCCAGGTTCAAGCAATTCTCCTGTCTCAGCCTCCCTAGTAGCTGGGTATTACAGGCACCTGCCACCATGCCTGGCTAATTTTTTGTATTTTTAGTAGAGACGAGACGGGGTTTCACCATGTTGGTCAGGCTGGTCTTGAACTCCTGACCTCAAATGATCCACCCATCTTGGCCTCCAAAAGTGCTGGCATTACAGGCATGAGCCACTGCACCTGGCCTTTTTCTTTCTTTCTTTTTTTTCAGAAACAGGGTCTTGCTCTGTCACCCAGGCTGGAGTACTGGAGTACAGTGGTACAATCATAGCTCACTGAAGCCTTGAACTAGTGGGCTCAAGCAATCCTCCTGTCTCAGTCTCCCAAATAGCTGGGACTATAGGCACAGACCACCACACCTGGCTAATTTTTAAATTTTTATTTTGTAGAGATGGAGGTCTTGCTATGTTGCCCAGGCTGGTCTCTAAGTCCTGGGATCAAGTGATCCTCCTATATCCCAAAGCATTGGGACTACAGGCATAAGCCACCACACTCAGACAAAATTTTGGCTTTCTTCTTTAAAAAAAAAAAAAGTGAATCAAAGAAGTAATAATTTCTGAAGAGGGATAGCTGGGCCCTTGTAATCCTGACACCTGGCTTCCTGAAACTCATCTTCCTTTTAGGGCTATTTCAGGCCAACCTCTAAGGATCCACTCTTCTTTAAAGCTCTGGCCCCAGTGTGGAGATAAACTCCTGTTTATTTTCCACAAGACAATTCTGATAGCACTGGAACATTAAACTAAATGTTTATGAATCATGGTAGAGAAAGAAACAAAGAAACTCAACAAGCCATCAGACAGTCTGGCAGCAAAATGCCATCCTCTCCTTTCTGGGATGCCTGATTCTTTATCCTGCTCTCTGCCTGGAAGGGGCCAAGTCCATCTGCAATGCCTGGCAATGCCTGGAAACATCATCAGTCAAGTCTAGACACCTCAGACTCCAAACTCAGGGACAGGAGATGCAGAGAGGAGTGTGCCCTCTCCCTCACAGCCGAGATACCCTTGCTCTGCTTCCGATGGCCCAGCAATCCTTTCCTTTACTCACCTGATATTTATTGAGTACTTACTATGTGCTGGATACTTGGGTGGAGGCTGAAGATGAAGGGATGGAACAACATCTCTGCCTCCCCCTGCATAGGAAGTAGCTTCGTTTGGTGGTCTCTGGGGTTCCTTCACAAGTCACCAGAAAGTCTTGCTTCTATCATAATTGATTCTGATGTTTTTACAAAAGTTTCTCTTCCACTCGCTTTGATCTCTGCCCCAAGTGTCAAACACTGAGGTTAACCCTAAGAAAAGTCTCCAATGGCTGCTTCCATTTTTACTGGGCTGGGGATGATGGGCAACTGCACTGGACGGCCTGAGTTTCCTCAGTTCTTTACTTATTTATATATTTTTTTGAGACACACTCTTGCTCTATAACCCAGGCTAGAGTGCAATAGCGTGATCTCAGCTCACTGCAACCTCTGCCTTCCAGGTTCAAGCGATTCTCATGCCTCAGCCTCCCAAGTAGCTAGGATTACAGGCGGGCACCACGATGCCTGGCTAACTTTTGTATTTTTAGTAGAGATGGGGTTTCACCATGTTGACCAGGCTGGTCTTGAACCCCTGACCTCAGGTGATCCTCCTGCCTGGGTGTCCCAAAGTGCTGGGATTACAGGCATGAGCCGTCGCACCCGGCCGAGTTTCCTCAGGTCTAAGCATCAAAAGCACCGATGGTGCCAATCCGCTCTCTGAGCAGAGACTTTTTAATAATGCATGTTTTGGGATCCCTGACTGCAATGAATAAGGCATCCAGGCCATGCCTGCACCACAAACATGTTCTCTAGGAATCTTAAGTCTCCATAGGAATCCCTCTGGCCCCGGGAATTGGTTGCTAGACATACTCTACTCTGTGAAGCTGATGGAATATCTGAAACAAAATATCACATGGTCCTGGAAACCTGGTCAAAAAAGCCAAGCTCAGGGAAGTGCTGGGTCTCAATTCAAGTCTGAGGCCACGGACCAAGGCTCTGGGGCTCTCAGATCTTTCAGGACTCTGGAGTGACTGACCCAGTTCAGTTGGTGTGTCATGTGGCTGGGGAGGGACAGACGGCACAGGGGGTGGCTAAGCAGGAGGGAGAGCGGCCTGGGCTCCTTCCATCTGAGCTGCCCTGGCATCCGCCCCTGACCTAGGATGCTCCCATAAGTTCCAGTTCTGTGCTCGTTCCCTGCACCTCAGCTCCTCAGCACCACCAGGCTCCCAGAGTTCCCAGCTCTGCCCACTGCTTCCACCAAATAGAAACAACTTCAGCTGTTGTTTCTGGAGGATGGACATCAATTGATGGACATCACTGCATTCTTTAAGTTTTTCATAAACGTTTCTATACATTTACAGCAAGTAAAGCCTATATTTTTCTGTGTGTTCTAAAGTGCACTGTCTTTCATGATCTGACTGCCAGGAGAGCAACTCCTCATTGGGTTGCTAATTACTGTTTTTATTACATTTAAAAAACTTTGCAATTTTTTAAGTGATTTGTTTTAAGTAATTAGATGCTATGAATAAAACAAAAGAGTGTTTTTTTTTTTTTTAGAGATGGGGTCTTGCTATATTGCCCAGGCTGGTGTCAAACTCCTGGCCTCAAGCAATCCTCCTGCCTCAGCCTCCCAGAATGTTGGGATTACAGGTCTTAGCCACCTTGCCAGACCTAGAAGAGTTGTAAAGTGATCTTGGGATTGTCTTTACCAATCCATCTGAAAGATAAAAGGATAAAAAAGGCAGCAGGATAAAAATGCAGGATGGGGCTGGGCATAGTGGCTCACGCCTGTAATCCCAGCACTTTGGGAGGGCAAGGCAGGTGGATCACCTGAGGTCAGGAAGTTTGAGACCAGCCTGGCCAACATGGTGAAACCCTGTCTTTACTAAAAATACGAAAATTACCCGGGGGGTGGTGGCACTCGCTTGTAGTCCCAGCTATTAGGGGGATGAGGTGGGAGGATCACTTGAACCCGGGGCAAATGTTGTAGTCAGCCAAGATTATGCCACTGCACTCCGGCCTGAGTGACAAAGTGACGAAGTGACTGTCTCAGAAAGAAACAAGATAAAAAAGTGTAGGATCAACTCTTACCTCATTCTCCTAACATAGTTGTTCTCAGGTTGTGGTCCATGACACTTTGTGAGTTGCTGAGACCTTTCCAGGGATTCCATGGCACCGAAACTATTTTCAATGATAGTAAATATTATTTACCTTTCCACTGTGTTGACATTCATACAGAAACTAGAATTAAAACTGCTGGCATCTTAGCATAAACCAAGGCAGTGGCACCAAACTTTACTAGTAGTCACTATGTTTTTAGCCACCATACATTCAGAGGAGGAAAACGTCTCACTTAAGGACGCCCTAGGGCTGAGTGTGGTGGCTCACACTTGTAATCCCAACATATGGGAGGCTGACGTGGGAGGATCATTTGAGTCCAGGAATTCGAGGCTGCAATGAGCTATGATTGTGCCACTGCACTCCAGCCTGGGCAACAGAGTGAAATCCTGTCTCTAAAGAAGAAAAAAAAAAAGAAAAGGACACCCTAGATGAGCAGTAAATATTATAAATTTTGTTATATCTTAAACATTGAGTATGGGAAAAAACATTCATTCAAGGTGCAAAAAAGACCCATGGACGTTAATGAAACCAGAGTATGAAGAGTTCCTTGATATGGTCTTGGATTCCACATTGCAACAAACCTTAAAGAAACTACCTCTTGTTTTGGTTGTTCGTTTGTTTTTGAGATGGAGTCTTGCTCTGTCACCCAAGCTGGAGTGCAGTGGCATGATCTCAGCTCACTGCAACCTCCACCTCCCGTGTTCAAAAGATTCTCCTGCCCAGCTACTGTAATCCCAAGTAGCTGGGATTATAGGCACGTGCCACCATGTCTGGCTAATTTTTGTATTTACTTTTTTTTTCTTTTTTTTTTTTTTTGTAGAGGTGGGGGTTTGGCCATGTTGACCAGGCTGGTCTCGAACTCCTGACCTCAAGTGAACCACCTGTCTCATCCTCTGAAAGTGCTGGGATTACAGGTGTTAGCCACCGAACCAGTCAAGAAACTACCACTTGTTGAGTTTTGATGTAATAACCAGGAAAAATATCCATAATTATCTGAAAAGACTAATAAAATGCTCCTCCCTTTTCCAGTGACTTTAGCAGATATGAGAATCCAGTAGTCTTTTATTATGCTAGACATCAAAGAGGTTTGCAAACACATAAAACAAGACTACTGTTATAATTTTCTTTGTTTTGAAAACTACGGCTATTTTAAATTATAAAATATGTTAAAATGTTTGAAAGGTAACATGTATTGTTTTGTAGTTATTTTTAAATGAATTAATACATGTTTCATAAACTTCTCACTTGTCATTTCTTATATGGTAAATGTTGGTAGGTATAACTCACATAAACAAAGCTCTTTAGGGTCCCTAATGATGTTTAAGAGTGTAAAGGGGTTCTCTGAACAGAGTAGTTGAAAACTTGCTGACTTACCAGCCCCAAAACCTTGCCTGACTCACTGAGGAGCAGAAGTCCTTGAACTGTTTGCAACAAAAAAGAATTTATCAAGACCACTGAGAACCAGAGCGAGGTCCACATCACCACAATGGCACTAGCAGCTTGCTGGAACAGCCTGGAGGAGCCTGCCAAAGAAAGGAGATTTGAGGCTCAAATCATGGACACTACTGGGACCTTGACACTATCAAGACCGCTCTGAATTACAGGAGCTGTTCCCGTACTCTCTGTTCTTGGAGCCACATTTCCTAATTTTTACTTAATGCCAAGGACATCCATGCCTGGGCTTTCTCCTGATGTGTTTCTTCTTTAGTCTCCAAGAAAAAGCTTCCACTAATATTTTCTATATGCAGAAATATTGTCTGATGGAAGCAGAGAATAAATTCTGGAGAGTCAAGATAGATACTTGACTTCCTTTCTTTCAAGATTTACCTGCGGATATTTTAAACAGAGCCTATAAAAGTTGGGCCCAAGCAACGACCTAAATAGGTTTGCATATCAGGCACTAAGAGAGCCAGGGGTGTTAGCACCCGGAAGGTGGCATGAGGCTCTGAATTCTGCCTCACACACTGCATTTACCAATAGAGTATTCTGGATTGACAGTTCTCAAAGTGTGGTTATTTAAACCAGCAGCCTCAGCCTCACCTGGGAACTTACTAGAAATGCAAATGCTATAGCTCCACCCTAGACCTACTGGATCAGAAACTCATAGTTGAGGGACAGCAAATTGTGGGGTTTTTTTCTTGTTGTTTTTTTTTTTGAGACAGAGTCTCACTCTATTGCCCAGTCTGGAATGTAGTGGTATGATCTCAGCTCACTGCAACCTCTGTCTCTGAGGTTCAAGAGATTCTCTTGCCTCAGCCTCCCGAGTAGCTGGGATTACAGCCGCTTGCCACCACACCTGGCTACTTTTTTTGTGTTTTTAGTAGAGACGGGGTTTCACCATGTTGGCCAGGCTGGTCTTGAACTCCTGATTTCAGGTATCTGCCTGTCTCAGCCTCCCAAAGTGTTGGGATTACAGGCGTGAGCCACCGCGCCCAGCCAGGTTGTTTTAACAAGGCCCCAGTTAACTCTGATGCAGATTCAAGTTAGAGGACCCTACTCTAGATCAAAAGGGGCAAGAGGTTTTGTCTGTCACCTTCCCATGTACTATTGCAAGGTGTCTAATTCCTTTCCCAATGGGTTCTTCAGCTCCCAGCCACCTCTCCTACTTCACAGGAGACAGGACCTCATTTTTATATCTTGCTTCCACCCTTTTCCCAAATGAAATGTGAGCAAATAAGGCTTCGGGTATCAAGTTTTATTTCAGAAGGAATCCTTAAATGTGGAACTCAGAGGTGCTGCCCAGAGACTGAAGACCTTAGCTTTTCTCTTTACCCATGGGGCTTACCATTAAGTTCATTTCTTTTATAGTTTCACCTCTTTTTGAAAGTAGTTTACATTTAACCTCATGTTAGCTAGTGCATAACTGATAGAAACTTTCACGACTGGATATGTGAGCACTGCCCCTTTGCCTTACTTTTTCCTGCCGAATTTTAGAGCAAGATTTACTAGACAGATCCCTCCACAGCCATTTCTTACAACACCCAGGAAAAGCAGGAGGAACTTAAAGACTGGTATGTTGGACTCCCACTGCTGACACCACATGAACGCCTGCTGAGTGCTTCGAGGGCTAATTCAGCATCCTGACTAGAACTGCTAAGCCTGGCCAGCTGCATGAAAAATATATTCAGTTAAATGTATTACCTCTACTTGCAGAATAATTCATATTATGGGTTCTCCCATTGAGGACTCAGAAGTCTAATTTTCACAGGAAGCATAGTGCCTACTTAGAGAATCCAATGGATGAGGGCTCAGGAAACCAGAGCAATTGTCCCCCATCCCTACCCCACTGCACCACAGAGACTAGCCAGGGCAGTACTGTGGAAAGCCTCCAAAACCACCTGCACATATGGGCAATTCTGAGTCTTCCTGCATTGGTGAATGTTATTAGTATAGGCAACCAAGAGCACTAAGAAAGACTCACCTTCAGAGACTAGCATATATTTCTTCTAAAATGTGTCACTGGTTGCCACTTCAATTTTGTTTGCTTCTATTAATCATGTAATGAGCCAGGCTCAGTGGCTCATGCTTGCAATCCCAGCACTTTGAGAGGCTGAGACAAGAGGATTACTTGAGCTCAGGAGTTCATGACCAGCCTGGGCAACATAGTGAGACTTCGTCTCTATAAAAAAAATTTAAAAATGAGACAGGCACAGTGGTATACACCTGTGATCCCAACTACTCAGGATCCTGGGGTGGGAGATCACTTGAGCCTAGGAGTTCATGGCTGCAGTGAGCCATGATTGCACCACCGCACTCCAGCCTGGGCAACAGAGCAAGACCCTGTCTCTAAATAAATATGTAAAGAAATGTCTGAGATAATTTTATCACTGGAAGCACTCATTCTGAATGCCAAATAAATGTGCATATATACTTCATCACCTTCTTCCAGGTGGCATGTCTGCCTGTTAGCAAAATTGTTTCCAAGTTAAAGATATTGATATGTAACAGGGGTGGTTGGGGGGATCTTGATTTGACAAGCCTAAAATAAGTGTGGAACCATGAAAGAAAATTTAACTTTAAAATATTAAAGCCAGATTCCATGGTGAACATGAATAGCTCCAGTTACTCAGGAGGCTACGTTAAGAGGATCACTTGAGCCCAGGAGTTCCAGGCCAGCCTGGGCCGTATAGTGAGACTCTGTCTCTAAAGTAAACAAACAAACAAATAAATAAATAAGATATGAAAGTAATCTGGATGTCTCCCCTTTGGTGGCTCAAAGAGATAGAGTAGGAAGGAGGTTGGTTGGAGGGGAGTTCTGCGTTCTTAGCCTACACTATCCTGTTGAACTTTTGCAGCAAACAGTTCACCAAGTCCTGGGGAGGAGAAGTTTGCAACAGTCACATCTATTATGCCACTCTGCCTTTTGTCAGGATGACCCAATGTCAAAAGTAACATCATTGTGTTCTTAAAGATCTCCAGAGAAAGATTTCATTCCTTCATCTTTTCTCTCTAATGGCACAAAAGAGGACACTCTGGGGAAAATTCTGCAGCCTCTCTTTTCCTTTGTGGTACCACTGTTACACACTGACTGTATCTCCCCAAAATTCATACACTGAAGCCTTGATCCTCAGTGTGACTGTATTTGGGTATGCAGTCTATGTAATTAAGGTTAAATGTAGTCATAAGGGTGGGGCCTTAATCCAACAACATTAGTGTCCTTTTAAGAAGAGACACCAGGGTGTTTTCTCTCTCTCTCTCTCTCTCTCTCTCTCTCTCTCTCTCTCTCTCATACACTCTTTCTCTCTCTCTCCCGCTCTGTACATGCACCAAGAAGGGGTCTTGTGAGCACACAGTGAGATGGCTGCTGTCTGACAGTCAGAAAGAAAGCACTCGTCAGAAACAAAATGCTGCTGGAGCCTGATCTTGGACTTCCCAGTCTCCAGAATTGTGAGAAAATACATTTCTGTTGTTTAAGCCATGCAGTCTATGGGATTTTATTATGGGACTTTTGCCCTAGCAGACTAAGACAACCAATTCCATATGAGACGCAGTTGAATCAACCAGGGTTCTTGGTAGCAAGTAACAAAAACTGGCTCTGACTTGAAGCAATAAGGGATTTAAGGGAATATTATTTGGGATTCTCGGAATTGGTGGGAAGCTGAAAGAACAGGTTTGGCACAGCAAACACCATGGGAGAACTGCAGAGAAGGGTCATGATAAGTAAAACAAAGCAATGGCTTTGCAGTAAGCACTGTGATGATGCCTGGCACTACTGTGGGGAGTCTAACCTCTGAAATTCCTCTCCTTCCCTGTTTCACATGCACCAAATCCAAAGTTGCCAAGAGCAAGAAACTGAGTGGCCAAGCTTGGGTGACTTGGCCACTCAACCTGACCATAGCATGAGGCAGATGGAGAGTGGCCTCCCTAGAGGGAAGAGGCAGTGGGAGGCAGGAACCAGGATGCCTTTCGGCCAAGGTAATGCTCAACAGAAATGTAATTCCCAGTAAGGAAATTAGGTGGCAATAGGGAAGGAAAATGGATATACTGTGACCCATAGCAATAACATATCTGTCTTTCCCTGAAACGAAGGTAGGCATTGAATATGTAGTTGCAATCAAATCCTGGCACGTGCAATGTGGCATAAGAACTTTTGCGAGCACCCATATACAACCCATGAAGGGTAATTGTGGTCCCATTAAGCTTGAGTTCCATGAGCTTTGATTGCAACTTTTCGTTGTCCACACTTTTCCTACTCAAGGCTGCTGGCCGAGTAGTGAATTGCTTGGCATCCCTCCTGTTCACCATCCAACTGGCAGCATCGGCAGTTGTGTTGTACTTTGGCAGTTTTCTTTCTATCCCATCTTCGAGCTTGGCTTCTTACAAATCACGATGATTTTACAAGCATTTATCAACCTAGATCTTAATGTCGGTGGCCACTGTGAATGTCCCAGAGAAGTAAGGGATGTTCTGCAGTCACAGATAAATCTATCAGAACAGAAAAAATGGATCCATCTGTCCCAAGTAGAATCTATGTCACATCAAAAGGAGAACCAGTGAGTCACACTAGAGGGCAAAGTGTTTTCCACTTCTCAATAACCAAAGGACACACGACCTGACAGCCAGTGTCTCTCAGTCTTAGTAAGAAAGAAAAAACACTGCCAAGCTATGAGACAATATTTTTTATTATACAGGAAGTTTCTCTTATGCATATTGAAAAAGATGTTTTGGTCTTATTTTGACATAGGTTTTATAATAAATTGCTGTTGCGCACACACTAATAAGGGAAATGTAAGAAAAATTGCAGACAACTTTGGATTCACACCCTGACACGCTGAATTGCTTTAAAAAAATTTTTTTTTATTTCAATAGGTTGTTGGGGAACAGGTGGTGGTTGGTTATTTGAATAAGTTCTTTAGTGGTGATTTCTGAGATTTTGGAGCACCCATCACCCAAGCAGTGTACACTGTACCCGATGTGTAGTCTTTTATTCCTCACCCCCCTCCCACCCTTTTCCCTAAGTCCCCAAAGTCCAATGTATCATTCTTATGCCTTTGCGTCCTCATAACTTAGCTGCCACATATGAGTGAGAACACACGATATTTGGTTCTCCAGTCCTGAGTTACTTCACTGAGGATAGTCTCCAATTCCATCAAGGTTGCTGTGAATCCCATTATTTCACTCCTTTTTATGGCTGAGTAGTATTCCATGGTAGATATCTAGAACAGTTTCTTTATTCACTCTGATTGATGGGCATTTGGGCTGGTTCCATATTTTTGCAGCTGCAAACTGTGCTGCTATAAACATGCGTGTGCAAGTATCTTTTTCATATAATAACTTATTTTCCTCTGGGTAGATAACTAATAGTGGGATTACTGGATCAAATGGTAGATCTACTTTTAGTTCTTTAAGGAATCTCCACGCTGCTTTCCACAGTGGTTGTACTAGCTTAAATTCCCAAGAACAGTGTTCCCTTTTCACTGCATTCATGCCAACATCTATTTTCTTTTTGATTTTTTGATTAGGTCTGTTCATGCTGGAGTGAGGTGGTATTGCATTGTAGTTTTGATTTGCATTTCTCTGATAATTAGTGATGTTGAGCATTTTTCCATATGCCTGTTGGCCATTTGTATATCTTTTTTTGAGAATTGTCAATTCATGTCCTTAGCCCACTTTTTGATAGGATTGTCTTTTTTTTTTCTTGCTAATTTGTTTGAGTATGTTGTAGATTCCGGATAACAGTCCTTTGTCGGATGTATAGATTGTAAAGATTTTCTCATCCTCTATGGGTTGTCTATTTACTCTGCTGATTATTTCTTTGCTATGCAGAAGCTTTTTAGTTTAATTAAGTCCCATCTATTTAATTTTGCTTTTGTTGCATTTGCTTTTGGGTTCTTGGTCATAAAGTCTTGCCTAAGCCAATGTCTACAAGGGTTTTTCTGACATTATCTTCTAGAATCTTTATGGTTTCAAGTCTTAGATTTAAGTCTTTGATCCCTCTTGAGTTGATTTTTGTATGACAGGTGAGGATCCAGTTTCATTCTTCTACATGTGGCTTACCAATTATCCCAGCACCATTTGTTGAATAGGATGTCCTTTCCCTACTTTATGCTTTTGTTTGTTTAGTCAATGACCAGTTGGCTATAAGTATTAGGCTTTACTTTTGGGTTCTCTATTCTGTTTCAGTGGTCTATGTGCCTGTTTTTATACTAGTACCATGCTGTTTTGGTGACTATGGTCTTATAGTATAGTTTGAAGTCAGATAATGAGATGCTTCCAGATTTGTTCTTTTTGCTTAGTCTTGCTTTGGCCACGCAGGCTCTTTTTTTAATTTTTAATTTTTTTGGTTCTATGTGAATTTTAGGATTGTTTCTTCTAGTTCTGTGAAGAATGCTGATGGTATTTTGATGGGAATTGCATCGAATTTGTAGAATGCTTTTGGCAGTATGGTCATTTTCACAATATTGATTCTACCCATCCATGAGTGTGGGATATGTTTCCATTTGTTTGTGTCGTCTATGATTTCTTTCAGCAGTATTTTGTAGTTTTCCTTGTAGAGGTCTTTCAGGTCCTTGGGGTTATGTATATTCCTAAGGTTTTGTTTTGTTTTGTTTTGTTTTATTTTTTCAGCTGTTGGGAAAAGGGTTGAATTCTTAATTTGATTCTCAGCTTAGTTGCTGTTGGTGTATAGTAGAGCTACTGATTTGTGTACATTAATTTTGTATCCTGAAACTTTACTGAATTCATTTACCAGTTATAGGATCTTTTTGAATGAGTCTTTAGGGTTTTCTAGGTTTACGATCATGTCATCAACAGTGACCGTTTGACTTCATCTTTACTGATTTGGATGCCCTTGATTTCTTTCTCTTGTCTGATTGCTCTGGCTAGGACTTCCAGTACTATGTTGAATAGAGGTGGTGAAAGTGGGCATCTTGTCTTGTTCCACTTCTCAGGGAGAATGCTTTCACCTTTTCCCCATTTAGTATAATGTTGGCTGTGGGTTTGTTGTAGATGGCTTTTATTACCTTAAGGTATGTCTCTGGTATGCCGATTTTGCTGAGAGTTTTAATCATAAAGGGATGCTGAATTTTGTCAAATGCTTTTTCTGTGTCTATTGAGATGATCATGTGATTTTTGTTTTTAATTCCATTTACATGGCATATCACATTTATTGACCTACATATGTGAAACCATCCCTGTATCCCTGGTATGAAACCCATTTGATCATAGTAGATTATCTTTTTGATATGCTGTTGGATTCGGTTTGCTAGTATTTTGTTGAGGATTTTTGTATCTATGTTCATCAGGGATATTGGTCTGTTGTTTTCTTTGTTATGGCCTTCCCTGCTTTGGGTATTAGGGTGATAGCGGCTTCATATAATGATTTAGGGAGGATTCCCTTTTTATCTTGTGGAATAGTGTGAATAGGATTGGTACCAATGCTTCTTTGAATGTCGAATAAAATTCAGCTGTGAATCTGTCTGGTCCTGAACTTTTTGTGTTGGCAATTTTTAAATTACCATTTCAGTCTCGCTGCTTGTTACTGGTCTGTTCAGAGATTTTATATTTTCCTGGTTTAATCTAGGAGGATTGTATATTTCCAAGAATTTATCCATCTCCTCTAGGTATTCTAGTTTATGCACATAAAGGTACTTACAGTGGCCTTGAATAATCTTTTGTATTTCTGCAATATGAGTTGCAATATCTCCCATTTTGCTTCTAATTGAGCTTATTTGAATATTTTCTATTCTTTTCTTGGTTAATCTTGCTAATAGTCTATCAATTTTGTTTATCTTTTCAAGGAACCAGCTTTTTGTTCCACTTATCTTTTGTATTTTTTGTTTGTTTGTTTGTTTCAGTTTCATTTAGTTCTGCTCTGATCTTCGATATTTCTTTTCTTCTGCTGGATTTGGTTTTGGATTGTTCTTGTTTCCCCAGTTCTGTGGAGTGTGACCTTAGATTGTCTATTTGTGGTCTTTCAGACTTTTTGATGTAGGCATTTAATGCTATAAACCTTCCTGTTAGTACTGCTTTTGCTGTATCACAGAGGTTTTGATAGATTGTATTCCTATTATTGTTCAGTTCAAATAATTTTTAAATTTCCATCTTGATTTCATTGTTGATCCAATGATCATTCAGGAGCAGGTTATTTAATTTCCATGTATTTGCATGATTTTGAGGGTTCCTTTTGGAGTTGATTTCCAACTTTTTTCCACTGTAGTCTGAGAGAGTACTTGACATAATTTAGATTTTCTTAAATTGACTGAGACTTGTTTTGTGGCCTATCATATGGTCTACCTTGGAGAATGTTCTATGTGCTGATGAATAGACTGTATATTCTGCAGTTATTGGGTAGAATATTCTACAAATATCTGTTAAGTCCATTTCTTATAGGGAATAGTTTCAGTTCATTGTTTCTTTGTTGACTTTCTGTCTTGATGACCTGTCTAGTGCTATCAGTGGAGTATTAAAGTCCCCCACTAGGCCGGGTGTGGTGGCTCAAGCCTGTAATCCCAGCACTTTGGGAGGCCGAGACGGGCGGATCACGAGGTCAGGAGATCGAGACCATCCTGGCTAACACAGTGAAACCCGTCTCTACTAAAAAATACAAAAAACTAGCCAGGCATGGTGGCGGGCGCCTGTAGTCCCAGCTACTCGGGAGCTGAGATCCGGCCACTGCACTCCAGCCTGGGCGACAGAGCGAGACTCCGTCTCAAAAAAAAAAAAAAAAAAAGTCCTCCGCTATTACTGTGTTGCCATCCATCTCATTTCTTGCGTCTAGTAGTTATTGTTTAATATATTTGGGAGCTCCAGTGTTAGATGCATATATATTTAGAATTGTGACATTTTCCTGTTGGACACATCCTTTTATCATTATGTAATGTCTCTTTCTCTTTTTTTACTGCTATTGCTTTAAAGTTTATTTTGTCTCATGTAAGAGTAACTACTCCTGCTCACTTTTGGTGTCCATTTGCATGGAATATCTTTTTCCACCCCTCTACCTTAAGTTTATGTGAGTCCTTGTGTGTTAGGTGAGTCTCCTGAAGATAGAAAAAACTTGGTTGCTGAATTCTTATCCATTCTGTTATTTGGTATCTTTTAAGTGGAGCATTTAGGCCATTTACATTTAATGTTAGTATTGAGATATGAGGTACTATTCTATTCATTGTGTTATTTGTTTCCTTAATATCTTATTTTTAAAATTTTGTTATTGTTATGTAAGTCCTGTGAGATTAATGCTTTAAGGAGGTTCTATTTTGGTGTATTTTGAGGATTTGTTTCAAGATTTAGAGCTCCTTTTAGCAGTTCTTGTAGTGCTGGCTTGATAGTGGCAAATTTTTCAGCAATTGTTTGTCTGGAAAAGATTGTATTTTTCCTTCATTTATGAAGCTTAGTTTCACTGGATACAAATTTCTTGGCTGATAATTGTTTTGTTTAAGGAGGCTAAAAATAGGACCCCAATCTGTTCTAGCTTGTAGGGTTCCTTCTGAGATATCTGCTGTTAATTTGATGGGTTTTCCTTTATAGGTTATTTGATGTTTTTGCCTTACAGCTCTTAAGACTCTTTCCTTCATTTTGACTTTAGATAACCTGATGGCTATGTGCCTAGGCAATGATCTTTTTGTAATGAATTTCCCAGGTGTTCTTTGAGCTTCTTATAGTTACATGTCTAGATCTCCAGCAAGGCTGAGGAAGTTTTCCTCCATTATTCTCTCAAATATGTTTTCCAAACTTTTAGATTTCTCTTCTTCCTTGGGAACACCAATTATTTTTAGGTTTGGACATCTGACATAGTCCCAAACTTCTTGGAGGGTTTAGTTATTTTTTAAATTATTTTTTCTTTGTCTTTTATGGATTGGGTTAATTCAAAAGCCTTGTCTTTGAGCTCTGAAATTCTTCAGAGTCGCACATAGTCATCAGGTTATTTAAAGTCAAGACGAAGGAAAGAATTTCAAGAATCTTTCTTGTTCAGTTCTATAGCTGAGACTTTCCAATGCCTTTTTCATTTCTCTAAGTGTATCCTTGATTTCCAGAAGTTGTGATTGTTTTTTATTTATGCTGCCTATTTCACTAAAGAGTTTTCCTTTCATATCTCGTATCATGTTTTTGATTTAAGTTGGACTTCACCATTCTCTGATGCCCCCTTGATTAGCTTAATCATTGACCTTCTGAATTCTTTTCTGGCAATTCAAATATTTTGTCTTGGTTTGGATCCATTGCTGGTGAGCTGGTATGATCTTTTGGGGGCATTAAAGAATTTTTTTTTTTTTTTTTTCTGTCATATTACCAGAATTGCTTTTCTGGTTCCTTCTCATTTGGGTAGACTAAGTCAGAGGGAAGATCTGGGATTCAAGGGTTGCTGTTCAGATTCTTTTGTACCATGGAGTGCTCCCTCGATGTGGTGTTCTCCCCCTTCCCCTAGGAATGGGATTTCCTGAGAGGTGAACACTAGTGATTGATTTTGCTCTTCTGGGTCTAGCCATCCAGTGGAGCTACAGGGCTCTGGGGTTGTACTGGGGAGTGTCTGCAAAGAGTCCTGTCTTCAGGTCTTGCAGTTGTGGATCCCAGCACCTGCTCCAATGGAGGTAGCAGGGGAGTGAGGTAGACTCTGTGAGGGTCCTTTGTAATGTTTTTGTTTAATATTCTGGTTTTGTGTTGGTTGCCCTCCAGCCAGGAGGTGTTGCTTTCAAGAGCACTTCAGTTGCAGTCCTATGGGGGGAAAGCAAACTTGCCCTAAGGACACCTTGCTAAGTAGTCAGGTTTCTCAGGAGGTGGGCAAGACCATAGAGCTCCCAAGAGATTATGATCTTTGTCTTTGGCTACCAGGGTGAGTAGAGAAAGGCCACCAGGTAGGGGCAGGGATAGGCATGTCTGAGCTCAGTCTGTCCTTGAGGGTGGCTTGCTGTGGCTGTTGTGGGCGATAGGAGGGTGGTTCCCAGTCTAATGGAGTTATGTTCCCAGGGGGATAACGGCTGCCTCTACTGAGTCATACAAGTGGCCAGCTAAGTGGGGGAAAGCCAGCAGTCACAGGCCTCACCCTGCTCCCATGCAGCCCGCAGTTTTCAAAGTCAGTCTCACTTCTACTGTGCCCCGCCCCCCAACAGCAATGAGTCTATTTCCAGGCAGCCAGTGACCAGGCCTGAGAACTTGCCCCAGACCATGAGCCTCCCCATTGAGAAAGCAAGCAGACTCACAGTTTCTTGGCGTCTCAGGGAGACTTCAGTGGTGATCCAGTTCCTTCAAACGGTCTTTGGATTCTCTTGGCTTTCCTGGTATATTCTCCTGGTAGTTCTTGGAGAACAAGTTCAGGAGGTGAGTCTCCACATACTGCTCTGTCCATCGGAGGGGGCGCTGCAAGCTAGTCCTGCCTCCTGTCTGCCATCTTAATCTGAATCGCTTTTTCAAAAAAGTCGCCAATAGTTGTGTTTTTCTACCTAAGCTGTCCTCTGTGCCATGAAAAGTTTTAATGATACAGCATTTCTCGTTTTTTGTTTGTTTGTTTGTTTGTTTTGAGACGGAGTCTCGCTCTGTCGCCCAGGCTGGAGTGCAGTGGCGCAATCTCGGCTCACTGCAAGCTCCACCCCCCGGTTCACGTCATTCTCCTGCCTCAGCCTCCCGAGTAGCTGGGACTACAGGCGCCCGCCACCACGCCCGGCTAATTTTTTGTATTTTTAGTACAGACGGGGTTTCACCGTGTTAGCCAGGATGGTCTGGATCTCCTGACCTCGTGATCTGCCCACCTCAGTCTCCCAAAGTGCTGGGATTACAGGCGTGACCATACCCGGCCGATACAGCATTTCTTGAAAGAACCCATGAAAAAGCTAAAGCCAGTGGTGCTAAGCTCTTAAGATGGCCCCGCAATTATTGAAGAGTTTGACTTCTTTGACTTCTGCTTTAGGAATTGCTATACTCATCTGATTCACTTTTTGCTTCTTTTCTCCCTCACAAAATAACTGTCCCTATGGATGTTAAGAGTGCTCCCTGACTGTTCCAGGACCTTTCCAGGTGACTGCCACCTGCCCCACAGACTTTGATGCTGGTTGTTGTTGTTGTTGTTTTTAGCTTAGGCAATGGCAGCTACGTAATTGCTGATGTCTAGGCAACGGTGACTATAAAACACTGAATATAAGACATATATAAATTTCAGAAGCATTGAAACATTAAAAAAAAGTAGAATTCTAGAATTAATTTAAAAATGAGATACGAAGGTGCTCTTTAAACTTAGAAACACTGCCAAATGAGAAGCTATTAATGTGGCCTTGTAACAGTTATTGTCAGCCAGGACTGAGCAGTTGGCCTGTGTATGTATATTGTGCTGAAGCGGCTATGTTGTCTGGGTTATATACCCGGGATTCATCCTCTCAGGCCAGGAAAATTTAGGACAGGGAAACACAGGAGGAGTTTAGGAGTGGAGGTTTAATGGACAGAAGAAAAGAGAAAGAAAACCAGTTCTCTCTATAGAGAGAGGGGTCTTCCGAAAGGAGAAGACCATCTGGTGGCTGAGGAACCCAATTTGACATTCCAGCTTGAGGCTGTGGTGTCTGATTTGCATAAGGCTCACAGATCGGTTGGATCAGGTGTGACATTTACATAACGGGGTCGGGAAGACTGGTCTCCCACCCTAATCTTATTAGGCAAGTGAACTCTTCCCTTGGCTGGGGCCCTCTTGTCTGCTCCTTATTGTACACGTGGCTGGCAGAAAAGGGAAGATGGAGCCGCCATCTTGAACATGTCTGGTCCTTAGTTCCTGCCAGCATTTCCCCAAGCAAGCACCCAGCTTGCTTGTCTGTGTCTGCAGCTCAACTTTACAGGCTGCGCTTTGTTAGAAAATGATTTGGGGCTGCTTTTCATTAAAAAGAAAGGCTTACTGAGGACTCCCATACCCTATCTGCCTAAGTGATTTCTTCTTAACCCCTATATCAGTGCCATTTTGACCCAGTCATTTTGATGAATTCATTTTGACCTCCACACAATTTTTCATAGCTTTAATGAACAGCATTAAATGTTGGAGTGATTTGTATGCTACCAGGAAGCGCAGGCAACAGACACCCTAATCATCTCCACCCCCATCCCACCCCTTATCTTGCTCTGGAGTCTGACCTTGTCCATTGCCTCACACTCTCCTCGAGCTTGAGTCTTATCCTGAGGGAAGGTGGAGTGAAGCCCAGACAGGGTCAGGGTGCCTTGATTTAAAAAGCTGCCTTGCGTGGGCAGGTGGGCTTTGGGTATCAGTGGGCCTGGGATTGGGAGAGGGCCACTGTCTGGACTCTAAAAGGGAACATTTACATTTAGGGTTAGAAAGAGTATGACAACCATGATTGACAAGGCAGAGCATTGGTGGCTGAACCAAGATCAAGGACTGAACTGTGTTAGTCTGTTCTCACACTGCTATAAACAAATACCTGTGACTGGGTAATTTATTTTTAAAAAAGGAGAGAGAGAGATTTAATTGGCCTATGGTTCTGCAGGCTGTATAGGAAGCATGGTGCTGGCATCTGCTCAACTTCTGGGGAGGCCTCAGGAAACTTTCCGTCATGGCAGAAGACAAAGTGGAAGCAGGCACGTCTTACATCACTGAAACAGGAGGAAGAGAGGGAGTGGGGAGGTACCACACACTTTAAAATGACCAGATCTCATGAGAACTCTATCATAAGAACAGCACCAGTGAGATGGTACTAAACTACTCATGAAGGTTCCACTCTCCCATGATACAGTCACCTTGCACCAGGCCCCACCTCCAACATTGGGGCTTACAATGTGACATGGGATTTAGGTGGAGACACAAATCCAAATTATATCAGTTAGCATTGGCCAAGAACACATGGAGAGTTCAAAGAGTTAAACAAATCAAGTCACAGGCAGCACTAATTATCTGAGTACAATGATCAGTACATCTGGGTTGAAGACCTTCTATATACTTCCTTCCAGGGCAGGTACTGGATAGGGGATGGGCTGGCCCAGGTCTAAAGAAATGAATGGTAGATGAACTATAGCTGAATGGGGTGAAGAGAACTGGGCCTGTGGTGGAGTCTGATTACTCCTGGTACACATGCAAGGCTGACACAGGCTCCAATACTCTTTGAGCATCTTCGTGCAAAGCAGAGTTCTTTCTCTGGCTCTCAGAAGGATTTTCCGATTATTTTCCATGGTCTTTCCCTGCAGTTGCTGTGACTATCCTCAGTGAGACAGCTTAATTTCAGGTGTAGAAACAACAATAGATGCAGTCTCATCCAAAGTTGTTGAACCCAAGAAAAGATGATGACAACTCAAAACAAAAATGAAAGTTTCTTTAAGGCATGGCCACCTCACAGCCACACTCGCAGCTGGAGTTTCCTGCTAACGTGACCCTTGAGTCTTTGGAGGTCCGGGCCAACTGACAAAACAATTTGCTCACGATGGTGGCTCACTGACAAAGAGGAAATCTCTTATGGACTGCTGGGGCAGCCAAACTTGTCCAAAGAACACAGCTTTGTGGTACTGTAGCCACAGGGAACTACTGGGCGAGGAATTCTTTAATTTTCCACAGTGAATGCTCCAAAGATGACAAGCTCTGCAGGAAATCCTGAGTCCTATATACCTATATATATCCCCACCGCTGGTCCTATTCAGCCCTAATCAAGGATTACATCATCAATGAGCTTATCCACAATGACAAAGAAGAAAAACAAAACCCAGGTTGCAAACGCCTGCACACAACTTGCTTTTGACAGCATGTTCCAGCATTCTCCAGGAAAGAGGAAGCTACGGAAATGTTTAGTACAAGTAGCTGCAGGGCAGAGAGCTGTGGGAAGCCTGGTGTTGAAGGAATTGTTTTTATTTTTATTACCTTTTATTACCTTTATTACCATTTTGTTTACCTTTTTGGTCTGATCAAAAAGTAAAGTTTTTGATCAGTAAGTCAATTTTTTTTAGAAGTCAAAGATAAAGAACACACAGTATAATGAGGCCATATAATTAAGTGGTTTCTAATTTCCAATAAAATAAACTAAATTTATGGGCAGAAGTTATCAAAGGCTTATCTATTTCACACCAGGCCAGAATAACTTCCATGACTTTACTAATGATTTCCCAGATATTATTCCCTCTTGCTGATGGGGTGGTAACTTCTCTGAATGTATTATACGACACAGACCATCTTAGCAGACTGCAGTGAGGGATTATCCTGCTAGCCTTGAAGGAGGGAACTGTTGTGTTGGTAGCAGACCATATGGCAGGGATCTATGAGTGGCTTCTGGAAGCTCAGAGTGGCCCCCAGCTGACAGCCAGTGAGAAAATCCCTGGAGACCTCAGTCCTATAATCTCAAAGAATTGAGGCTGGGCATGGTGGCTCACACCTGTAATCCCAGAACTTTCAGAGGCCAAAGTGGGCAAATCACCTGAGGTCAGGAGTTCAAGACCAGCCTGGCCAATATGGTGAAACCCCATCTCTACTAAAAATACAAAAATTAGCTGGGCACCTGTAATCCCAGCTACTCGGG
This sequence comes from Rhinopithecus roxellana, assembly GCF_007565055.1. NCBI lineage: Eukaryota > Metazoa > Chordata > Mammalia > Primates > Cercopithecidae > Rhinopithecus > Rhinopithecus roxellana. The sequence goes on along the minus strand of NC_044559.1, from coordinate 97,010,383 downwards.
AGGCTGAAGCAGGAGAATAGCTTGAACCCGGGAGGCAGAGGTTGCAGTGAGCCGGAATTATGCCATTGCACTTCAAGAGCTGAGTGACAGTGTGAGACTCCATCACAAAAAAAAAAAAAAAAAAAAATCAAAACCAAAAACCTCAATGCTCTGTGAGCTTGGAAGAGGAGCCAGAGCTCCAGAAAGGAATGCAAGGCCACTGATCCCTTGATTGCAATATTTCTCTGCTACCAATGCAGCAATGAACCACCTGCTACATGCGTGCATTTCTTTTTTTTTTTTTTTTTTTTTTTTTTTTGAGGTAGGGTGTTGCTCTCTCTCCTAGGCTGGAGTACAGTGGTGTAACCATAGCTCACTATAGTCTCAATCTCCTGGGCTCAAGTGATCTTCCCTTCTCAGCTTCCTGTGTAACTGGAACCACAGGCACGTGTCACCATGCCTGGCTAATTTTTAAATTTTTTGTAGGAGTGAGATCTTGCTGTGTCGCCCAGGCTGGTCTCAAACTCCTGGCCTGAAGCTATCCTTCACCATCCACATTGCTGGGATTACAGGCATGAGCCACCACATTCAGCCTACATGTATGCATTCCTCAAGGGCAGATTATATAAAGTGGATATTGTTAATAAATATTGCCAGTTGCCCTTCATGGCTATACCAATTTACACTCCTGGTACAGAAGTCTACCATGACCATCCATGTTTGGGAATGTCCAGTCCCCCACCTCTTACCAGTGCTTGATATGAACATATCTCTGATAACCAATAAAGTTGAGTGTCTTTCTTATATTTCTTGGCATTTGGTTTTCCTCTTCTGTGAAATGCCTTTTTGTACCTTTTGCCCTTTTTTCTATTGGGTTATTTATCCTTTTTAAAGTTGATTCATAGACATCATTTTGTAAATCCTGAATAGTAATCCTATTTCTATTGTATAGATTGCAAATATGTCATATTTGAAATCTGTAACTCATACTTTTTCTAAAACTTGTTTATGATTTTTCTGCCATACAGCTTTTAATTGTTTACATGTAGTCACATTTATTAATTTTATGTGTTTTGATTTGGTGCTTTATTTTATTTTGCAAGGCCTTCCTACCCCAAGATTGTAAAAAATATTATTCTGGCCGGGCGCGGTGGCTCAAGCCTGTAATTCCAGCACTTTGGGAGGCCGAGACGGGCGGATCACGAGGTCAGGAGATCGAGACCATCCTGGCTAACACGGGGAAACCCCGTCTCTACTAAAAAAAAAAAAAAAAAAAAAAAAACTAGCCGGGCGAGGTGGCAGGCGCCTGTAGTCCCAGCTACTCGGGAGGCTGAGGCAGGAGAATGGCCGTAAACCTGGGAGGCGGAGCTTGCAGTGAGCTGAGATCCGGCCACTGTACTCCAGCCTGGGCGACAGAGCGAGACTCCGTCTCAAAAAAAAAAAAAAAAAAAAAAAAAAAAAAAAAAAAAAAAAAAAATATTATTCTATATTTTCTTACAATATTTTAATAGATTTGTTCTAATGTCTTCACTTTCATTCCATATGGAGTTGATTTAGAGTTATCCACTCTTTTACTCACCCCAACCTTATCATTGCTCCTGACGTTGCGTTGGGCAAGGTCCCAGTGATTTCTGCGTTGCTGAATCAAAAGGACACTTTTAAGGCCAGGTACAGTGGCTCACACCCATAATCCCAATACTTGGGAAGCTGAGGCAGGTGAGGTAGGAGGGTCACATGAGTCCAGGAGTTCAAGACCAGCCTGCGCAATACTGTGAGACTCTCTCTCCAAAAATATATTTTTTAAAACATTCTGCAGCCTCATGCTATATATATATATTTTTTTCTCAATAGCATTTGTCAGCAATGAGCCCATCATTTGTTTTTTAGAACCCTTTCTTGGTCCCTGGGACAGCATACTCTCCTAGCTTTCTGATATGGTTTGGCTTTGTGCCCCCACCCAAATCTCATCTTGAATGGTAATCCCCAAGTATTGAGGGAGGGACCTGGTGGAAGGTGATTGGGTCATGGGGGGAATTCCCCCTTACTGTTCCCGTGATAGTGAGGGAGTTCTCTTGAGATCTGATGGTTTTATAAGGGGTTCCTCCCCCTTTGCTTCCCTCACTCACTCTCTTTTGCCTCCTGCTGTGTAAGACGTGCCTCTTCCCCTTCCACCATGATTGTAAGTTTCCTGAGGCCTCCCCAACAATGAGGAATTGTGAGTCAATTTAACCTCTTTTCTTTATAAATTACCCAGTCTCAGGTATGTCTTTGCAGCATTGTGAAAACAGACTAATCTACTTTCCCTCTATCTCACTGGCCACCTTGGTCCCTTTTATTATCTTTATTGAGTCATCTTCCTCTTTCTAATCTCAAAGTGTTGGTATTTCTCAAGGTTTGGTTCTGAGCTATCTTCTCTGTCTCTCCCTTCGGGAATCCAAGCCTTATATAATCTTTATAATGATGTCTTCATTACGTCTTTAGCCTAGATGTCTTTCCCAAGTTACAGTTTTGTACATTCTGATACTCACCTAACATTTCTCTTTGGATATTCTACAGCCATCTCAACTGAACAACTGAACACATTCAGGATGGAAGCCTGAATTCTCATGCTGTATTCCAAATCTGTTTTCTCTCTTGGTCACCATCCACTCCTGTGACCCAGACCATACACCTAGGCATCATCCTTGGGTGTTTCTTTTTCCTTTCTTCTTTTTTTCACCCCCATATCCAATCCATCATCAGTCCTGTCAACTTTATCTACCAAATATTCCCTGATTGGCTCTGCTGTCCTCTGCCTCCACTTCCCATCCTCGTCCAGGCTACTATTGTCTCTCACTCACTCCTCTGCATGGTCTCCCTGCTTCTATTCGCTCTCCACACAGCCGTGGTCTCCTTTCAAAAAATGGGTCACTTTAAGCTTCTCAGTGACTTCCCATTCTCTTTAGAACAATCCAGACTTCTTCCTGGGTGCTCTAAGACCTGGTGTGACCTGGACTCTGTGGCTCCACCCCCATGTGGGGCCACCCTCCACCTTGCTCTCCCATCCCCTTCAAATCTCTGAACAAACCCAGTTCTTCACCACTTCAGGGCTGTATTAGTTCCCTGGGGCTGCTGCTACTAATTGCCACAAACTTGGTGGCTTAAAACAACAGAAATCTGCTCCCTCACAGTTCTAGAGGCCAGAAATTCAAAACCAAGTAGCTTACAGATGAGAAACTCAGGTTTAAAAACGGGCACATAGGTGATTCCTCAAAGAGCTGAAAACAGAACTACTTTTGACCCAGCAATACCATTACTGGGTATATACCCAGAAGAATATAAATCATTCTGTCATAAAGACACATGCATGCATATGTTGGTTGCAGCACTATTCACAATAGCAAAGACAGGGATCAACCTAAATGCTTATCAATGGCAGACTGGTTAAAGAAAATGTGGTACACACGCACCATGGAATACTATACAACCACAAAAAAGAATGAGCTCATGACCTTTGCAGGGGCATGGTTGGAGCTGGAGGTCATCATCCTTAGCAAACTGATGCGGGAACAGAAAACCAAATACCACATGTTCTCACTTATAAGTGGGAGCTAAATGATTAAAACGTATGGGCACATAGAGGGCAATGACAGACACTGGAGCCTGCCTACCTGGGAGTGAAGAGTGGGAGGAGGGAGAGGATCAGGAAAAATAACTGCTGCATATTAGGCTTAATACCTGGGCAATGAAATAATCTCTATAACACACCGCCATGACATGAGTTTACCTATGTAACAAAAGTAAAAGTTTTCAAAAGAAAAAAGAGAAAAAGACAAGGGCCACACAGCTTCAAGAACCACTCCCTGTTTTCTGCCTACACGACTCAATATCCACAATAAGATACTTTTTGGTAACAAAAAATCACTGTCACAAGAAGAAAGACCAGAGAGCATCTTTGTCGCATAGTGTCATTCAGTGGAGCAATTGGACTAGAAGCAGGTTCTGAAAAGCTCTATTACTGTGGATATGGACTAGACTATGGGAATAACTAACATGCACTGTCTCTAGGTTTTTTACATTCATATTTATACAAAAGAAGAATATGAGCTCTAGAAGACTGGGCTGATGAGATGAATTGTCTCCTGTGAGAAGAATTTCCTTAGACATGTTTGAACATCCAGTTCTGTGTTCCACTCTGAGTTTTGTCTGTTCCTGAGGCTTTTCAATCGACCAAAGAGAGGAATTAGGACTCTTTGTGACTCTGCCTATAAAACACCGCAGGGCTCCACCTTCCTCCAGACCAAGTGCCAGGCCACATTTACACTTCAGTCTCCATGTGACTGCTTTGAAAGGGCCTGCTTTTCCTCTCGGAGGCTTTTGGGATCTGGGCAGACACACACCCTGAAGTTATCTCCTCTTAAGCAATGAAACCAGGGATTATCTTATCTTGGTAAGCACAGTGATCTTAGGAGGACAGCCACTCACCTCCCAGAAGCATTGGAAAGTCTCCAGGGAGCAAGGGAAACCATTCCAGGCTGGAGCCTCCTGGAGAAGTTTCAGGTCACACCAAACCATTGTGCATGCAGAGGCCTTCACCAGGAAGGGCCCTTTAGAAGCCAGTTCCACTTTTCCCTGCAGCAGAAGAGTGGGCACGGGCGGCGAAAGCATCTTTCACCGCACATACCTGGAAAACAGGAATCCCTGGTTGCCTTGGCTCCAGCCCAGCCCCCACCTTTCATGCTTGCAGGGGAGAAGAGCCTCAAGTACTGCAGGGAGCCACGCGAAGGTCTCTGTTTCACGCCAGTCTTCCAAATGCCTTGTGAGAAGCTGGCAGTCCACATTTTCATCTGCTTTTTAGTTTTACTTTTATTTGTTTAGTTTTTAGAGACAGGATCTTCCTCTTGCCCAGGCTCAAAACCCAGCTCATGCAGTCTCCAACTCCAGGGTTCAAGTGATCCACCCACTTCACCCTCTCAATTAGCTGGGACCACAGGCACACGCCACCACACCCAGATAGTTTTTTAATTTTTATCTAGACATGGGATCTCACTGTGTTGCCAAGGCTGGTCTTAAACTCCTGGCCTCAAGAAATTCTCCTGCCTCGGCCTGGGATTACAGGCGTGAGCCACCACTCCTGGCCTCATCGGCATTTTATATGTTTAGTTTTCAAACTTCCATCTCCTCCTACCGTTTGCCTCAAGACTCAATCTCTTGGGTCCCTAACTGGTTTGCTGGTTGATGTCACACACAATGAGTCTGGTGGGTGAGGGGAATTTTAGTAAGCAAAATTAAGCCTTTTTATTTATTTATTTATTTATTTTTGAGATGGAGTTTTTCTCTTGTCGCCGATGATGGAGTGCAATGGCATGATCTTGTCTCACTGCAACCTCTGCCTCCAGGGTTCAAGCTATTCTCCTGCCTCAGCCTCCCCAGTAGCTGGGATTACAGGCACCCACCATCACACCCAACTAATTTTTGTATTTTTAGTAGATAAGGGGTTTCACCATGTTGGCCAGGCTAGTCTCAAACTCCTGACCTTATGATCTGCCTGCCTCAGCCTCCCAGAGTGCTGGGATTAGAGGCATGAGCCACTGCACCCGGCCTAAGCCTTTCTTTACCTCAGGGCTTGTCTGACCCCCAATGGACGAATTTATGTTTTACAGCTCTGAGAGAAGGTGTGGTACACAGAACTTCCCAAACATACATGATAGAGTACACCGGTTGCTAGTGATACCAAGGACACAATTTGGAAGGTATTGCACTGAGCCATACACCTCCTCTGTCCTCAGGACAGTGGGAAAATGGTGAGGATAATAGTCACTGCGTGTCTGTATGTGCAAGAGCTATGCCATGCCTTTTGCAGGCATTACCGTGTGTAGCTATAAGCTCCCAACAACCTGAAGCTAGGCGTCATCAACCCTTACCCTTAGATGTGAGAGGAAGTCATTGCAGCCACTGCAAGGTTTAAACACTAGAAGCACTCAAACATAAAACTGTACTAAGAGGACATCTGTATGATTATCCGTTCAAGAAACTGGGCCATTGTACTCAGCGAGGAACAATCCACGGTGGTGTGTGGTGCGTGGCAGTGGTGCACTCTGCCTGCTGGCCAGTGAGGTCATGGTGGCTTTGACCATGAGATAGGGATGGCGTGGGGGCAGGGGGCGTCCGTGGATGCATCACAAATAACTCAGTCAGAAGATACTTTGTGCTGTGCAAATCTCAGAAATTCATGGAACAAAGGTCATTTATAATTGAATAGGAGTTACTGTAGATCCATGGGGTGGAGGAGACATCCCAGAAAGAAAGGCATGGTGAGATGGTGAGAACCAGCAGTGCCCTCAGCAGGGAGGGACCCACGTGAGGCATTAAAAGAAGGGAGCAGGCAGGTGAATTTCTATTTTTTTGGAGAAAGAACTGATAAACTGTATCCTTGTTGTTTTTTTTTAGACAGGAACATTTATTTAGTTAGTTTTTATTTTCAGAGATAGTGTCTCACTCTGTCACCCAGGTTGGAGTGCAGTGGTGCAATCATAGCTCACTGCAGCCTCAAACTCTTTGGTTCAGGAGATCCTCCCACCTCAGTCCACCAAGTAGTTGGGACTACGAGTACACACCACTATGCTCGGCTAATTTTTGTACTTTACTTTTTGTGAGATAGCATGTTGCTACATTGCCCAGGATGGCCTCGAACTCCTGGGCTTGAGTGATCTTCCTGCTTCAGCTTCCCAAAGAGTTGGGATTACAGGCCTAGCTGCCTTTTTTTTTTTTTTTTTTTTTTTGAGACAATATGTCGCTCTGTTGCCTAGGTTGGAGCTCAGTGGTGCAGTTTTGGCTCACTGCAGCCTCAACCTCCTCCTGGGCTCAAGTTATCCTCCTACCTCAGTCACCTGAGTAACTGAGACTACAGGCACGCACCACCATGCTCAGCTAGTTTATTTTCAGTATTTTTAGTAGAGACAGGGTTTTTTGATGTTGCACAGGCTGGTTTCAAACTCCTGAGTTCAAGCAATCCACCCACTTCAGCCTCCCAAAGTGCTGGGATTACAGGTGTGAGCCACCGCGCCCAGCCCTAATATCCTCTTTCTGCTCCAGGATCTCACCCAGGAGACGGCACAGCATTTAGTCATTGTGTCTCCTTAGGCTCTTCTTGACTGTGATGTTTATTTAGACTTTCCTCGTTTTCGATGACCTTGACAGCTTTGAGGAGTACAGGTCAAGTATTTTTAAGGAATGTTCTTCAATTTGGCTTAGTCTGATGTTTTTCTCGTGGACAGGGGTTAGGGGTTTGGAGGAGGAAGACGAAAGAGGTAAAGTGCCGTTCTCATCACATCATTTCAAGGGCACGTACCATCAACTCCATTCATGTGGCTGTTGACTTTGATCACCTGGGTAAGGTAGAGCTCATCAGTTTCCCATCTGTAAAGTTACTCTCCCCTGTCTCCTTTCCCTTCTACACTCTGGAAGTCCCCATGCATGACTCACACTTAAGGTATGGAAAGCTAGGCTCTTCCCCCTTGAGAAGAGACTATCTACTTAAGTTATTTGAAACTTTTCTGCATGGGAAATATGTTTATAGGCCCCATTTTTTTTTTTTATTTCAAGAGAGAGTCTTGTTCTGTTGCCCAGGGTGGAGTGCAGTGGTGCGATCTCAGCTTACTGCAACATCCATCTCCCGGGTTCAAGCAATTCTCCTGCCTCAGCCTCCCGAATAGCTGGGATTACAGGCACATGCCACCACGCCGGGTTGATTTTTGTATTTTTAGTAGAGACGGGGTTTCACCATGTTGGCCAGGCTGGTCTTGAACTCCTGACCTCAGTTGATCCACCCCCCTCGACCTCCCAAAGTGCTAGGATTACAGGCTTGAGCCACCACACCTGGCCTCCCTTTTTTTTTTTAATTTGATGATGAATGTATATCAGCATGGGCTTGTGGACATTTATGTTATACTTTGTATAAATATTTATAAATATCGGTATGTTAATTATTTTGTTGCTTAAAGTACGTCAACTTTGGCCACTGCGAGCTCCTTCAGTTGGTTCTAGTGTCTTCACTCCATGCATGTGTTTTGTTCATGTGTTTGTTTGTTGCAGGGGTAGGGGGTGTTTTTTGCTTTTGTTTTGGTTTTGAGACCATTCTTACCTTCTGGCACTACAAAATGTTGGCTTTTCTTGTATATCCTCTAGAAACAGCCATTTCTTCAAAACACCCTGGTCCCTTCTATCAGAGAATGGTGTTAGAAACCACAATCTAGGCCGGGCGCGGTGGCTCAAGCCTGTAATCCCAGCACTTTGGGAGGCCGAGACGGGCGGATCACAAGGTCAGGAGATCGAGACCATCCTGGCTAACACGGTGAAACCCCGTCTCTACTAAAAAATACAAAAAACTAGCCGGGCGAGGTGGCGGGCGCCTGTAGTCCCAGCTACTCGGGAGGCTGAGGCAGGAGAATGGCGTAAACCCGGGAGGCGGAGCTTGCAGTGAGCTGAGATCCGGCCACTGCACTCCAGCCTGGGCGACAGAGCGAGACTCCGACTCAAAAAAAAAAAAAAAAAAAAAAAAAAAGAAACCACAATCTAGGTGCTGGGTGCTGGGTGTGTGTGTTGTTACTGGAGAGTCATTCCTTCTAGGCTCGCTCAGCAGATGGCAAAGAAATGTGTATACTAACCCATGTAGGTAGCCATCTGTATCTAAATTAAGCTAAATATGAGTTCACATTGATGGCTCCAACTCTAACTTGACACTGCTTGGATTATTCCAGCCTTCTCTCTCTCTCTCTTTCTCTCTCTCTCTCTTTTAAATAGAGATGGGGTCTTGCTGTGTTGCCTAGGCTGGTCTTGAGTTCCTAGGCTGAAGCAGTCTACCTGCCTCAGCCTCCCAGCATGCTGTAATTACATATGGGAGCCACTGCACCTGGCCCTCCAGCCTGCTCTTCCTGCTTGTATGTAACCCTGCATTCCAACAGGAAGACACCTGACTCCTGCCACCTGCCATACATTACTTCATTGTTCGAGTCCAGTAGACTTGACTTAGTAACTAGACTAGTGGATTTGAAATTGTGAAACCATATCCCCATGGCAGCAATCTTACCAGCCAAAGTACAATGCTGGCCAGGCATAGTTGCTCATGCCTGTAATCCCAGCACTTTGGGAGGCCGAGGCGGGCAGATCATGAGGTCAGGAGATCAAGACCACAATGAAACCCCGTCTCTACTAAAAATATAAAAAATTAGCTGAGCGTGGTGGTGGGTGCCTGTAGTCCCAGCTACTTGGGAGGCTGAGGCAGGAGAATGGGGTGAACCTGGGAGGCAGAGCTTGTAGTGAGCAGAGATCACGCCACTGCACTCCAGCCTGGGTGACAGAGCAAGACTCCATCTCAAAAAAAAAAAAAAAAAAAAAAGGTGCAATGCTGATGGGCACTCAGTGCCTTTTGCCGCTGGTCCTAGAGTTGGCATACATTCCCCAAGTGACTTCACCTAATCAGCACCTTCTCTCCCCACCTCCTCTAGTGAGGGTGTATCCTATGTTTGTAATGCAGTCCGTCTTTTGTCATAGTCTTCATTCCATCCTAGGATCCTCTAGCTTCCTAAATAATTTTTTAATTTGAATAGATTAAGGTTAACTCTTTCTGCTGTAACGTTCTATGGGTTTTGACAAATGCACCAAGTGATAGATCCAATAGTATAGAATAGTTTCATCATCCTAAAAAATTCCTTATGCTTCACCTATTTTAACCTCTCCTTGTATTTTTGTGTTTTTCCATTTTCAAGTAAGCAGATATTTTACACAAGTAATGATACATAGCTAATTAGAAACCAGTGTAATCCTTAATTGCTTTATATAATATATTTATAATAAATAAAAGGTTTTTCAAAATAATATTATTACAAACTGTGTTTATTTTGTACCTTACACACCTTATATCCCATGTTAGGTATAATAACGGACAGGCTAAAGCTTCTCTGTTGAGATCATTGTGTTCTTTTGGAGTAGAGATAACTAAAATTCCAGAAATATCACTATTCTAGATGAGGTCAGGGCCTAGCCCCTGTAGCAAGTGGCAGAGTCAGTGTTTAAATATGGTTCAACTTTCCACTGGACCAAACAGCCTTTCAGAGCTGTCATAAATCTAGCGGCTGAAAAATCTTAGCAAGGACCTTCTTTTGCTTGCAGCCAACTTTTGCCCCACTCCATTTTCTTTTAAAGCTAAATCATGTTTATTTACAAACTCAAAGTTTTGCAACAAAGGTAATATGATGCTCACTCGGCACCCAGGATTGGAGTGAAATGCAAAAAATAATTTATTTACCCCCATGCTTGTAGTCAATTGCTATTTTTCATTGACTACAATTTTATGGTCTCAAGAGCAAATCTCATGGCGGTTAAACTTTTATGACTTACATTAATTCAGTGTCCTTGGCTGTCATGTTTCTCAATTTGCTGTCAAGCCACAGAAATATATTTTTAGGATATTTCTAAGGGAAGCAGTATGGAGACTTAGACAAAATTTGTGGCAAGACTTCTTGAGAAACTAAAGCAGGTGGCTTCACACACACATGCACACGCACACACACACATGCGCACGCACACACACACTGCCTTGCGTGTAAGAGGACAGGCTGGGCGCGGTGGCTCATGCCTGTAATCCCAGCACTTTGGGAGGCCAAGGTGGGTGGATCACCTGAGGTCAAGAGTTTGAGACCAGCCTGGCCAACATGGTGAAACCCTGTCTCTACTAAAAATACAAAAATTAGCTGGGCGTGGTAGCCGGCTCTTATAATCCCAGCTACTCGGGAGGCTGAAGCAGGAGAATCGCTTGAACCTGGAAGGCGGAGGTTGCAGTGAACCGAGATCGTGCCATTGCACTCCAGCCTGGGTGACAAGGCAAGCGTCTGTCTGAAAAAAAAAAAAGAAAAAAAAAGATGAGTCCTTTGGGAAAGGCAGGCATATCACAAAAAATCCCTTTGCATGTACCTTGTAATTCCCAGGCCTGAGTTTCTGCTTTTGGTGTTATTTCTGCCTCCCTCCTTGGCATGGTGCAGGGAAAGGCATGATACCAGAGAATAGGGAAGGCAGGAAAGTTGGAGGGAGGGAAGGTGAAAGTAGGTAGGAAAAAGGGAGGGAATGAGGCAGAAAGTGAAAGGAAAGGAGGATGAAAGTGGAGTGACGAAGGATGAGGTGCCAGGAGAGAGGAAGGTGATTTCCTAAGCACTTGCGGTGTTTCAGGTCATGGGCTATTTATTTGACCTCCATGTTCTCACTTATTCCCAATGGCTACGCATCAGGTGAGATTCTACCACTGAACTAACTGTGCTTCCTCATGACTGTGTGACAAAGAGGATGACCGAAGTGACACCAATGATGTCAAACAAGGGAGGGGAGACAATGATGGAGAGGATCAAAAAACCAAGTAAGTGCTGCGGTGGCTCACATCTGTAATCCCAGCACTTTGGGAGGCTGAGGTGGGTGGATCACCTGAGGTCAGGAGTTCCAGACCAGCCTGACCAATACGATGAAACTCCGTCTCTACTAAAAATACAAAAATTAGCCCGGCATGGTGGCATGCACCCATAATCCCAGCTACTTGGGAGGCTGAGACAGGAGAATCACTTGAACCTGTCAGGAGGCAGAGGTTGCAGTGAGCCGAGATTGCACCGTTGCACTCCAGCCTGGACAATAAGAACAAAGCTCCATCTCAAAAAGAAAAAAAAAAAAAAGCAAATCAGAAGCAAGACTTTCATCATACGGCAAATTGTTTCTCCCAAAGTTAAGTGACTTTTTTTCACTTAACCCGATTACAATTTTCTGCCTCTAACACACCCTCTCCTGATCAGAGATAATAAATGTGTAACCTTATTCTTGCATTATTAGTCATGAGCCCTGGATAATATCAGGGCCCTGGGCTCTTTTGTCTTCAGAAGATTTTCCTCCATTAAAAAAAAATTAAAATTATATTTTATGGTTATGTTTGTATAAAGATAAATACATCAATAGTATATATTAGAACATTTTCTCCTCTGACTTTAAAAGAAAGTAAAACATTTTGTGGGTGTCTGAAAGTATTGTGAGCCCTAGACTCTGGCCCCACCTTGCCTAATGAGCCATTGGCTCTCACAATACTCTTTATCAATTGATAAGTGAGGGTAGCTTGCACGTGTCACCAAGTGGTGACTGAGTCCTGACTCCTGGATTGGAGGATCGATGCTGTGTGTGACCAGGGAGTCACCTTTCTAGTGCTAAGCACCAGTGGTTGAATTCAACTGATCTTCATTCACAAGATATTTTCTTAAATGTCAGCAGAACATATATACACATTTTTTTTAATTAAAAAAAAATAGAGATGGGGGTCTCACTGTGTTGCCCAAGCTGGTCTTGAACTCTTGGGCTCAGGCAGTTTCCCCATGTCGGCCTCCCAAAGTGCTGGAATTACAGGCATGAACCACCACGCCCAGCCTATGTGCACATTTTAATCAAAAAGTTTTATGAAAGCAAGCGCTTGGGTGAATGGAAAAGGGAATGAGTTTACTTAGAGTTTTGCACCTCGGTCCATCCTGTGCATGTTTCTGTCCCATAAAAAAACTGCCTGGAGAATAGCAGAGTGACCTGGAGCTGATAAGGTATCAAGGAATAGAGAGACTTGTCATTCTCTCCCCTGTGAAGATTCTGAGGGCGTGGGTACTTGAAGAAAAATAACAGATAAGGCAAGATAAGATAAAAGAAAAAGCAAATTCCAAAGACTCTTCTTTTCTTCTTGTAAATTAAATACTATTCTTAGGGTCTTTCACAATTTTTAGTATTTATTATGATAGTCCTCAGAATAAAATAAGGCATTTATTACCAAATCGATCTATCATCTGAATATAGCGCTTGCATTTCTGAAAATCAAATCACTGGAGAAGTTCACAAAGGAACCTCAGGATGAATTATTTTTTAGAGTAATAAACATCTCCTAGAATGTAGTCCTTCTGTAGACTGGGGGAGTGGATTGGAACGTGAAAAGTGAGTTTCCTAAAAAAGTAGACATATGCGGGAGGTACAGCAGAAGGCATTTATTTTGCATTTGAGTTGCATTTTTCTAAACTACTTCTTCCAGATTTTTGTGTGACTCATGTCTTATCTTTGAGGTCTTAGCTTAATATTTTTCACTAGGATGAAAACTTTGCTGACCACCCTATAGTTCTCTATGCCACCATCCTATTTCTTTTTCCTAATAGTACATGTGATCATCTGAAGCAGTTAAATACTTGTTGATTGCTGGTGGGGTCACTTGTTTGTTATTTGTCTTCCACTATTAGAATGTAAGCTCCATGAGAGCAGACAACATGTAGGTTTTATTTCACTGTTGAATTTTCAGCATCTAGAATGGTGCTGGCATGTGTTTGTTAAATGAATAATTGAATGAATGAATGAATGAACTCCAAGTGCCCTCCAGAGAACCTTGGAACCGGATATGGTAATATTTCTGGGAAGTAACTAGGAGATGTTAACTAGATCACTGCGTGTTAGAGCTGGAGGGTCCTGGACTGTCATCTGACCCACTCACGCATTTTCCAGATGAAGATGATCCAGTGGCACAGAGAGGTAAGAATTGCCCAAGACAGAACCACGCAGAGGTTCACGGGGCCCCAGCTGTTTCCAATTCCTGAAGCAGGCCTCAAACCACAATTTAAAAATAAAGCCATATGAAAATCAAACAGGGTACCCACCAAAGTCATCTTCTCTAAGATAAATAAGTCTGTCTCCTCTCACGCAGCTGATATTAATCAAGGCAAGACCATCCGAACACCGAAAAACAAACAAGCAGCTCTCTCTCTTTAAGCTTTCAGCCCAAGCCAAGGAGCTTCTCACTCTCATTTCCTCTCCTTGCTTCCCGCTGTCCCTGACTCAAGGTGATACAAATGAAAAGGCCTGAATTTATTAGGAGTTTACCATGTCTTGGGCATTATACTAAGTGTCAGACATTCCCCATCTATTATCCTCATCTTATAGGAGGGGAATTTAGGCCAAGAGACTTGAGATATTGGCCTGAGGTCACAAAGCTAATAATAGTGGAGTTTGGGCACCATCTCAGGTTGTCTGACGCCAAGACCTGGATTAAAATATTGTACTTTAACTTAACTTTTAAAATAGATCATACATTCACAGTATTCAAAATTCAAAAAGTATATATAGGTTTACTATAAAAACTCCCACCTACACAGAACCACACAGTTTCTGTCCCTAAAGGCTAAGCAACATAATGAGCTGCTTAGGGATTTTTCTAGAGATACTGTGGACATAGACAAATCAGTGGAGGAGTGTGTGTGTGTGTGTGTGTGTGTGTGTGTGTGTGTGTGCATGTCTGTGTGTATCCTTTTGTCAACTTTTTGCTATGGAACATGTTAAACATATACAAAAGTGAACAGAATCGGCCGGTGTGGTGGTGCATGCCTGTAATCCCAGCACCCTGGGATGCCAAGGCAGGCAGATCGCTTGAGCCCAGGAGTTTGAGATCAGCCTAAGCACCATGGGGAGACCCCGTCTCTACAAAAATTATGAACAATTAGCTGCATATGGTGGTGCATGCCTGTGTGGTCCCAGATACTCAGGACACCGAGGCAGGAGGATCTCTTGAGTCTGGGAGACAGAGGTTGCAGTGAGCCAAGATCATGCCACTGCACTCCAGCCTGGGGACACAGTGAGATCCCTTTCCAAATAAAATAAAATAAGTAAATAAATAAATAAGTGAACAGGTTCCTACAATGGGACCTCCATGTTCCCCTCACCTGCTACAGGTATCAAATCCAGAATGATCTTGTTTCATCCACAGCCCAGAGTCCCCTCCCAGATATCATAGCATTTCATCTACCCATATTTGTGTATCTATGGAAAAGATGGAGAGTTTTAAAACAGAACATAAATACAATTATGACCCCTGAAAATTTACAATAATTCCTTATGATCATCACATATCTAGTCAGTATACAAATTTCCAATTGCCTCATACATGTAATTTTTTTTTTTTTTTTACAGTTTATTTGAATCAGGGTTCAGGAAGGTCCACAGAATACAATTGTTGATATGTCTTTTAAGTCTCTTTTAATCTATAGATTCTTCCTCTACTTCTCTTTTTTTTAGTTCCTTGCAATTTATTTGTTGAAGAAACCAATTTGTCCTGTAGAATTTCTAAGTTTGAACATAAACAGTAGCATAAAATTCATACTGTTTTGCATTTTGCTTTTTTTGCTTAACAAAAGTCATTAATCCATTCAACAAACATTTACTGATGGCCTAATGTTATTCTTTTTCATTTTTGAAGTAATTCGTGAATATATGGTATTCTTAATTTATTGATATATTGCAGTTTTACATCTTTTGGGGGTATGTGTAATATATATACAATGTGTAATGATCAAATCAGGGTAATTAGGATACGCATCATCTCACACATTTACCTTTTGTTTGTGCTGGGAACATTACAATTCTTCTCTTCTAGCTATATTGAAGTATACAATAAATTATTGTTAACTGTGATTTCCCTACTGTACTATTGAATACTAGAACTTAATCCTTCTATCTAAGTATTTTTGAATTTATTTGTATTTTAGAGACAAGGTCTCACTTTGTTGCCCAGGCTGGAGTGTGGTAGTGTCATCATAGCTCACTGCAGCCTCAAACTCCTGGGCTCAAGTGATCCTCCAGCCTCAGCCTCCCTCATAGCTAGGACTACAGCCACATTATCGCCATGCCTAACTAATTAAAAAAAAAAAAATTTGTAGAGATGGTATCTCACTGTGTTGCCCAAGTTGGTCTTGAACTCCTGACCTCAAATAATCTTCCTGCCTTGGCTTCCCAAAGTTCCAGGATCACAGGCATGAATCTCGGCACTTAGCCATTGTAACTATTTTTGTACCCCTTAACCAACTTCCCTTCATACCCCTTTCCTCCTTCCCTTCCCAGCCTCTGCTTATTCGGTTCTACACATAGGAACATAATAGCAAACAAAACAAGCACACAAAGAAATAATCCCCACCTTCATGGAATGTATATTTTAGTGGTTGTTTCCAAGCTTTGGCATTATAAACAATACAGCATTTTGCATAGAAGAGTGCAATCCATAAGGTAAATTCTTAGGAGCAAATTGTCAACTCAAGGGGTAATGCATTTAAACTTTTTATAGAGATGCAGCATTTTTGTTCAATTAAGTTTTACCCATTTCCACTCCCACCAACAATGTGGGAGAGGGCCTACTTCCCCTATGCCCTCACCTGAGTAGTATTAAGGTGGTTTTTTTTTTTTTAATCTTTTCCCATTTCTTAGTTGAAAAATTGTCATCAGCATAGTTTTGGTTTTTTATTTTCTATTTTGTTATTACTATTTTTAGAGACAAGGGTCTCACTATGTTGTGCAGGCTGGTCTGGAACTCCTGGGTTCAAGCAATCCTCCCATCTCGTCCTCCCGAAGCACTGGGATTACAGGTATGAGCCACCACAACTGGCCTGTTTTCATTTATCTTAGAAAAACATTAGGCTTCGTTTGCATGTGTTTAACAGACACTTTGGTTTTCTTTTCTGCCCATTCATCATTTTCCTGTTTTTCTGTGAGCCTTTGTTCTTCTCAGTTTGTAGGTACTCGATGTACCCTAGAGGAATAAGCCCTTTCTTTGCTCTGAGTTGCAAATATTTTTTCCTGTTTATTATTTCCCCTTTGCTTTGAGTGTGGAGATTCTTACCATTTAGAAAAAATCTGATTTTTAAAAAATGTAGTCAAATTTAGGCTGGGCGCGGTGGCTCACGCCTGTAATCCCAGCACTTTGGGAGGCCGAGGCTGACCAACATAACAATATGGTGAAACCCTGTCTCTACTAAAAAATACAAAAATTAGCCAGGCATGGTGGCAGATGCCTGTAATCCCAGCTACTCAGGAGGGCAAGGCAGGAGAATCGCTTGAACCCTGGGAGGCGGAGGTTGCAGTGAGCCGAGATCACATCACTGCACTCTAGCCTGGGCAACACAGCAAGACTCTATCTCAAAAAAAAAAAAAATGCAGTCAAATTTATAATCTTCTCTCTCATGGCTTCTGAGTTTTGCATCAGAGTTAGAAAAAGCCTGGATTGTTAGTCACCAGGTTATTTCACTGGCCAAGATTGTCTGAGTTAACCCACAGTAATAAATAACCACAGACTCTCACTGGTTTAACATAACGAAGCTAATTTCTTGCTCACACCACACACGTCCAGTACAGACCGTCCGTGCCTGCTTTCACTCTGAGATCCAAGCTTCAGGGGCCACCTTGACCTGTATGTCTATCATCACTGTGCCAGGAGAAGGTGTGGTGGCAAAGGGCACACCAGCATTTGAGGCTTTCACTCACATTTCATTGGCCAAAGCAAGTCCTATTCCCCACCTGATCTCCAGGTGAGAGGGCAGTGCCATTCTAGGTGTGCCCCAGAGAAAGGGAATGTGTGTGAGGTCCCTTAATGATGGCCACAGGCTCCTCCTCCCTTGCTCGAGTCCAGGTGAAGAACTGCTTATCTAGCAACCCCAATTCTGTGACTTCCCCTGACACATCCACACTCAAAGTAATGCAATACAGACCCACAGAGCAGCAGATTGCTACTAGCTGAGTGTATGATCAGTTTGAGTATCTGGATGGACCAGATGTTCAGAGAGGGTGTGCCTCTCTGTCCTTCAATGTCCCAGCCCTAGGCCTAAGCGTCATTGTTCTCCAAGCATGTGGAGGCTCCAGCTTTCTCACTTCCGGAGCCGAGGTGACACTGTTACACACTGGCTAGTTTAGCTTTTTTGGGTGCAACATCTGGAACAAATGTGTAACTTGATGTTGGTCACTTTTACACAAAAATAAATAGTCTGTATCCGACAGACCCAGTGAAAGGTGCTGTTTGTTTAGACAGTGGATTTTTTTGCAGAATTCACGAAGCCAATGGATCTTGGAACTCTCAACATAAGCAATAAGGAAACTTGAAATAAACCCTTATAAAGCCTAAGAGATAGGAATTTTTTCTTCAGCGTGAATCGTGAGCTAGTTATTGTTCCTAAAACTGTAAACCAAATTAATTATGCCTATTCAGCAGCTGGAGAACAGGAAGGATCCGGTACCTGCCTTGTGTTCAAATATAGACTCTTAAGAGACAAGAGGTGTGTTCAATTTTTCTGCTTGCTAGAATATATTCTCTTAAGTTTCTTCAAGTAGCAGGGTTCTCTTGTGAGGATATATACATAAGTAAAATGAGAAGCAGGGATCTCATAGGAACCTAAGGATGGAAGCCAGTGGATACCAGGACTTTGATGGAAATGAGACTATATCCAAAGCAAGGCCGAGAACGGTGGCCCAAGCCTGTAATCCCAGCACTTGGAGAGGCCGAAGCAGGTGGATAGTTTACGTGCAGGAGTTTGACACCAGCCTTGGCAACATAGTGAGACCTTGTCTCTACAAAATAATAAATAAACACCTAAATAAAAAACAAATACAAAGCATTTCTAGGAGCTCATTCAGCAGTAGCAGTGGGGCTCTATTTAGAAGGACCCCAGGGGAAGAGTGGGCTTTTGAGAGTGACACGGGTGCTTCGGAGGGATGAGCAGCAGTGGGAACCTCCTTCATGTCCTGGGATGGAAAGCTGACAGGTCATGACATTCAATGGTTAAGGAGCTAACATAAGTGTCAGTTATCTTTTGAGGATCCAGGCCACGTACTCACTACAGAGACAGAGACAGTGAGGACAGAGATATTAGATAATAACTTCTTACCTTGGAAAATTATAGCATGAAAAAGATAAATCTGGGCCGGGTGCGGTGGCTCATGCCTGTAATCCCAGCACTTTGGGAGGCCAAGGCAGGCAGCTCACCTGAGGTCAGGAGTTCAAGACCAGTCTGGCCAACATGGTGAAACTCCGTCTGTACTAAAAATACAAAAATTAGCTGGGCATATTGGTGCATGCCTGTAATCCCAGCTACTCAGGAGGCTGAGACAGGAGAATCGCTTGAACCCGGGAGGCAGAGGTTGCAGTGAGCAGAGATCATGCCACTGAACTCCAGCCTGGGTAACAAATCAAGAGTCCATCTCAAAAAAAAAAAAAAAAAAAAAAGATAAATCCCAGTTTGGGATTAGTCAGTTTAACTATTAAATTTTTAAAAACTTATATTTGAGTCATGGCAGAAAAACAAACAACAACTGTGGTGGGTTGCATTATTTATTCCAAATATTTGTTCCTCCTCTCTACTAGGCTAACCCCAAGGGGGCCCCTCCCTGGCACCCCGCCTGGTGGGAGGAGTACATGTCTTGCCCGTTGAGGACAGGGTTTGCCATGTGGCTTTCTTTGTCCCATGGAATTTATACAATGCCTGAACAGATGTGTTAAGAGCCATCAGTGTTCTGGGAGTTGCATGGTTCTGCCATTGCTTTGTTCCACAAGACTAAGATAGAGGCTGTTCCTTCAGCCTGTATTACAGAACAACAACAACAACAACAACAACAACAAACAGAGTGAAATCTGACCCATTGCCAAAACGTATATGAGCAAGGAATAAATATTTGATGTTGTAAGGCACTAGGATTTTGGAGGACATGTATTATTGCAACATTATCTAGCTTAAGCTGATGGATGTAGGTATTACGACCGGAAATGGGATGCTGCTCTATTTAAAATCCTGAAATACATAGTGTGTTTCCTGCAACAACGTTTTGCCTGCAACAAGAAAAATGGACCGAATGAACTTGTGGCTTTTGTTAAGAAGCAGGAAAACAAAACATTGGTAGCACGAGTTTGCTTCTATTGCTTGCATCTGACACGGGACTACAAGAAATACATAAACACCAAAAACTATTTCCAGCCTAAAAGTAGAATTGAAATAAAATATGGGTGATCCAGATATTACAAAGTTAGAATTTGGAGTGAAGAAGATGACAAAGTAAGGAGAACAGGGTAAAAGCTGTTAGAGAAGCAATTCTTCTCGAAACCTTCACATTGGTTCTACACCCTTGGTATTTTCTACTTCTTCCTTGCCTCTCTGGAGTGGCTAAGACAGAAGGTCAGGGGACCGGGGGTTGTCAGTCACAGTGGAGGGCACAGGTATGGTACGTGTACTCAATGCTTAATGCAGACGTCCAGCTCTTTTCTGCCACTCAACTGCCAGCATGCTGGAGATCAGACCCGTCCTCTCCAGCCAGGAGATTCTAACAGCCTCGGGAGAATCTTACCAGTATCTGAAGACAATGACACTAAGGGGTCCCCCAACAAATGTCTGCACACATCACACTCTAGTGTGAAAGTCACCAAGTCCCAATCATGAACTCAGAACTTCCAGTCAGCTTTGTATTCCTCAGCTTGTTTTTTGTTTGTTTGTTTTGATTTGTTTTTTGTTTGTTTTGTTTTGAGATGGAGTCTCGCTTTGCTTGCCAAGCTGGAGTGCAGTGGCACCATCTCACTGCAGCCTCTGCCTCCCAGGTTCAAGCCTCGGCCTCCTGAGTAAAGTAGCTGTGACTACAGGTGCACACCACCATGCTGGGCTAATTTTTTTGTATTTTTAGTAGAGACGGAGTTTCGCCATGTTGGTCAGGCTGGTCTCAAACTCCTGACCTCAGGTGCTCCGCCCACCTCAGCCTTCCAGAGTTCTGGGAATACAGGTGTGAGCTACCGCGTCCGGCCTCCTCAGCTCTTAAACTGTGCAGGCTGAGGATTAGCACGCAGCTGAGAAGACTGAAACAGAAAAGAATCAGCTTGGAGAAACAGAGACCATTCAGGAAGAAAAACACTTTTATACATAATTAAAAACTTTAAATATATATAAAACATACATTAAAATTGTTAAAGTTTTATATATAATTTAAAACTTTAATATATATATAGCATATATATTTATGTTATCTTATCTTGTCCCGGTACCGAGGTTTCTTCTTTCTCCTCCATGACCTACCATTTGGATCAGCTGAGAATCCTCATTTCACCCTCACAGAAATGTTCTTTGACCTACTCTTGGGAGCTAGAGATAGATTATGGTAAGTTTGGACCCAGGAAGTTCTGGGTAGCCTACTTGCCTGACCACATCACTGCTGAATCCAGACCCTGCTCCACAAATGGATGCCTCAGTGATGTGCTCCCACGTTGCCAGGTTTCAACAATGGTCTTGCCCCTGACCTTCCCAGAAGGGATGCTCTTTCATATCCAGAGTTTAAACCCAGAGATTCAGTTGAATTTCTTCTCCCAGGAACCGAGCGGCAATTTACTTGTTTGCTACTCAGTCAAAACTGAGCGATGCATTTTTTGAGGATACAAACATGAGTTGGAAATCTATAAAGAAAAGCAAAGGAATCACTAGCACAGAAGTCCGGAGAGGGATTTCCTGAAGGTGGAGACTAGGGGCTGTCTTAGAGAAGAATATCAAAGGGCGCTTCTAAGCTACTGACATGATCCTCCTTTTGAGCCTGAGAGAAGAGTATGCAGGGATTAATTTTATTATTCTCAGGTTTGTACATAAATGTTTTCTATTCTATTATGCATGATACATTTCACAATTTCCTCTTCTGATTTAAAAAAGAGTCAAGTACCAGTGAATGATTTAAGAAAACAAATCAAATCAAAAGACTGAGGAAGCTCTGTGTTCAAAAAACAAACAAAAAAGGATACATACATATGCACACATCCACACAAACATGCACACACACACACACATACACACACACACACACATTTGCCTTTGTCCACATAAAATGCCCATGGAAGGATCCATTACAAAATGGTATTCCAAACTGCAAATGGGCTGCCTGGAGACCAGGGTCACAGAACTCTCACGTTCTGTCCTTTTATAGTTTTGAATTTTGCCACACTTGAAAGTTTTACTTAGAAAAAAACAAAACAAACAAACAAAAAAAACTTTTTTTTTTTTTTTTTTAATAAAAGAAAGAAGCCTGATAAAACCAAAGCAAATGTTATGGAGGATGCAGAATCATATCTTGCTGACAGGAGAGCAAATTGGTAAACCTCACTGGAAAGCAATTTGGAAATATCTCACCAAGTTGAGCCAGCGACTACACTCCTAAGTATATGCTCTAGAAAAACTTCTTTCGGCCGGGCACAGTGGCTCACGCCTGTAATCCCAGCACTTTGGGAGGCCGAGGCGGGCAGATCACGTGAGGCCAGGAGTTCAAGACCAGCCTGGCCAACAGGGCGAGAGCCCGTCTCTACTAAAAATACAAAAATTAGCCAGGTGTGGTGGCGTGCACCTGTAATGTCAGTTCCTCGGGAGGCTGAGGCATAAGAATCGCTTGAACCCAGGAAGTGGAGGTTGCAGTGAGCCGAGATTGTGCCACTGCATTCCAGCCTGGGTGACAGAGTGAGACCTTGTCTCAAACTACCCCCCCCCAAAACAAACAACAACAGAAAAAAACTTTCTTATGTGCATCAAGAAACATCGACAGGAATGTTCCAACCAGCCTTGTACATGATAACTAAAAAAAGAAGGAAGAAAGGAAAAGGGCAGCAACCTAAAAGTTCCCAAAGAAGAGAATGTGTTTAAAGAAATTCTGGTTGAGCCACACCATAGACTATCATACAGCAGTGGAAATGAATGAACATGGGTAAAAATCACAGACAAAATGTGGAAAGTGGTAAAGAGCAAAGGATATGCACTATATATATCATGTATGCAATGTTCAAACACATGAACAAATTGTATAGATCTAGTTTCATATATACACACGCATATAGGAAAGTCTGATGTGGCTAAGAATGACAAAGATGAAATTCAGGATAGTGGCTGCCTTTGGGAAGACAGTGGGACATAAACCATGGGTAAGGTATATACAGGCTTCACTTGTAAGTGTCATGCTTTATTTCTGAAGCTAGGTGATGAGCACATGAATTTCATTATGTTACTATCGCTAAATAGGGTGAGTGCAGTAGCTCTTGCCTGTAATTCCAGCACTTTGGGAGGCCAAAGCAGGAGGATTGCTTGAGGCCAGAAGTTTGGGACCAGCCTGAGCAGCAGAATGAGACCCTGTCACTACCAAGAGAAAATAAAATTACCTGGGCTCAGACTCATGCTCCTGTAGTCCCAGCTACATGGGAAGCTGAGACAGGATGATTGCTTGAGTTGAAGAGTTTGAGGCTGCAGTGAGCTATGATCACCACTGCCCTCCAGCCTGGGTGGCACAGCAAGACGCAGACTAAAATAAATAAAATAAATAAAATAAAATTAAATAAAATAAAATCAGAAAGACAGGCAACAAGTCAAGGAGGATTTCAGAAAAAAGTGTCATCAAAACCCCAGGGTAAATAAGAGATCTCCCAGTCTTTGAGCCCTTGAGAGGACGGATGGGTTTTGAGTCCTTCAGCCACCATCCCGTCCAGCCTTCCATTTCCCACTTCCCTGACAAAATAACACTTTCCCCTCAGAATCCCTGAGCAAGCAGCTTCACTTCAAGTTCTCTCTGAAGCTCAGTATTCTTTTTTTTTTTTTTTGAGATGGAGTTTTGCCAGGCTGGAGGGCAATGGTGCGATCTTGGCTCACCACAAAATCACACAATGGTGCGATCTTGGCTCCACCTCCCAGGTTCAAGCGATTCTCCTGCATTAGCCTCCCAAGTAGCTGGGATTACAGGCATGTGCCACCACGCTCTGCTAATTTTGTATTTTTAGTTGAGACGGGGTTTCTCCATGTTGGTCAGGCTGGTCTTGAACTCCTGACCTCAGGTGATCATACCGCCTCAGCCTCCCAAAGTGCCAGGATTATAGGTGTGAACCACCACGCCCAGCCACTCAGTGTTCTTTGGTGTCTGGATTTTCAGTCATTCCAAGGTTCTCATAAAGCAGAGTATTTCTGCTCTCAGATTGGACTTCCTGAATTGGGGGAGATTAAAGTTGATGAATAACTTGATCCTAATAGGACAGGGTGTTTTCTTATGTGAGAATATACTACCCAAGGTTGTCTGAGGAGTGAAAACATTAGGAGTTGACTGCAAGGCATGGCGTGTGTGTGCAAATCTGCCCCTACTGCAGCTGTGTGCATGCTCCCTATCTCAGAAGGAAACACTTCTTACCATGGGGATCTAGGCTCATTTAGCCGCATATTCTAGCGTTTTTCAGCAATCTTGCAAAACTTCTGTTTTTCACAAGCTCCCCGCTGGCTGCCCACCTGTCTGCCTAGGAGCTGCACAAGAACATTGGTGCTCCCTCATCCACTTATCTAGACTTTTGCTGAATTGCTGATGGCTCCTCCTTTCCGACTTCCAGCCCTTCCTCCTCTTCCCCAACTTCCCACTGGCAAGCTGCACTTCCTACCTGAGTTTCCTGCCTGCCAGGCACTGACCAGGCATTGGATTTCCCGAGTTGTCAAATCTTCACTGTTCTACTGGCTTGGTGGGGAAACCACTTCCCCTCTTCTGTCAGCTTCTGCCAGTAGGGGCCGGAGCACAGCTTCCCTGAATCAGCCTGGTCCATGTACTCATAGCCCCTGCTCCCAGGAGGACTGTGCCATGAGTCAATGGGGAGCGAGGTTCAGAGGCAAACAGCCAGCTGAACTCACACCCTCACTATTCACATCACCACGGTTCTCCCCTCCCCTTTGTCACTGAGTTAAAGTTGTCATGCCAGGGCCACTGGGTATCTGGCTCACACCTATAAGCCAGCACTTTGGGAGGCCAAGGAGGGAGGATCCCTTGAGGACAGGAGTTTGAAACCAGCCTGGGCAACATAGCAAGACTCTGTCTTTACAAAAATAAAAAATTAGCTGGTGTGGTGACATGCACTTATAGTCCAGCTACTCAGGAGGCTGAGGCATGAGGATCCCTTGAGCTCAAGAGTTGGAGGCTGTAGGGAGCTGTGATCAGGCCACTGCATTCTAGCCTGGGTGAGTGAGATGCCATCTCTTAAAGAAAAAAAAAGTTTTCATGCCAGACTTCCTTGTTTCTTGATATGTTTTCTCCCAAGAGATGCTTCCAATATCCACTAAAAAAAAAAAAAAAAAAAAAAAAAGCCTTCCAGGAAGACCTGCTTTATAAGGCCTACCTACCCAGGTAAGGGCCAAACCTCCACCCCTTCACTCGAGCCCAAGATGAGCCCTTGAATCCAGGTACATGTAGAGTAATGGGCTTGGGGTCAAGGTGCAGAGGGTTCTGGCACCAGTAGATGGCTGTGCTGAAGTTTGGGGTCAGGACTGAGGCCGTGCACATTTCTCCACGGCCCAGCAGAGCTGGGTGGCTGCCTCCTCCATCCAGTGCGCCCAGCAGAGCTACAGGGACAGTGGCTTGGGATGATCAACAGTCACCGAGGAATACGCTGAGCAAGTGGAGTCCAGATCTGCATTCTGGAAGCTTAGGGTTAAGGGACTCACAGGGCCACTGCCTGGGACCTCTACACAATGCAGAATTGTGGGAAGCCTGCTTCCCACAGCAGGCTTCGGTGGTGATGGTTTTTTGTTGGGAAATCAGCAAGCCTCCTCTTTGCCTTTTTTGGAGACAGAGCAATCGGGTTGATGTGCTTGGGAAAGATGTGTTGGAGAATATGCTTTTCATTACATTACGCAGAGGCAGACGAGGCTGAGGGTCAGGCCCAGGTCTCTGGAGCCGAGGCTTTAGTACCAATTTCCTCTGGAGGGGCGGCTGCCCGATGCACACTACTTTCCCAAGAATTTGACACTGTAAGACTCAGGACACGAGAATGAGAGACTTGGACAGTCCCGATTTCATCTCTTCCATTGGCTTTTTTCTTCCCTTCTCTTTTGATCTTCCCACCCCAGGCCCACCGTTTCTGTTTTCCATCATCCAGCTTCCTGCTCTCATGTCCAGAGTCCTGGGGCTCCAGTGCCCTGGCCCCCATCGGTGCCAGGGCTGCCCAGAAGGCAGACAAATCAGAGGCGTCACAGCCTGGCGTCTCCTCTCGCATGTTGAGGGCCGCTTTCACCATCTGCTTTCAATGAAGTGTGGGTTTCAGTACATATTATGGAAACAGAAATGGAAAAACCATCGGGGTCCCTCCTGCAAAAACAATCATTATCCGCTGAAATGAGCTCTTAGGAACTTCCGGGTGGAGAGCACATCATTATTAATGAAGAAGAATTCAGACAGGAATTCTGGCCAGGCTGGACAGACAGGAGAGGGAAGAAGAAATGGAATGTTCTGACTCACCCAGCAGTTAAGAGGAGAGTCCCTTAATAGAGCAAACAGAACAGTCCTACAGCCGCGGCTGTGGAATCCGCTGCCAGCCTGGTTTCTCTCTGACTCAGAATGTGGCTTTCAGGGTTATGGTGCTGGGGAGGTGGGCTCCGTCACCCGAGGAACACCCAGCCCCCGTCAGAGGAGAGACGAGCACAAAGGCTGGGAATGCCATCTGCACCAGCAGGACCTGGCCAGCCCGGGTCTGCCAGTGCCAGGGAGGGCTAGGCCTCAGAGCCAGACTCACACCAGCCTTCCTGGAGGAATTTGCCATCCTTAACTCTCCCTCGCCCTGCGTACCCCATGTGCTGAGGAGTTGCAGTGTGAAGACAGGAGTCTCAACAAGTCTGCAGTTTAGTGAGTGAGAAAAGGAAGCATCAACAGCAGCATTTAATGTGCTAGCCACTTAGTGAGGATGGGGAGAAAGAGGGATTTCCACAATGCCCTTGGTGTTTTCTCCTGCCTGAGAGAAGAGCCAGCCAGCGCTGCCCTTTCTAGAGAGTGGTATGTGTGTGCATCCTATGTGTGATTGCAGGACTGGGGCATGGTGCATGTGTGTGTGTGTGTGTGTGTGTATCAAAAGCCCACTTTCTCTCCCATCACCCACGCCTGAAATTCTACACGTAAAGGCCATTGTCTTCTTCCCTCTTCAGACACCATCATCTTGAATTGAATAATACTTTACGCTTTATCAGTAATTGGCATCATTGGGGAAATTCATTCATCAGACTCTCCTCTTCATGGGAGCATAAAAGGCTGAAAATGAGAATGCCGAGTACTGGGATGGGGCCATGAAGGAGAAAGGGGGCCACAAAAATATACGTGCTGGGCTTCCCAGCTGTGCTCAGGTATCCACAGCTGTGTCCCAGCCTCTGTGCGATGAAAGAGAGGGGATGAGCAGGAAAGAGTGTGTCCTCCCTCCTCCCAGAGACCGCCAAGTCTATGTCAGTGCTTTTCAGGGAACAGCGTCTGTTGATAGGTAGCTGGTTTTCTAAATCTGGATTCCTCCTCGATGGGTCTGGCTTGGGACCCCCTCATTTCCAAATCCTGCACTTTCCATCAGCTGGCATCTCCATGCGTCTAGGGCTTAACTATTCTCAACATGTTTCTGTTAAAATGGTGCCAAAGTAATTGCACCAACCTAATACATAACTGTGGATCCTCACAATAACATGAACACATGGTCATTGTTACCTGTTGGTAAAAGAGAGTGAGTGAAGCCAGGCATGGTGGCTCAATTCAGTCATCCCAACTACTTGGGAGGCTGAGGCAGGAGTATTGCTTGAGGCCAGGAGTTCAAGACTAGCCTGGGAAACACAGCAAGATTCCCCCATCTCAAAAATGAAAGAAAGAGAGAAAGGAAGGAAGCAGGGAAGGAAGGAGGAAGAAAGGAAGAACAAAGCCAGCAAGAAAGAGTCTGAGGGGGGAAGGATGAGGGAATTCCTTCCCTCAGTTCCCTAAGCACTATGCTGCACACACCTGCAGGCACCTCACTGCATCAGAACCCAGAGTGCAGGAAGGAGCCGCACTCATCTTCCTGGGAATGAGTCTTCCAGATGCAACACTGTAGCAACAGTAACTATTATCTCTGGCACAACAATGTGGCTTACAAAACAGAGGGCCCTCAGAAACTTCAAGGCCAGCTATTAAACTCTGTCCTGATGCAGACACACACATTCGTTCAGTAATTACAACGCTACAGTAAAGAACTCCTTAGTTCTTCCCAGGTTGAGGGAAGGCGCAGATGGCTGGGAAGGTCTGCCCCTCTTCCCTGGCATTGCAGAGGACAGGGACTGCTTATCTTCTTGGTGGGCGGGCTATTTATTTACTCGGCTCTCTGGATAGCCTCAGAGTGGTAGTCGTAAATAAACCAGAGCATGGGGGTGGCACGTGCTGGGAAGGCAGGAAGCGGGCCTCCAGTTCCATTCAGGTCTCTCCTGAGTTGGGAACCACCTTGCAAATCACAAATCCCACGGCCAGACAGCCACAGTTCTGACAACTCCCTTTGTCACATATAGGCCTGGAGCCAATTCAGCAAAGACAGGAGATACTGCAAACCAAATGGTGGACTCAAACAAGTCACCACGGCCGGGTGCGGTGGCTCACACCTGTCATCCCAGCACTTTGGTAGACTGAGGTGGGCAGATAGATCACTTGAACCCAGGAATTCAAGACCAGCTAGGCCAACATGATGAAACCCCGTCTCTGCTAACAATACAAAAATTAGCCAGGCTTGGTGGAGTGTGCTTGTAGTCCCAGCTACTTGGGAGGCTGAGGCAGGAGAATTGCTTGAACCAGGGAGGCAGAGGTTACAGTGAGCCGAGATAGCACCACTGCACTCCCAGTTAGATCCTGTCTCAACAACAACAACAACAAAACCCTAAAAACAAACAAACAAAAAACCCAAAACCCAACAACCCCAAAAGAGACAAAAAATCCCAAGTCCCCAAGCAGCCATCAAAGCTCCCCTTGCTTTGTTATACCAACTTAGATGGTTGCTCTTCAATCACTGCTCGTTCTTTAGTCTGTTCCTGAGTGCTTGCTTTGGAATTTACAGTTATTTTTTGTCTCATACTAGATTGTTCCAAGTGGGGACTATTCTTTCTAATTTTTAATATACATTACCATATAGTTTACTGAAAATGTTGGACTCTCATCAGACCATCTGGATATGATAATTTTGGGTGGGTGAGAGGATGGTGTGATTTGTCCCGGCTACACTGGAATTTTAGAGATCTATTTTTATGTATTAATTTTTTTTTTTTTTTTTTTTTTTTTTTTTTTTTTTTTTGTAGAGACAAGGTCTTGTTCTGTCCCACAGGCTGGAGTGCAGTGGTACAATTATAGCTCACTGCAACCTCCAACTTCCAGGCTCAAGCTATCCTCCTACCTCCGCCTCCCAAGTAGCTGGGGCTACAGGTGTGCACCATTACACCTGGCTGATTTTAGGAATTTAAAACCAGACTACATCTTTGCTAAAAGTTTCTTTCGCCTTTTGGGGTTCACTTAACTAGTTCAGACACTGTTTGGCAATTCTGGTTCAATAGGACCTGAGAGAGCTCTGGGATTAATTGAGCCAAGTGCCATACTATGAATCTGGTTGGTGACTAATGTCCTTGGAACTAATAGGAAAGAGTTAGTTTATTTTGGCTCAGTGATCTGGCCATCTATTGCTTAGTGACCACAAATTATGACCCACAGAAGAAGTGAAGTAATTTATGTATAATCATAGAATAGCTAACACCTAGACAGATGTTCTTCTGAGCCAGGCATCGTGCTAAGCACTTTGCATATATTCACTCATTTAATCCTAAAAACAACTGGCTGAGGTGAGTTTTATTGTTATCCCCATTGTGCAGATAAAGAAACTTAGGCAGAGAGAGGTAAGCAGTTTCCCCAAGTTCGCACAGGGTTAGCTGGACCTTATATAGACCCACGACTCACTCCCTGTCTTGCCTTGCCCATTGGCAAGGGCTAACCATGATTTTTAATGAACTCTGGGCAATTAATGGAGTTGATTAGCCATGGCCAAATTTGTGCTGCCACCATGAGGAGGAAGAATCATAGTCCAGCCAGACTGATGAGAACTCAGGAACCAGGAAAGGCAAGGTGAGTGTGAGGCTGAGGTCTGTGTCTCCACTCAAGGACCAAACAGGAAATTCAGGGTGAGAGGGGGGCTCTGTCCAGTCTCCCTCCCTCCCGAGCAGTGACCAGGGACAATGAGCTGGGCTGGGGCACCGCAGGGCTTCATTGTGGACTGTACCTTGTTAACTGAGCTCAGAGTCCAAAGGCTAAAGTGAAACGGAAAGCCAGGCCGACTGTCTGGCTGGGTCATCTACCCAAGAGGATTAGAGGGGGTAGAGCAATGCAGGTGTGAGTTAGCAGGGTGGAAAACCATGAACCCAGCGTGCAGGTGCAGCTAGGAAGAGGTGGGGACAGATGCCCTCCGAGCATGCCACACTACTTCTCATGGGAAACCTTCAGGCCTGGGGAGTCTCTGGGGCGCAGTGAGAGAGGTCCTGTTCCTCCTCTCATATTCCTGGCTTGGCAGAGCCTGGTCCTGAAGTTGGGATATGGTCCACTTCAGGTTGGGATACTAGTATATTCTATTAGGACATGACCAGGACACAGGAATCCCAGCTCACCGCATCCCTGCCTGGGGTTCAGAGAAGCAGATTGGATAGTGGGTAGACGGATGGCCTTTGGAAGCAGATAAACCTGGGCTCAGACTCTGGCCTCCATTAACTCTTAGCTATGTGACCTTGGGCAAATCTATAATCTCCCTCTAAGCCTCAGTCTTCCCAGTTATGAAATGAGAATATTAATAAAACATGTAACTCACCAACTTAATGTAGTAGCTAAGTGCCATAAGAGGTGCAGGATGGTTTGCACAAGGGTTGACTTGCACTAAATCTGCAAGCAATGATACCTCTATTTGTTGTTATTATCAGCATCAGTCATAACAAACGTTATTGGCTGGAAGGTGGCAAGGAGAGGGCAGGACTGAGTTAATCATCCTTCTAAATGTTTGTGGGGCTCTCTTTTCTTCCCCTACTTCAAACTACTAGGATATGAGCCATTCCAAAGGATCTCCCCTACCCCGGAATCCCAAGCAGATGCCAGGTGCTTAAGGGACAGCAGGGTGGCGGGTCAGGAGGAAACCCTAGGTTTTCTCCTCCAACCAACTCTCACCTCAATTCTTGCCTCAGCCAGAAGAGCTGCTATGGGTCCCTTGATCCAAATAGCCATAGTAAAATTAAGCTCCCTCTGATTTCTAAGGCCGTTTTCTCAGAAGAGTCCCGTGGGCCCCTTTGAGTCAATCCTGGGAAGCCGACAGGGTAGGAGAGTCAGGCTCCACGAGGTCAGGACTGTCAGCCCAGAGTCCATTCCTGGCCCTTCCTGGCCTCACCTGGGTCTAAGTACACTCCCTGGCCCCACAAATGCCCTGCTAGCTACAGGCATCACCTGCTGAACTGCCAGCCTCTTTGCAAGGTATTCCTTATTCTTCCAACTTTCAAACCATAGAAGCACAAAATCTGTGTTTCTGTATTTGGACACAACTCTCACCACTTTGGATAGGTGCCTCCAGCTGTATGATGGGACATAGGCTCTCTGCTCACTCACCATGACCTCGAAACCCTTGAAACCCCCCGTGGAGCAGAGCACCTCCTCACCCCCAGCAGCCCAGCCTCTTCCTGGGACCCCCTTCTGTCCCATCAAGGGACATCTCTGATACCTGGGAGACCTGGGCACTAGAGCCCCTTGCTCACTCACCCCGGCCCAGTGAGGCATGAATGACTTCAGGATCCATTGCTTAACAAAGAAACACGTGAAGGGGCCTGGTTTTCCCGGCTGCTAAGAGCGGAGAGGAAGCCGGGCTCTGTGAATCACACAATGCCATCCAAACAATTCAAGGAAGTGTCCAAGGGAAGGGACCAAAATAGCGCAGCACATCCCTGCATGCTGGGAGAGTCAAGAAAATGGAAGCCGGGGTCTGTCCAGCACAAGGAGATGGGACATTTAAAAAAAGAAAAGACAGTTTCCCCACAGCAGAGGAAGCTGCCATTTATAAATATTTACTGAGACAAAGTTGTGCATTCACTCCCAAGCCCAGGAAGGAAATATTCCAGGGCAGAGGTAGAGGTCTGGGTGCTGGAGGCCGGCTTTCCCCTGCGGGGGAGCCAGCCACTGTGCCCATCAGTCTGAGCCTCAGCTCTGGGTTACAGTGACAGATTACGTGGGTAGCTTGACACAGGCCACGATGAGACGAGCTGCACTGCAGAAACAGGCAAGTGTCACACAGGAGGGCTCCTCTCCCCGCCACCACAGAACCGACAGTTTCACGTTTACTAGCACACCATGGGGCGGAGAGACCAGTAAGGGACCCAGCACATCCCGGCAGGTGGCAGGACTTCACTCCCGGTGTGCTTTGGCTTGACTGTGGATGTCCAGGAAGACGAGCCTTTAGCCCAGGCTGTGTCCTCCAGGGGAAGGACTTTGTCAGCAGAGAAGTTTGAGTAGAGATGCTAACTCTCCAAGTCTTTTCTCTCTCCGTCTTTTCTAACAGAGTCAATTCTGAAAAGCTGTCCCTGGAGGAAAGAGTCTTCAAGACCCAGATAACTAAACATGGAGCCCAGGAGAGGATAAACAGTATCTGTTATCATACTCATTATCCTTGGCTTCAAAGGACTCAACATGTTTACAAAGAGAACACGAGAGTTCTCTATGTTTATTTTAAAGTATGGACTTTAATAAACAGTCTTTAAAAAAAAAACCAAATAACACACGGGGAAAGAAATCTTTCTGTGTTTTATGCATCAGTCAAAACATAAGACTCCCTTTGGCTTTGGCTTAAATGAGTTTTGTTTCTTCACTGAAGTTCACCGTTTATAAAATACGTACACTTTATTGACTTTGATCTCCCCACTGGCACAGCTTGAGGTTGGTTCAAAGTTCTATAGAGTTAAACACAACCACATGTGACCAAGGCAGCTCTTGCGGCCCATTTGCCAATGTCTGCAAAGGCAAGACAGGGATCAGAAACTTTAGAGAGGCAAGCGATGCCAAGATCAAGGGTGTGCCCCCCACTCTGAGGAGACCTCAGCCAAAGGCTTCCTCCTCCTGGCCTGCTTCTGGGTAGCCAGCACTTTTGCCAGGATTGAGAGGTGGGCAACACGGCACAGGCCCACACTGTCTCCCAGAGGTGAGGAGTATGCCAGCCAAATTGGTTCTTTCTAATCTTCCCAGACTCGAGACACTTGGAAGAAAAAGCATGTCTTCGCAGATTTTTTTTTAAAAAGTAAAATTCATACTCCTTAGTTACAAGAATTCAGAAGCACAGACATTTAAAATCTGTGTGAGTGTGCACACATGTGCACATAGGTAGATAGATAAACATGCAGATGAATGACAGATGAATAGATATAGACAGACAGACAGAGAGATGATAGGTAACAGATAGACTATAGTTAAATTGATAGGTGATAAATAATAGATGATACATAAGTAAATGACAGTAGATAATAGTAGATGATAAATAGTAGATAAGTAGACAGGTAGATTGATGAATGTAAAATATAAAGGACTTTAACTGAGCAATGAATGATTTCTGAATCAGGCAGTCCCCAGAATCACAGCAGAGTCACAGAGACTCCAGGAATGTCTTGTGGCCAGAACAAATTTATAGACAAAAAAAAAAAGAGGGAAATGACGTACAAAAATCAGCAGTGAGGTAAAGAAAGAACTGAATTGGTTACAGATTGGCATTTGCCTAATTTGAACACAGTTTGAACACTTAGCTGTCTATGAGTGGTTGAAGTGTGGCCACTGGGATTGGCCAAGACTCAGCTACTGCTACAGGTGCATACCACTAAGTTAGGTTTTCAGTCTTGTCTGCCTGTTAAGCTAGGTTGCAGTTCATCCACAAGGACTCAAATATGGAAGTATGGAGTCCCTTCTCAGGCCATATTTAGTTTGCTTTAACAGATGGATGTATAGATAGATAGATAGATAGATAGATAGATAGATAGATAGATAGATAGATAGATAGATAAGATAGATAGATAGATGTAAATTTTCTGTCAACTCTCTAATTTTATTCTTCCTGCAAGAAAATTTTCTATCATTTTCTGCAGGCACTGGGGTGCCTACCTGGCAGCCATTGTCCCCTTTTTCTGCAGTGACAGAGCCTTGGTTCAGTTCAGTTCCACCCCTCTTCCTGAGGACCCAGAGTTAAATCTGATTGTTCTAAGTCAGTCCTGGTGACCCCAGTACCCTTGCCCGAGACTGGTTCAGTATTTGATAGGAGATTTTTTTTTTTTTTGAGATAAGAGTCTCACTCTGTTGCCCAGGCTGGAGTGCAACAGCCCGATCTTGGCTCACTACAGCCTCCGCCTCCTGGGTTCAAGCAATTCTCCTGCCTCGGCCTCACAAGTAGCTGGGATTACACCTGGCTAATTTTTTGTATTTTTAGTAGAGATGGGATTTCGCCGTGTTGGTCTGGCTGGTCTCGAACTCCTGATCTCAAGTGACTCGGCAGTCTTGGCCTCCCAAAGTGTTGGGATTAGAGGCGTGAGCCACTGTGCCCCGCCGGAGACTATTTCTAATCAATGAGATATGATGGATGATTAGCGTGGGGACTACTGACAGGAGAAGGCTTTTCCTCCCAAAATAAAGGGAATTAGGAAAGAACTCTCTCATTTTTCTGTTTCCAGGATGTTTGAAACTACTGCAGTTGTCTTAAAACCATGAGGGCAGCTAATCAAAGATAAAGACTGAAATGATGAAGAAATTGAAGTCTTTAATTAACATTCAGTTAATCCACTGAATGAATCAACTGTAAAATTGACTTCATTCTGGACTTCCTGTTATAATATTCAGGGTTTTTTTTGGGCGGGGGAGAGTAACATCTTTATTAAAATATAATTCTTATACCATATAATTCACTCATTTAAAGTGCAACACCCAGGGCTTTTTAGTATATTCACAGGGTGGTACAACCATTACCACAAATCATTTAGAAAACACTTCCATCATCCCCAAAGCTATGCCACCCCCAACCTCCCCTTTACACCAGCCCTAAAAACCACTAATTTCTGTCTCTGTGAAATTGCCTGTTGTGGATATTTTGTTTTATTTTATTTTATTTTATTTTGAGACGGAGTCTTGCTCTGTCGCTCAGGCTGGAGTGCAGTGGCATGATCTCGGCTTACTGCCACCTCCGCTTCCCAGGTTCAAGCAATTCTCCTGCCTCAGCCTCCCGAGTAACTGGGATTACAGGTGCGTGCCATCACACTCGGCTAACTTTTGTATTTTTAGTGGAGATAGGTTTCACCATGTTAGCCAGGCTGGTCTCGAACTCCTGACCTCAAGTGATCCACCTGCCTTGGCCTCACGAAGTGCTGAGATGACAAATATGAGCCACCATGCCCGGCCTGTTTCTTTTTATAGCTGAATGGTACTCCCTCGTATGTGTATACCACATTTTGCTTATTCTTTCATTTGTTGATTGACATTTGGGTTGTTTCCACCTTTTGAGTATCATGAATAATACTGCTATGAATATTCATGTACAGGTTGTCTCATTCTATTGCACTTTGCTTTCTTGTACTTTGCAAAAATTGTGTTTTACACATTGAAGATTTGTGGCAACCCTGCAACAAGCAAGTCTGTTGGTGCCATTTTCACAACAGGGGCTTGCGTCCTTTCTCTGTCCTATTTTGGTAATTCTTGCAATATTTCAAATCTTTTCATGATTATTATATCTTTTTTGGTGATCTGTGATCAGCAATCAATACAATACTGTTACTATTGTAATTGTCTTAGGGCTACACAAACCTCACCCATGTAAGACAAGATGACAAACTGAATCGATGAATGTTGTGTGTGTTCTGACTGTGTGTGACTGGCTATAGCCTTGACTCTGTCCCTCTCCCTGGGCACCTGTATTCATTGAGACACAATAATATTGAAATTAGGTCAATTAAGAACCCTACGATAGCCTCTAAATGTTCAAGTGAAGGGAAGAGTCACATGTCTCTCACTTGAAATCAAAAGCTAGAAATGATTCAATTTCGTGAGGAAGGCTAATCATACTGAAAGCCTCTGTGCCAAGTAGTCATCCAAGCTGTGAATGCAAAGGAAAAGTTCTTGAACAAAATTAAGAGTGTTACTTTAGTGAACAAGTAACAATAAGAAAGTAAGCCAAACTTATTCCTGATGTGAAGAAAGTGTGAGTGGTCTGGATTAGAAGACGAAACCAGCCACAGCATTTCCTTAAACCAAAGCCTCATACAGAGGAAGGCCCAAACTTTCTCCAATTCTATGAAGGCTGAGAAAGGTCAGGAAGCTGCAAAAGAAAAGTTCAAAGCTAGAAGAGGTTGCTCCATGAAGTTTTAAAAAAGTAGCTGTCTCCATAACATAAAAGTGCAAGGTGAAGCCGCAAGTGTTGATGTAGAAGCTGTGGCAAGTTACCTAGATCTAGCTAAAATCATTGTTAAAGATCACTATACTAAACTACAGATTTTCAATGTAGACAAAACAGCCTTTTATTAGAAAAAGATGCCATCTAGGACTTTCATGGCTAGAGAGAAGTCAATGCCTGGCTTCAAAGCTTCAAAGGCCAGGCTGTCTCTCTTGTTAGGGGCTAATGCAGCCGAAGACTTTAAGTTGGAGCCAGTGCTCATTGGCCATTCTGAAAATCCCAGGGCCCTTAAGAATTATGCTAAATCTACTCTACCTGTGCGCTAGAAATTGGACAACAAAGCCTGGTGGGCAGCACATCTATTTACAGCATGGTTTATTGAGTATTTTAAGTCCACTGTTGAGACCTACTGCTCAGAAAAAGAGATTCCTTTCAAAATTGCTGCTCATTGATAATGTACCTAGTCACCCAAGAGCTGTGATGGAGATGTACAAGGAAATTAACATTGGCTTCATGCCTGCTAACATGACATCCATTCTGCATCCCATGGATCAAGGAGTCATTTAGACTTTCAAGTCCTATTATTTAAGAAATGCATTTTACGAGGCTTTAACTGCCTTGATGATTCCTCTGATGGATCTGGCCAAAGTAAACTGAAAACTTTCTGGAAAGAATTTGCCTTTCTAGATGCCATTAAGAACACTCATTATTCATGCCAGGAGGTCAAAATATCTACATTAACAGGAATTTGGAAGAAATTGACTCCAACCCTCATGGGTGACTTTGAGGGGTTCAAGATTTCAGTGAGGAAGTCACTGCAGAAGTGATAGAAAGAGGAAGATAACTAGAATTAGAAGTGGAACCTGAAGATGTGACTGAATTTCTGCAATCTCATGATCAAACTGGAATGAATGAGGAGTTCCTTCTTATGGATGAGCAAAGAAAGCCCTTGAGGAGCATTTTCTCCTCCTGGTGAAGATGCTGTGAACATGGTGGAAATGACAGCAAAGGATCTCATGACACAGACTTAGTTAATAAAGCAGTGGCAGGGTTTCAGAGGACTGACTCCAATTCTGAATGGAGTTCAGAATGTATGGGTAAAACACTATCAGACAACACTGCGTGCTACAGAGAAATCTTTCATGAAAGGAAGAGTCAATCAGTGCAGCAAATTTCACTGTTGTCTTATTTTAAGAAATTGCCACAGCCACCCTAACCTTCAGCAACCACCATCCTGATCAGTCAGCGGACGTCAACATCAAGGCAAGACCCTTCACCAGGAAAGAGATTATAACTCACTGAAGTCTCAGATGATTGTTAGCATTTTTTAGCAACAAAGTATTTTCTTTTCTTTTTTCTTTTTTCTTTCTTTTTTTTTTTTTTTTTTTTTTTGAGACAGAGTCTTTTTCTGTCACCCAGGCTGGAGTGCAGTGGCGTGATCTCAGCTCACTGCAACCTATGCCTCCCGGTTTCAAGTGGTTCTTGTGCCTCAGCCTCCTGAGTAGCTGGGATTACAGGTGTGCACCACCACCCCGGGTAAGTTTCCTGTTTCATAGTGACGGTATTTCAATGTAATGGCCAGGCTGGTCTTGAATTCCTGACCTCAGGTGATTCATCTGCCTCAGCCTCCTAAAGTGCTGGGATTACAGGCGTGAGCCACTGTCCCCGGTTGTATAAAGTATTTAATTTTTTTTATTTCCATAGGTTTTTGAGGAACAAGTGGTATTTGGTTACATAAGTTAGTTCTTTAGTGGTGATTTGTGAGATTTTGGTGCACCCATCTCTTGAGCAGTATACACTGAACCCAATTTGTAGTCTTTTATCCCTCACCGCCTTCCCACCCTTTCCTCCTGAGTCCCCAAAGTCCACTGTGTCATTTTTATGCCTTTACGTCCTCATAGTTTAGCTCCCACCAATAAAGTATTTTTTAATTAAGCTTGTTTTGTTAGACATAATGCTATTGCACACTTAACAGACCACAGTATAAGTAGAAACATAACTTTTATTTTATTGCTATTATTTTTGTAATATCTGTCCTAATAAGCATTATGTAGTATCTCATTCATAGATTTGACTTGCAGTTTTCTAATGAGTTATGATGTTGAGTATCTTTTCATGTGTTCATTGGCCATTTGTAGATGTTCTTCGAAGAAATGTCTACCCAAGACCTTTTTTCTTTTAACTTTTGTTTTAGGTTTGGGGGTCCATGTGTGGGTTTGTTATACAGGTAAATTGCATGTCACGGGGCTTGGTGTTCAGATTATTTCATCATCCAGGTAATAAGTGTAGTACTCAACAGGTAGTTTTTGATCCTCTCCCTCCTTCCAGCCTTCACCCTCAAGTAGGCTCTGGTGTCTGTTCCCTTCCTTGTGTCCATGTATTTTCAATGTTTAGATCCCACTTATAAACGAGAACATGCAGCATTTGGTTTTCTGTTTCTGTGTTAGTTCCCTTAGGATAACGGCCTCCAGCTGTATCCATGCTGCTGCAAAGGACATTATCTCATTCCCTTTTGTGACTGCGTAGTATTCCATGGTGTATACGTATCACTTTTTAAAAACCCAGCCTACCATTGATAGGCATTTAGGTTGATTCCATGTCTTTGCTATTACGAGTGGTGCTGTGATGAACTTATGAGTGCATATATCTTTAAGGTAAAATGATTTCTATTCCTTTGGATGTATACCCAATAATGGAATTGCTTGGTCAAATGGTAATTCTGTTCTACGTTCTTCAAGAAATTGCCACACTGCTTTCCACAATGGCTGTAGGGGTTCCACTTAAACCGCTGAGGGAAATCTCTACACAGCTAGTATTGCAGCCTCTGAGAACAGGGTGCCATGTCCTGGAGATCAGACCTTCATGGGGACATTTCGTACTGCTAGTGCCTAGACTAGCAGTTGTGGAAAGCAGTGTGGCAATGTATATACCTGCCAGCAGTGTGTAAGTGTCCCTTTCTCTCTGCAACTTCACCAGCATCTGTTATTTTTTGGCTTTTTAATACTAACCATTCTGACTGGTGTGAGATGGTAACTCATGTTGGTTTTGATTTGCATTTCTCTAATGATTAATGATGTTGTGCATTTTTCATGTGTTTGTTGGCCGCATGTCTTCTTTTGGAAAAGGTTTGTTCATGTCTTTTTTCAGCTTTTTGACGGGGTTGTTTGTTTTTTGCCTGTTAATTTGTTTAAGTTCCTGGCAAAGATTCCATGATGAAGATGCCAAAAGCAACTGCAACAAAACCAAAAATTGACAAATGGCTGCACGGCAAAAGAAACTATCAACAGAGTAAACACACAACCTACAGAATGGGAGAAAATATTTGCAAACTATGCATCCTACAAAGGTCTAAAATCCAGAATCTGTAAGAAACTTAAACATAACTTTCATATGCACAGGAAAGGAAAAAATTTGTATGACTCACTTCATTGTGATAGTTGCTTTTGTTGTGGTGATCTGGAATCTGCAATATCTCCAAAGTATGCCTGTACAAGTTTTTGTAGGGCCATATTTGTCCATGTTTCTTTCGTATATACCTCAAGGTGGAATTGCTGGGTTATTTAAATAATCATAAGTAGGTTTATAATATGAATTCTAGAGATTGTGGGCTAGTCTACCAAGAAACATTGCTGAGGGCTTAAAGACCTGAGCTTGTCACTTTCCCCCGCTCTGTAAATTTTCCAGTGCCATCAGAAGCAGCCAGTTGCATTCTTAAGGCTTTGCCTTCTGGGTCACTCTGCTGCAAGCAACCACAGGTAATTACAGATTCATCACAGGCACTGGAAGACTGAAAGAACAAAAAGCAGATGCTAAGATAACCCTGAAATTACTCACACCAGGAAGAAACTACCATCCCAGGCTGGGAGAATAAAAGGGAAGGGATATTGCTATCAGGACCTTGGTGCTGTAGGGGTTCCACTTAAACCGCTGAGGGAAATCTCTACACAGCTAGTATTGCAGCCTCTGAGAACAGGGTGCCATGTTCTGGAGATCAGACCTTCATGGGGACATTTCGTACTGCTAGTGCCTAGACTATAAGTAGGGTGTTGATAGTGGTGGACCCTCATATTTAGAGGATGATCTTCAGTCTAGCTGGTACCTGTACCTCTAAAAAGGAAGCCTGGCCATGCCCTGGATGTCTGCACTGGCAGCACAACCCAGTGGATATTCCAGTCACTCATGGGGCAGGGAGTGTGCCCCACAGATGCTCGAATGGTCCGGAAGCACTGGCTCAGGGTGAGAAAAAAAAGATAGCCTGCCTGGCTGTACAACTGCAAAGGGGACATGGTCCAGCTGCTTTGGACATCACTGAACAGGCACAGCATGGCAGGTGCTAGGAGCAGTCACACAGTGGGCAGCTCGAACCTTTTCCCTGCTGCTATGAGAGCAACACTGATTGGAACCAGACACTGGGGGCAGTGGGGGAAGCCTTTTTTGTCCACTTCCTACCTAGCCAATCTCCCCTGAATGCTTCCTATTGACAGAACCTAAAAGGAAGTCAGTTGGTGAGGGGCCTAAGAAGTGGAGTTTGGAGATCTTTAGCTCCAAATGGAGCAGGATGGCCTTAGAGCTGAGAGACCAGAGGGCAGAAGATGAAGAGCCAGATAAACTGGATCCTGGCCCCAACCCAGCACTGACTGGGTGAGTAGACTTAAGACATTGCCTAACCTTCCTGTGCCTCAATTTCCTTATTGTAAAAAGCCAGGTACTATCACTGACCTTAGAAGTCAGCTAGGAAGATAAATCAAGCCAATATATGTATAAGTGCTTTATAAACTCTAAGAGCCATTTCAATGCAAGACATGGCGATGGCTGATCTGTGTTGCTGAAAAGCTGCATAAGGGAAATTTATATGCCCTAGGGTACACATTGCCCACAGGGAAAATGATGTGAGTGAAAGATAAGTCCAAGGATGTGCAAACAGTAGGCAAGCATCATACCAACATGTGAAACTAGAAGAGCAAAATACAGCATCAAGTCTCTAAACCTGATCCGGACACCAGGTGCAGGAGAAAGAGTGAATGAGAGGTTTGAGTTAGATGTCTCTGGCCCAAATTTGTTCTGGTAACAAGTGGGGAGAATAATAGGGAATCCAAGATTCAAGGGGGCCATGGCCATGCAGAGTGGGAGCTCGGGCACTTACTATTCAAGCGGAGGGCAGTTTCTTGGCTACTGAGGGCAGGCAATTTGTGGAGTCAGGCAGGGCTAAGCATTGCTGGAACAGCCTGGAAGAAGGAACAGTCATGCCTTCTCACTGGTGCTCTCCACCTTTGCTCTTGGGGTTGCCCTAGGTGGGTTTCTTTGGTGCTTTTACTGTTATCCTTCACTTTGTTTCTCCTGGGGATACACTGAGGACAAGCACCCAGGATGAGTGTCTTGATGACAAAATGGACCAAGGCTGGGCGCAGTGGCTCACACTCATGAGATCCAAACACTTTGGGAGCTCAAAGTAGGAGAATTGCTGGAGGCCAGGAGTTCGAGACCAGCTTGCACAACATTGTGAGATCCCGTCTCTACAAAAAAATTTGAACTTTAAGCCAAGCATGGTGTCACACACACTTGTAGTCCCAGCTCCTTGGGAGACTGAGCTGGGAGGATTGCCTGAGCCCAGGAGTTCAAGGGAACCATGATTGTGCCTCTGCCCTCCAGCCTGGACGACAGAGTGAGACCATTAAAAAACAACAACAACAACAAAAAAAAAACCAGAATTATAGTCTTTCCAAGCCCCACTTTTACCAATGTGCATTTTTGATCATTTGTGAATATTGATTTAAAAAGAACATATACTTTTTATGACAAAAACCATTGCTGTAGAAGTAGTGGTATCTCTGTCCTTCAGTTACTGAAAAAGGAAGCTCCTCACCTCTGTCTGTGTCCAGATAGAGCACTGCACACAATGATTCTCAGAGGCTCCTTCCTGATCTGGCACTGGGAACAATACACTCTCCGCCGTTTCCATAGGAGAAATCTCCACCCCCACTGCGCTCTGAAACATTTCCTTTACCTCCTCTGACAAACTGCATTACCAAACCTAGGGATTGTGTTCTTTCAAAATTCGCCTTCAACAAACTACCTGTATGCACCCAAAGGAAATAGTTGACCTACTTACCTAACCCAGGCATGCTAGCCACCTGTGTTGTGCCAATTCTATGATTGGTGATTTAAGTTGGCTTATCTTCTTTTACCCCACTGCTTGCTATAAATATGTTCCTATAACTTACACCAAGGCAGCAGGTGCCAATTAGAAAGTAGGCTAATGGTTTCAGAAGGCTCCTGGTCTGTGCTGCTAACAGAAAGAGCAAAGATCTCTTGTGGATCTCCAACAGAGAGCCTGTATATTATCAGACCGGCTGGAAATGTTGTTCCACCAAATGTGTCTCTTTTAAGAGAATGGAGGAATTTTGAAGATAGGCATCGGTCACAGTTCATTCCTCTTCCTTCCCCAAACAAACCAAGTCCAGGAGTTCATATGATGCCTCAATGCTTAAACTTTGAACAGTTCCATGAAGGAGTTCCCAGATCCACTATCTCTAGCTAGAAACTCTATGTGCAGATAAGAGTACTCCAGGAAGAAGAAACTACATGACTACAGAGAAGCTCGAGAGAGCAGTGGGAGCGACCCAGGTTTAAGACGATGCACTGAGCATGCATTAAGTTGCCCTCTCTCCCCAAATCCCATTGCAGTGATAAGAAATGACATTTTCAAAGAATAAATCCATAACAGTGTTGGAAAGCAGGAAAAGGTGTCATAGGCAGATCAAAATTTATCTCCTAAGTATTTAAGAAATTAAATTGTCACTCACACTAATTGTAGTGAGTAAAATAATACAGGTTTAAAAAACATTAATCTCTCCCTACTCCTTTAAGGCCACCAGTGTTCACATCTGATATTTATATTTCACACACACAGATGATAGGTAGATAGATGACTGATCAATCTATAGGTAGATAGTTTGGAGAGGGTATGGTTTGTTTTTATATAAATATCACCTTATATAAAATG
The DNA here is from genome assembly GCF_007565055.1 of Rhinopithecus roxellana. Lineage (NCBI taxonomy): Eukaryota > Metazoa > Chordata > Mammalia > Primates > Cercopithecidae > Rhinopithecus > Rhinopithecus roxellana. The sequence continues at coordinate 96,967,358 of NC_044559.1, read as the reverse complement.
GATTTATAATACACTATTATTTTATAACATTTTTATGACTTAATAGATCATGCGTATTTCTTCACTCCAATGCAGACAAGTCTAACTCATTCTTTTTTAATTGCTGTATAATATTCCATGACATGAATGTGTCCTAATTTCTTCACCTTCTGCTACTGATGGGCACTCCAGTTGTTTTTAACTTCTTGTCAATAATAAACAATTAGGCAACAAGCACCCCTACACATTCATTCTTATGTGTTAGCACAGTTATTTTGTAGTAGAGGCTCACAAAGATGGGACTGCTACATCGAATATATGTGTGTGATTTATCTCTATAAGTATGTATAATTCATATGTTTGCTATACTACTTGGTAATTCACACCTGAATATTATGACAATTCACTTCCAAATATTTCAGCATGCCTCTCTAGGAATAGGGATTATCTTCTACACAGCTGTAAAACCACTGCCATATCTAAGATAATGTAAAATCATTTCATTATATCATCCAATAATACAGCTCATATTCAAATTTTCTCCAATTGTCCGAAGAATCTCCTTTACAGTTTTCTCTTTTTCCTAAACAGGTTTCAATCTAGATTAATGTATTGCATCTCTTTTAGTGAAGAAGAGTCCTCTCATTTTTTTTCTTAAGACATTGGTGTTTAAGGTGACCAGCCAAGTTCTTTTGTGTGTCCCACATTCTGCATTGCTGTGATCATTTCTTTCCATTAAATCATTTAACTTTTCTGTTTACGTCTGCTATTTCTTAAACTGAAAGTTAGGCCTAGTGGCTTGATTAGATTAAAGTTACACAATTCTGGCAAGAAACACAAAAATAAATATACATGACATGAGATGTTGTATAATAAATATGTATTTTCAATTGTAGTAAACATTGTCAGATTACTTCCCCCAAAGATTGCATAATGGCATTGTGCATTTCCACCAGCATGTCTATTTCTCTGCATCTTAACTGTCCTAGATATTACTGGGCTTTTAATTTTTGCAAATTTGATGGATTCCTCACAATGATATATCTCTGTTCATTTGCATTTTCTTGACTGCTGTGGAGGTTAAATCTCTAATCATATGTTCCTTGACTACTGGGTAATTCACTTCTATGAATTTTGTGTTCACATACTATACTTGCTAGAGTAATGTAATTTAAAAGTAAAGAAAACTCAAACTTTCAGGGCCATAAAATAATAGAAGTTATTTTCTTATTCATGTAACAGTCCAGTCAGGGTGTTTGGTGGGCAGGTTTCCAGGAGATGATTCAGGGGTGTAGGCTCCTTTCATCCTGTGGTTTCACCATTCCCCGGAACTTTAGGCAGAGAGGATAGAAAAGCAACACCCTTTCCTTAACCTCCTTGACCCTGGCAATGACACAGTCACTTACCTTGGCAAGAACTAGTCACATGACATCATTAGACAGGGAAGGCAGGGGCTCAGAAATCTGGCTCCTAGTTGGACAGATGCTTTTCAGAAATGGCATGAGAATCTATGGCCATCTTGGCCACTTATGCTTTTGTCCACTTTTCCATTGGACTGTCTTTTCTAGAAAAATTATTAATAGGATTTGTATAATAGAATAGGTTTACCATATATATCCACTATATGTGCTACAAATATCTTTCCTGGTGTATTATTTGTCTTTGAATTCTATTTAGTGTGTCTTTTGTTTATATATATATATTTATTTATTTATTTTTCTCTGTGAAGATTCCAAAGTAGTATTCTATTTCCTGTGTCTTTTGCTATACAATTATTTTTAAATTGTCTGTAGTCAAATACGAATATATATACACTCACACATATTTATGCACACATACACATATATAAAGTCATATTATATATTTTTCTATCATATTCCTTCACTTACTGCTCCTGTTTTTTCTATCTTACTAAGAAGTTACTCCCCAAATAATGCAAATACTGTCTTGAATTTTCTTCTAATATTTTTATTATTTAATGTTGTACCTTGCACCTTAACCAATTTGACATTTTTTTCATATAATACAAATTAAATTCTGCATTTGTTTCTTTCTAAATAGATAGTCCCTAGTTAGCATTGTTTATTAAATAAGTCATCCTTTCTGGCCTAGCTTGAAATGCTACCTTTGTTTATATTAAATTCCCGTATATTCATTAATTCAACTTGAAATTCTGTTCTCATCCACTGATTTTTCAACATTCATTCTTCCACATGAACCATGTAATGATTGTATGTAGTTCTGAAAAATGGGGAATCTATTGGAATCAAATTAAAATAACTGGGAATGACAGACAATATTTTAAAATTAAATCTTCCCCTATAAGAACATGAGCTATCTCTCTGTTTATTCATGCTTTATGTTTAATAATAGTTGACAGTTATAGAAAAATATATAAACAAAAGACATGCTAAATAATATTTATTTCTAAATATGTTATAATTTTTAATGTATGAATGAAATATAAAACTTTTTAGCTTCCAACTTTTTACTGCTAGCTCAAAGATATTAATTTTGTAAATTTACTTTTTATCTGCCTATTTAATAAAATTATCTTATTTAATTCTAATGGTAGGCTTACTTTGATGTTCTGGATATACAGGCATATTATCTGAAATGAAGACACTGTTGTCTCTTCTGCCTGCAGAACCACAGGGTCAGCTGTGCCCCTTCCCCTTTCAGTATACTCCCATATTACAGTTTCTCCTGGATAAAACCAGAGAATGAGTCTCTAAACTAAGTAGGCAGAGGGCTGAAAAGAAGAGGCTTCCGGGAAGGAGATTCCCAGCATTGGCAGTTGGTTACAGAGTGAAAGAAAGTAGAGAATAGACAGAAAAAAAGGATTCCAGGATAGCTGAAACAACATCTTTAAAGACTGAAAAAGAAAAAAGAAAAAAACAAAAAAACCTATCACCATCCATTTCTATATCTAGCTCAACTATCCTTCAAGAATGAAAGCAAAATAAAGACACTTTCAGACAAAAAAAAAGAAAAAGAAGATTTGTTTTCAGCAGACCTAGACTAAAATAAATGCTAAATAAAGGATAAAGGCAAATTATAATAGATGGAAATCTGGTTCTTCAAAAAACAAAGAATAGCACTGGAAATGGTAAACATGGCATATACACATAAGATTATTTTCTCCTCTTAATTTTATAAAATGCATATGGTTATTCAAAGCAAAAATTAGGCAGTGGCTTGCGCCTATAATCACAACACTTTGGGAGGCCAAGCCAGGAGACTCACTTGAGCCCAGGAGTTCAAGATCAGCCTGGGGGGCCACATAGGGAGACCCATTCTCTACAAAATAAAAAATTAAAATTAAAAAACTGCCAGGGCGCGGTGGCTCATGGCTATATTCCTAGCACTTTGGGAGGCCGAGGCAGGCAGATCACTTGAGGCCAGGAGTTTGAGACCAGCCTGGCCAACATGGTAAAACTCCGTCTCTAGTAAAAGTACAAAAATATTAGCCGGGCATGGTGGCACACACCTGTAATACCAGCTACTCGGCATGCTGACGCAAAAGAGTCATTTGAACCTGGGAGGTGGAGGTTGCAGTGAGCCCTGATTGTGCCACTGCACTCCAGCCTGGGTGACAGAGACTCTGTCTATAAATAAATAAATATTTTTTAAAAATTTTAAAAACCTAGCTGGGCATGGTGACATATACCTATGTTCCTAGCTACTTGGGAGGCCAAGGTAGAACAATGGCTTGAGCCCAGGAGGTTGAAAGTACAGTGAGCTGTGATCATGCCACTGTACTTCAGCCTGGGTGACAGAGCAAAATCCTGTCTTAAAAAGAAAAAAAAAAAACTTATGCTGGCCAGGCGTGGTGGTTTACACTGGTAATCTCAGCACTTTGGGAGGCTGGCAGGAGGATCCCTTGAGCTCAGGAGTTTGAGACCAGCCTGGGCAACATAGGGAGACCCCATCTCTTTTAAAATAAATAAATAAATAAATAATTTTAAAAAGCAAAAATTAAAATATTATATTTTGGAGTGCATAATATACATAATGTATTATATATAATAACTGCAGCATAACAGTTATTGGAAAATAACTGGAAAATATGCCATACAGTTGCAAGATTCTTACATTTTTTTATTATCAGGTACATACTAACTATAAGTAAACCACAATATGTGAAGAATATATACCGCAATCCCTATAACTTCTAAAAAAAAATACATTAGAAAGAAAGGATTTGAGCTTGTCCTTGAAGGTTGTAGGTGTGGCAGACTATATTTCTCCTTCCCCCACCATAGGGGTGTATACTGCCCCACCCAGTACTGTTGGGCTGGACCCTGAGACTTTCTTTGATCAGAAGAATCAGAGCAGAAGAGCTAGTTCTGAGCCTAAAACCTGAAGACACATTGTATGCTTCCATTCATGTCCCTGGGAGTTTCCACCCTTCACTATGAGAATAACATGTGAAAGTTGATTAATTTTCAGACTGAAGCATATCAGCCCCAGCCTATCTACATATCCATGAGTCTGGTGAATGCAAAAGAAATACGTGTTGTTTTAGAACACTGAGATTTTAGGGCTGTTTGTGATCGCAGCAAAAGTTGTTGAATGCAGTGGAATTTGAAAATGGGAATGGTAGTAAGTAGTAAACTTCATGCAAGTCTCTTTAGGTTACTGATGTTACCAAACACAAAGTCCATGTCTGAAGCCCACTGGGATGTAAAATCCATGACTACAGAGATTTTGTGGGTCTTGCTCATCATTGCGTATCTTCGGCATCTAAAACAGTGCTTGGCTTCTCAGAGAACTAAAAATAGAATTAGCATTCAACCTAGCGATCCCATTTCTAGGTAAGCACCCAAAGGAAAATAAATTGTTCTACCAAAAAGTTACCTGCTCTCATATGTGTATCGCAGCTCTATTCACAATAGCAAAGTTATGGGATCAACCTAGGTGCTCATCAACAGTGGATTGGATACATAAAATGTGGTACATACACACCATGGAGTACTGTGCAGCCGTAAGTAAGAATGGAATCATGCTCTCTGTAGCAACTGGAGCTGGAAGCCATCCTCCTAAGTCAATTAATGCAGAAACAGAAAATCAAATACTGCAGGTTCTCACTTATAAGTGGGAGCAAAACAATGGAGACACATGGACATAAAGGTGAAAACAATAGACACTGGAGCCTCCAAAAGAGAGGAAGAAGAGAGGAGAGGAAAGGTTGAAATACTACCCGTGGGGTACAATGTTTGCTATTCAGGTGATGGGTTCGATAGAAGCCCAGACTCCAGCATCTTGAAATATATCCATGTAACAAACCTGCACATGTACTCCTGAAACTAAAATTAAAAAATAAAATAAATAAAATAAAAAGAGTGCTTGGTCTGTAAGAGGTATTCACTCATTCATTGGACAATGAATGAATGAAGTACTGTGGTGAGGGAGTGAGTTGTTGAATAATAAGAGAATGGTTTGACTAGTCTGAAAAGCTAACCTGAGATAGGATGGGGATAGATTGTAAAGGCCTTGAATATCCCACTAAGGTGACTAAACTTGACTTAGCTGGTAATGAGACTTACGTAACAAGACCCATGTAAGACTTTAAGATCAATCAAGAGATGGTGTGCAGGACAGGTGGACAGGGATACTGGAGGTGACAAAACCCATGAAAAACCTACTATTGGAATTGTCCAAGCCAGGTGTGAGGTGGCACTGACCAAAGTAGTGCTAATAGAAAGGGGAGGAGAAATCATAATGAAATTCTCCATTGTTCCTGGCAACAAATTAAAAGTAGAAGGTGAAAGAGAATGGAATCCCAGGTTTAGCTTGGGGCCAGCAGAAGAACTGATCTCCAGGGGATGGGCGGCTTTGGGAAATATTAATTTTGATACCCCAAATGCCATATCTGAGTGCACAGTTGAAAAGAGGGGACTACAGCTCAGGAGATGAGTTCTAAGTAGATTTGGGAACTAGAGATCACTCTTAACTGATTTGGCCCATTCTGAAGCAATAGCAACTGATGAAAGAGATAGATAGATAGATAGATAGATAGATAGATAGATAGATAGATAGATAGATAGATAGATAGATAGATAGATAGATAGATAGATAGATAGATAGATAGAAAAAATTAACTGATTTGGCCCAGATCTGAAGTCATGAAAGAGGATGACACCACCAAGGGGTGAATGAGTGTAGAGTGTAGAGAGTGTGAAAAATCAGAAAGAGAATCTTGAAAAATATCATTTATATTCACATAGTCCTAACGACAGGAGAATAATTGGTCCCAAGCAAAGTAAAACAGGGCAGGGCACACAGGTGCAGAAGCCAGGGGAGGAACGGTGTCAAAATCCCACTTGAGGGGACAAGATGAAAAAGCGGCCAGTGGGTGTAGTAATTGGAGGTCGCCCCTAAACGAGTATTAATTCAAGGCGCAGGTAAGAAACATGGCGTAGAGCAGCACAAAGCACGTGTGAGGAAAATGCTACAGCAGCGGGGAGGACGGAGGCAGCGAACGAAGGGCAGGATGGGCCAGGTGTTGAGGGTGACAGCCCAGCTCGGAGAGGTTTTGTTTAGGGTAGGAGAGATGTGAGCACATTTGTAGACGGCAGCGAAGCCACTGGAGAGAGATTGACTATGCCAAGACACAAGAGGGAGAGGAGATACCTGATTGGGCATAAAGGTTGATAAGTCAAAAAGGAACTGAAATGAGAGCCCGGTGCAACCTTAACAGCCTTTAAAAGGGAGCTGTGAACAGCTGTGGTTTATCAGCACAGACGTTTCTTGTCCACGCTTCAAAGCGTAGCTTCAAAAGCAGGGTCGATCTTTCTTAATTACCCAGCTTCTGTGGCTACCATATATATAGCCTTAGGGCTGGAACAAAGGAGGGAGGCTCTTAGTAAAAGCCCTCGATGACAGTGGCGGTGTCATTCCCACTTTGCAGACATTCCCTTCATTCTTACACTGTCTTTCAGCAGAATGTAGGACAGGTATTGTTGTGAGGGCCAGAAATGGGAGCTCTGATTTGGATGCCAAAATCAAAGTTAGGAAGGGAGCCAGTATTTCCTGTTGCCCCCTAGATAGCCCCACATTGCTCTTCAAAACCGCAATAGTCACTTAACCCCCTGGCACTCACACCAGGGGAAAGCTGTCACAGAATGCTAACAGTTCCAACAAAAATACTTGAACTGTCTTCAGTTCCTTGCATCTGACCTTGATATTTTCCCTTGAAAATGAACCACAGTAGCTCCAAGGAGTACAGGGAAGGGGACCAGATGGACAATAAGATAAGGGGTTTGGATTTGCCTAAGAATTAGGACTAAACCTTGAACTTGGTTATATTCATAGTTTTTTGGTTATAGACAAGCTTTTCCAAGTGTATAAAAGCTGCCAACAATCTTTCCATTTGTTAAGAACTGCACTTAGCGATTACTCTGCATGTCAATAAAAATAAGGGCTTACTATGTACCAGGTACTGTTCCAATCACTTTACACATATTACCTCATTTATTATTATCCTGTGGAGATTCTTGTTAGGATTAAATAAGGTGATACATGGAAAGAACTACCTTTCTCCTCATGTACAAGTAAGGGAACTCTGGCTTGGAGAACCCGGCCATATATTTTAAAGTATTTATGAAATATCATCTGCTTGTTTTCATCTTTTATGAAGATGCATCTAGGATGAATCCTGGGCAAGTTGCCTGGACAATCTAGGCAACTGAATTTCCTACTGAATTTCCTCAGAGAAACGATCACAAAGAAAGGTAAACCAAAGGCTAGGACAGTAGTTCTTAACTCTGGATCCATACAAAAATCACTTGAAAAGCTTTGGAAACCTACTGATACCCACATGACCCCAAATATTCTGATTTAATGAATTAACCTGAGGTGGGCACTAGATACAGGTACTTGAATCTCTCTTTTTCTCTCTCTCTCTTTCTCTCTCTCTCTCTTTCTCTCTCTCTCTCTTTCTCTCTCTCTCTCTTTCTCAATCTGCGTGTGGGGGGCGGGGGCGGGGGTGTGGGTGTGGGTGTAAATCTGGCTCCTCAATTTTTCTTCTACTCTCAGCAGATTATTCTCAGTGTTGGACAATTCCCTTAGAAAGCAGTGCTGATGGGTTGGTTTTGAGAGTTCTCAGGGGCTGCATTGCTCCAGCCCTATCAGACGTGCTTACCACAAGCCTCTTGCATGCAGCTGCTATTGGAAACAGCAAGAGCCTTCCCAGGTTCAACAGCTATTCTCGAGTCAGCTCAAAGCTCTGTTCATTATTTTGGAGTTCTGTTGTCTCTCAGGCCCCTCCATGCTTCCTCTGTTGATTTTCTTTGCTTTCTCCTGCAGAAATGCTACTACTTGCAGGTCTTGTAGCTGCTGGTAGGCCTTCACTTGGTGTATCTGTGGGTTCTTGAAGACATCCTGTCACCTAGCTTGGCTGTAAATGTTGTGAATGGGATTTTGCCTTTACTACCTGTGTGCTCTGTTTTAATATAGAAATTTGAAGAGACTGAAAAACAATGCCTCCATATTTCCAGAATCTTCCCAAGTTACTCTAATATGCATGGTTGAAAACCATGATTTGGGAGGATGTCCAGGGTATAGAGGCTTGTTGTTAGAAACAGGAATTCCCAGATTTGAAGACTAGACCTAAACAAGTTCTGTGGCCCTGGTAGCAAGCCCATGGAATTAACTGGAAACAAACAGGTCAAAAGCCTAAAACTAAAGTTTTAAGGAAGGTGTGATACAAAAGTTATTCAAACCTGGCCAACAAAACTTATGATTGATTAACCTCCAGGGTTATGGCCATATAGTTTCAGAACTGCCATCAACAGAAGAGACAAGCTAAAGCCGTGCAGGCCCAGAAAAAGCCTCCTTCCCAATGTCGCTCTCATGAAAAATAATGTACAAGAGGCCGGGAGCGATGGCTCACATCTGTAATCCCAGCACTTTGGGAGGCTGAGGCGGGTGAATCGCCTGAGGTCAGAAGTTCGAGACCAGCCTGGCCAACATGGCGAAATCCCATCTCTACTGAAAATACAAAAATTAGACAGGCATGGCAGTGGCGCCTGTCATCCCAGCTACTCGAGAGTCTCAGGCAGGGTGAATCACTTGAATCTGGGAGACAGAGGTTGCAGTGAGCCGAGATCACACCATTGCACTCCAGTCTGGGTGACAGAGTGAGACTATGGCTCAAAAAATAAAAGTATAAGAGAAATCCTTTTTCTCATTTCCCAAAGGGCAAAACCAAGTGCCAGGGAGATTCCCCCAAGAACACAGAACTTAGGGATACCAAATTGGTTGACCAAAAAACTAACTCCACTTTCAGACCAAGAAACAGAATTCCCATCTGTGAGGATATGACATACCTTGTTTACCATGATCTTCTTTCCCAAATGGAAGGATTTAATGTATGTGTCCTCTTCTTTTCCCATGTTTATAGGTTAACATAGGATATATTTATCATTTGCGACTAATATATTTTCCACATTCATCCTATATCTCGGATAACTTCTCATATTATGAGTTCTACATTTCCAAGGTAGAATCCAGGAAATTCATATCCCTAGAGTCCCTTGCCTCTACAGGGCAGACACATAGCTTCACTTCCACCTATCAGATACACCCACGGGAAATGTGGAAACGGGAAAGACCAACACTGAAGCACTGAGATGAATCTTTCAGCAAGTGTGGTGGTAGTGTTTGGTTCTGTAACCGCCCAGCCGGTTCTTCTTGCCCAATGCCTAGACAGAGCCAATTTCTCTAGATAGTGGAATTGCAATAGAGAAAGAGTTTAATTCACACAAAGCTGGCTGGACAGGAGACAGGAATTTGATTATTACTCAAATCAGTCCCCTCAAAAATTCGGGGATTGAGGTTTTTAAGGATGATTTGGTGGGTAGGGGGTCGGGAAGTGGGGAGTGTTGATCGGTCAGATGAGATCATAGGGAGTCGAAGTGGATTTTCCTTGTCTTCTGATCCTGAGTAGGAACATAGGTTGAGCCAAATTACTTAGTACGGGAGGCATCCGCTGGTGCATCAACATGCAGCATCTGTGAAACCTCTCAAGTGCTGATCTTAGGTTTTACAATAGTGATGTTATCCCCAGGAGCAATTTGGGGAGGTTCAGAATCTTACAGCCTCCATCCACACCACTCCTAAATCTTGTAGCTAATTGGTTAGTCCTACAAAGGCAGACTAGTCCCCAAGAAAGAAGGGGGTTTGTTTTGCGAAATGGCTATTATCGCTTTTGTTTCAAAGTTAAACCGTAAACAAAGTTCCTCCCAAAGTTAGTTCAGCCTACACCCGGGAATGCACAAGGACAGCTTGGAGACTAGAAGCAAGATGGAGTCAGTTAGGTCAGATCTCTTTCGCCGTCATAATTTTCTCAGTCATAACTTCTGCAAAGTTGGTTTCAGTTCTATCTGGGCAATAGTGGTGCTTCTGGCACCCAGCCACTAAGTGCTGTAGAAGTCTGGTGGCAGTGACAGGAGTTATTTTTGCTGTACCAGCACCTGGGGCATGACTGGGCTTTGTTCCTAGTCTGTAGCTTTAGAATGTGGCTCTTTGGTCCCCTTTGAGATGCTGTTTGCTATCTAATGTCATTTACTAAATTCATTTTTTGTTTAATATAGTCCAGTAGATTCCATTGTTTGTAATTGAGAATCCTGAGCAATAATGTTGGAGTGAGTAATTTATCATTTAATCCTAATTTACTCAATAATGAGGAGCTACATCCTGGCCTGGCATTATTAGCTACAGAGGCTGGAGTTGTAGCTGGCTGAAGTTTGTGCCGCTCAGGTAAGTATGAGCATTTTGAAGGTGAGGTGTGGATATTGATTAACAATATTCTCAACATCCTCTCTTTCCCTCTTCCACTGTGTTGGAGCCACAAGGTTTTAGTTGGATTAATCTCACACCCCAGCTGCTGGGATAGATCATGATTGGTCTAAAATAATCTGACCACAGTGATTGGTTCAGGGATGGACCAATTAGAAGATGGTTTAGAACCTTGTTCTAAACTGTGACTTGAAGTCTTGTTCTAAACTGTGAAGCCAGTCACAGAGGTGGGTAGAGGTAAGACAGCCACAGAAATACAGCCAGATCAAACTGCACTTGAAGCCTACTACCTGTGAACCTTTTAGTTATTACTGAGCCAGAAGATCTTTTTTAGTCATAAGCCATCTTGAGCTGGATTTTTTTTCTACTTGCAACTGAAAACATCTCAATATAAAAACTATGCAAGGTTTTTGCTCCCATGTGTGGCTTTGAAATAGCTGTGCTAATCATGGAGTTAGCATTTAGTCATCCCAACAGAGGGCAACATTTTGGTTCATTTCTTTTTAAAGTAATCAAAAGTTGGCAGGGCACGGTGGCTCATGCCTGTAATCCCAACACTTTGGGAGGCCAACGTGGTAGATCACTTGAGGTCAGGAGTTCGAGATCAGCCTGGCCAACATGGTGAAACCCCGTCTTTACTAAAAATACAAAAATTAACCGGGCGTGCTGTCAGGTGCCTGTAGTCCCAGCTACTAGGGAGGCTGAGGCATGGGAATCACCTGAACCTGGGAGGCAGAGGTTACAGTCAACTGAGATTACGCCACTGCACTCCAGGCTGGGCGACAGAGTGAGACTCAGTCTCAAAACACAAAAATAACAAAATAAAAGTACTCAAAAGCTATCTAACATATTAAACTTGGTGCCAACTTGTGCTGGGCACTGGGCTGGTGACTGGAGATGGAAAGATGAGTAAGATGTAGTACATGTTCTAAAAGGTTCCATTTTAGCAGGTCTCAAAGGAATTTATGCCTCAAAAATTCAACCTTGTTCTATTAGTGAGAACACTGAAGTTCAGAGAAGTCTCTTACCCAGTTGTTAACAGCACCAGGACTGGAAGCAAGGTTTATCAGTGTATTCGTCCATTCTTGCATTGATATAAAGAAATACCTGAGACTGGGTAATTGATAAAGAAAAGAGGTTTAATTGGCTCATGGCTTTGCAGACTGTACAGGAAACATGATGCCCATATCTGCTTAGCTTCTGGGGAGGCCCAAGGAAACTTACAATCGTGGTAGAAGACTGAAGGAAATCACGCAAGTCACATGGCTGGAACAGCAAGAGAGAGAGAGAAGGGGAAGGTGCTGCACACTCTTCAACAACCAGATCTCATGAGAATTCACTGACAATGGCAAGGACAGTACCAAGGGGATGATGCTAAGCCACTCATTAAGCCCCATGATCCAGTCACCTCCCACCAGCCCCTATCTTCATCATTGAGGATTACAATTCAATATAGGATTTGATGGGGACACAGATCCAAACCACCTCAGCCAGCTACAAGCCTGTGGTAATTTTGATTTGATAAATAAATATTTGCATTGAGTATCTAAGACATCTAAGATAACTGGGGTGTTCTGCTTTAGAGTTTGGATGTAGATATATGTAAATTTCCCAGCCTCTTGCAATAGCCTCTAAAATACAACAATGGGATAAATAGATCCTCAGGTTAGTAGGGAATCTATTTCCCACCCTCAGAACAACTTATTCCCTATAAACCCAAGGTTCTCACAGGGAACTCCCTCACTCACATCCAAGGGCCAGCCCTGTTTGCCTGGACATAACAAATCCCAGATCATACTCACATTGCCATTGCAGCTGTTGGCACTGGAATAGGTTGTCACTGTTGGGTCCAAAGAAACAAGGATGGTGCTGAGTTTCCTGCTTCTGAGACCCCCACTATCAGTGGTGTCCAGAGTGCTCAGGTTATAGTGGCTCACCACTGTGGGAAGAGGACAAGCTCCCCCTTCACCAGTGCTACAGTTGAACAAGGCTGTCCCATGCCAGCATTGCCCTGTGATCCCAGTGTTAGAGCTCTTTAGGTTCACTTCTAAATCCTTTGCCACTGGGCAAAAGGCCTTGCCCAGGATGACTGAGAAGGAGAGCCTCCAGCATCTGCTGCCAGAACCATGGTTCTCCTTTCATCACTGGACTTAGTCAAAGGGCCTGACCACTATCACATTGGTTTCTGCCCTTGGGGGAATTTTATCCAGAGAGCCTCAATTGCCCGTATCTGTCACTGCGTCTTTGTCAGGGCCATCCCAACTTTTAATAGCACTTATTCTCCAGGAAGAAGCACTGAGATCTGCCGCCATCTTCTCTGAAGACCCGTGAATTTCTCATGGATATTACCCTTGTCTCACACAGCAGCCATTAAGTTCCTCCTACCCACTGGGTGTTTTCTGGCTTTTGGGTTTTTTTTGGGGGGGGGGGAGCAAAATTAATTTCAATCACATTGAATACCCTATTATAAATCTCTATTTTCTTTTGGATAGAGGAAACTAATCTATATCTTCTAAGGACAATAATATTTTAGATTCTCTTTGAAAAAGATCTCACTGAATTGTTGAAATTCTAAAAAACATCACCATAAGGGCTAATATAAAATAAAATCTTTAAGGTCTGGCTCATTGGCTCATGCCTGTAATCCCAGCACTGTGGGAAACTGAGGCAGGAAGATCACCTGAGGTCAGAAGTTTGAGACCAGCCTGGCCAACAGAGTGAAACCCCATCTCTACTAATACACAAAATTAGTCAGCCATGGTGATGGGCGCCTGTAATCCCAGCTATTCAAGAGGCTGAGGCAGGAGAATCGCTTGAACTCGGGAGGTGGAGGTTGCAGTGAGCCAAGAGATGGCGCCATTACACACCAGCCTGGGCAACAGAGCAAGACTCTGTCTCACTCACACACACACACACACACACACAGGCACACACAGATCTTTAACTAAATTGCTGAATATGGTGGGCAACCTCTACAATGGCTCCTAGGGAGCCCTACCTTTCAGCATACATGCCCTTGTGTAATCCCCTGCCCTCAAGTGTGAGCTGGCCCTACCTAGTGACTTGCTTCTAACAAAAAGAATATAGTGAAATCAATGGACTGTCATTTTTGAGATTAGGTTACAAAAAGATTCTGATTTTTTTCCTGTTATCTGGTCTCTCTCTCTCTCTCTCCCCCACCACCCCCCATCCTCCCCCCGCCCTCCATCTCTCTCCCTCCTCCCTCCTTACTCTAGGTGAAGCAAGCTGCCATGCTGTGAATAACCCTATGGAAAGACCTGCAAAGAACTGGGGTCTCTGGCCAGTAGCGAGTTTGGCTCTGAGGCCCACCAACAGCCACATGAATGATCTTGGAAGCAGTGTCCTCTACGAAGCCTCGAGAGGACTGCAGCCCTGGCCAACACCTTGATTTCAGTCTCTCTTGTAAGAAATCCTGGGTTTTCTTTAGGCTTATGAAGAGTCTCAGGCACCCAGACTAATTGCAACTGCATCCTGATTCCTGAAAGACAGTCTTGAAATGCCTGTCTGCTGCTTTAATCCACTATGTTTTGGGGGTTGTTACACAGCAGTAGATAGCTAATACACTGAGTATTTGTAATACAAGATATTTGGCTTTATGTAAGACTCTGGCTTCAAAAGTGTTTGCATTCTTTGAAAGCTTTGTTCATACTTGAAGGAAAAATCAGTGACTCCGACCCAGGAAATCTCTCCCTGAGCCTCCCAGCTCCACGGCTGATTGAAGAGCATCTCTGGGTTAACCACCTTCAGTTTCCTCATCTTTAAAAAAGGTATGATCATTTCTCCCCTACTTTTCAGAGTTACAGCAGTGGAAATAATACAGGTAAAGCCACTTCCAGCAAGTGAAGCGCTGCACACACATGAAATGTTTTGTTTTTAAAAGCCAGTCTTGGCGCCGTTGCCATTTTCTGTTCTTTTCCTCTAAACACATCCATCCTTCACACAATCCCAATTGTGCCGTGTTGTGTTTAGCCTGAGAAATACGACCGATTGAAACTGTACACCACCGGTGAGGCTGAAGGCAGCACTGAGTTGCTACTGAAATTCAGTGTGTTTTCAAAGCGCTTTTCCCTCCTCTAGGGAGTCGGTTGTCAGAGGACATCCTGGCCTGTGAAGATGAGCACTTCCTCCCGGGAATTGGGTGGAGCCAAGGCCGAGGTCCTTCCTGGTGTTACTCCTCTAACTGAAGCCTCTCTTCTGTTCAGTAGACAAAGAAAGTACCTCATGACTTCCTGCATCCTATTCTCCGGGGTGTCATCCTTGTAAGGAAATACTGACTCTAGAGAGGAAATGTGTTTGTGAAAATAGAAATAATAATTAAATCATGTAAATCAAAAGAACAAGATGTATGAGGTTTTTAAAGAAACTAAAGAAAATCCCACTGAACCAAATCTAAATTCAATCAGATGAATATCTGACTTAGCTCGGTTAATTAACACGATTTATCAAGCAATAGGTGTCCAAAATGTTTCTGTGGTGTTTAGGCACTTTTCTGCATTTTGTGAAATGTCTACAGTGAATGTGTAACACTTTGGTGATCGAAAATGGAGAGGAATCCATTAGAAAAGCCTTCAGTAAATAGTACAGAGAGTATTTTCTTATTTGTGCTAAAAGAAATGCAAAAATGGTAAGCTTGAAACAGATGAGTGGAAAGGAGTAGGATGGGAGGGGGGATGGAAATGAGCCTTCTCAGAGTACAACTTTTTATATCATTTTGATTTTTGAAACATATAAATGTTTTACATATTCAAAAAACAAAATTAAATCCAAATGGATTTTTCAAATTCTAAAATTGAATGCAAACAGAAGAAAGCATAAATATATATATATATGTATATATCAAATTAAAAAATAACCACAGAGAGAAAAAAAGTATTTCAAGTAACTTTTAATTTTAAAAATCTTTTGATTCTGGCTAATTCAAGTTACTTTTCTTTCTTCTTCCTTTTTTTTTTTTCTTGCAGAGATGAGATCTTGCTACGTTGCCCAGGCTGGCCTTGAGCTCCTGGCCTCAAGTGGTCCTCCCACCTGGGCCTCCCAAAGTGCTGGGATTACAGGCACAAGTCTCTGTGCTCAGCCCTCAACTTACTCTTATTTCCAACTGCCATCTGTAATAGGATACATGCTAAGGCCAAAAAGAACGGTAAATAAATGTGAAACTTGACTTACTAGTTTTGTTGACAGCTGTAATGTTAGTTCATTTTACAGGTCAACTTTACCAGGCCATGCGGTGCCCAGACATTTAGTGAAAGACTTTCGGTGTGTCTGTGGGGGTGTTTCTAGGTGAGAGTGACATATGAGTTGGTAGAATGAGTAAAAGCAGACTGCCCTCCCTACTGTGGGCGGGGCTCATCCAATCAGCTGAAGGCCTAAGCAGAACAAAAAGCCTGACTCTCCCATAATAAAAGAGAACTCCTCCTCCTGCCTGCCTTCAGGATGGCACATCATTTCTTTTCCTGCCTTCAGACTGAAACTGAAACACTGTTTCTATCAGGGTCTGAAGCCTGCTGGCCTTTGACCTGGCTCTCCTGGGTCTTGCTGGCTGCAGACCTTGGGATTTGACAGCCTCTGTAATTGCTGAGCCAATTGCTTACAGTAAATCTATGTTTATTGTATATATTTATATTATGTATATGTTTATTGCATATATTTATATATATTATATGTTTATTTATATATGTTTATATATGTTATATATATAATATAAACATTATATAAGTTTGTTTGTTTTGAGACAGAGTCTCGCTGTGTCGCCTAGGCTGCAGTGCAGTGGTGCAATCTCAGCTCACTGCAGCCTCCACCTCCCGCGTTCAAGCAATTCTTGTGCCTCAGCCACCTGTGTAGCTGGGATTGCAGCCATGTGCCAATACGCCCGGCTAATTTTTGTATTTCATGTTGGCCAGGCTGGTCTCAAACTACTGGACCTAAGTGATCCACCCACACAGCCTCCCAAAGTGCTGGGGTTATAGGCATGAGCCACCATACCTGGCTGATAAATATTATATATGTTTTAGATGTACATATAAAAACACATACACACAAATCCTTTTGGTTCTGTTTCCGTGGAGAACCCGAACACATTGTAATTCTAAAACAGTTCTATTTTTATTTTGGATAAAGCAAATAATCTACTTAGGAAACAAGATTCTCTCTGTAAGAGAAAAGGTATGAAATACAAAAGAAATGAAAATATAAAATAAAGGAAGATAAGAGAAGTCCTACACTGTGATGTTTGTGCAGGGAATGTCATTAAGAACTCATGACTGGCCAGACGCGGTGGCTCATGCCTGTAATCCCAGCACTTTGGGAGGCCGAGGCAGGTGGATCATGAGGTCAGGTGTTCAAGACCAGCCTGGCCAACACAGTGAAACCCCGTCTCTACTAAAAATACAAAAAATTAGCTGCGCTTGGTGGCAGGCACCTGTAATCCCAGCTACACAGGAGGCTGAGGCAGAAGAGTTGCTTGAACCCGGGAGGCAGAGGTTGCAGTGAGCCGAGATCATAACACTGCACTTCAACCTGGGCGACAGAGGTAGACACCGTCTCAAAAAAGAAAGAAAAAAAAAAGAACTCATGATTACGTTGACAACGCATCTCCCAGCTTTGCTCGCTGAAATGGCCTGAGCACAACCAGTGCCCAGGGTTTGGCTTCTAAGTGTCATTCCCACTAAAAGGAACCAGGGATCCCTGGAGAAATGGCTGACTTTAGATCTGGGACAGAGAAAGCACAAGATGAGCCTGAGATGACTTGTGCTACAAAGAGAGAGAAAGGCAGTGAAGGGGAGAGAGAGAGAGAGAGGGAAAGAGAAAGAGAGAGAGAGCAAGAGAGAGCAAAATAAATAAAGGTAGAAGAAGAAAGGAAGCTCCTCTTTTACAGAAATCCAGCTAATATATGTAGAAAAGATTATCAAATCTAAAACATAATTTTGCAGCTCTCAATGTAATAACTGATTGAGGCAAGGATCTTCATGGATTCTTTAACAGCTGGACACAATATTGTTAGTGATGAGTTATTCAAACAATCTCAAAGTATCCCCCCTGCAGATAATTTGACAGTTGAAAACAACAGCAAACTGCAGGTATACAATGGAGATATCTGGTGGTCCCAGTCTTAGCCAAAATATCCAACTTGCATCACAAATATTAGGACAACCTGATAGCATGTGCCTCTTGATGTGATGAAAGCACAGGTTTTCAAGGTCACTTCTGTAATGTTCTTACCAATGTTGTTTAAGCTGAATCTAATCACACATTTAGACTTCAAGTACTCTGAGTTACAGGGAAAAAATAAGAACCAGGAACACAGTAAGCACCACCATGAAGAGACAACCAGATGAATCTGGAAGGCAGAAGATGGCACAAGACCATTGGTCTGAACTCTTCAAAAAGTGCATCACAAAAGATATAAAAGCATGTGGACTGTTCTATAATAAAGAAATTAGGCCGGGCGCGGTGGCTCAAGCCTGTAATCCCAGCACTTTGGGAGGCCGAGATGGGCAGATCACGAGGTCAGGAGATCGAGATTATCCTGGCTAACACGGTGAAACCCCGTCTCTACTAAAAATACAAAAACTAGCCGGGCGAGGTGGCGGGCGCCTGTAGTCCCAGCTACTAGGGAGGCTGAGGCAGGAGAATGGCATAAACCCAGGAGGCGGAGCTTGTAGTGAGCTGAGATCCGGCCACTGCACTCCAGTCTGGGCGACAGAGCCAGACTCCGCCTCAAAAAAAAAAAAAGAAAGAAAAGAAATTAAAGAGCAGTAACAGTCACATGCAATGCTTGAACCTTAATAGGATCCTGAATTGGACAAAGGAATATATACTGCATGAGAAGATATAATGAAATTGTTCATTTAATTAATTAATTTATTTTTGAGACAGAGTCTCACTGTGTTGCCCAGGCTGGAGTGTGGTAGTGCAATCTTGGCTCACTGCAACCTCCGCCTCTTGGGTTCAAGCAATTCTCCTGCCTCAGCCTCCTGAGTAGCTGGGACTACAGGCACGTGCCACCACACCTGGCTAATTTTTTGTATTTTTAATAGAGATGGGTTTTCACCATGTTGGCCAGGCTGGTCTCAAACTCCTTACCTCAAGTGATCCACCCACCTTGGCCTCCCCAAGTGCTGGGATTACAAGCATGAGCCACCGCACCTGGCTGAAATTGTTCATTTTACTAAGTATGATAATGATATTACAATTAGGTAGGAAACCATTCTAAGGCGATTCGTGCTGAATTATTTAGAGGTGAACTATTGTGATGACTACAACTTATTTTCAAATAGTTAAGCAAAAAGAAGTGGATATATGTATGTAAATAACAGAAAAAAGAGGGAGGGAGTGGCTGGGGGAGAGGAAAAGGGAGACACAGAGAGAGAGAGAGAGAGAGAGAGAGAGAGAGAGAGGAGCACCCAAGCGTGCACTGGAGAGAGAACAAGCAAATGGAGCAAAATTGGTGACTCTGGTCCAAAAGTGTAGAATTTCACTTTATTATTTTTTCCATTTTTCTGCACATTTGAATATTTTCAAAATGAGAAATTGGGAGGAAGGTACTGATGATAATACTTGGGGAAAATCAAGTGAGGTTGCTGCAGGAAACGTAATGACAGACCCGTGCTCTTAGATAAGAATAGTAACTTCCCCCACAGCTGGGGAGGAGTACAGCTGTCAGTCAAGGATCACTCTGTGAGGCTGAGTGTGCAGCATTAATGCAAAACAGCAAACCTAATCCACGTGCCCCGGGCCATTGCTACAAAAGCAATGGGTGCTCTTCCCGGGTAGCCCCATGTTCCAGGGAGCCAAAGCTTGCAGCGTGAGGGGGTCTCTTCTTGGAACAGAGGTCAGTGAGCGAAGTCAATTCAAGGCTTGGCTTTGAGAGATCACATGTCAGTTGCACAAACAGGATGAGAAGGCAGCAGAGTGAGTGGCGGAAAGGAATTTGTGGCTGAAGGAAGAAACGTGGGCTCAGAGCTGGAAGCTTTATATAATTTTATACATGACAGCAGCGTTTCCCAATTTCCGGGAGATATTTTGGCTATTGTTGTTAACAGAGGACTTTCTGTGACCTCTCAGTGTGTTTCAGTTCTTTCACCTGTCCCTACCCTCGCT
Organism: Rhinopithecus roxellana; assembly: GCF_007565055.1. Classification (NCBI taxonomy): domain Eukaryota; kingdom Metazoa; phylum Chordata; class Mammalia; order Primates; family Cercopithecidae; genus Rhinopithecus; species Rhinopithecus roxellana. The sequence continues at coordinate 96,947,456 of NC_044559.1, read as the reverse complement.
GCCCCCTGGTACTCAATGATTTCCAAGACCTCTGCTTCCTCTCCCTCCTCCACAACACTAAAAGAAAAACCGTGCAGCTATTTTCCCCAATGCCTGCTCAGGGCTTTCAGGCTCCACCTTCCCTGAAGAGCCTCCTCTGTTACTGGGGTTTTGAAATAACCACGTGGAAACCTAGAGATTCCCAACTGGGCACAAAGAATTACGGTTTCACTGTGTGAACAAGAATCACATATTGTTCAAGTTCCCTGTTGGATTGACTATTTTTAATCTACTACAAGCAAAAACCTCATCAATGTTGAAATGGTGTGGTCAAAGCTAACTGGTTTAAAATACACACATATGGTGGCATTCATCTTTCGGGTAGGAATTTATTTGTATTCCTGCGCTCAGCTGTGCCATGAGGGGTAGGTTGAGAGGAGCCGATGCTGCCTGAGCAGTTCATCAGAGAGAACAGACCAGAGGCAGAGCACCTCGCAGAATGCCCTGCGGCTCCACTGCTTCCGTCGAATCTGTTCAAAATATTGCTTGTGGCTTTCCACAAACTAATTGCCTTGAAAAATCAGATTATAAATGTTATTGAGTTTGAGGATAAGATTGTTGCTTTTGTTAATCCAACAAGTCCCTGTCTCCATAAAAGGTCCATGTGTCCCATGAGTACTAAATATATGTAGACTTAATACCAGCTAAAACGATTTATGCTCCTTTTTGTACTGGGAACATGGTTTTGCCAGATGGTATCGCAAGCTGGCTACATCTGCTTTCCTTTCCACCCTGGCTGCTAAGATGTTCAGAGCCAAATTTGAAGGCCACCTCTACCAATGCAGTCAAAGCCTTATGACCTGCATTTGGGTTACTATTCTTATTTTTGCATCCTCATGATTTCTTCTTCTTCTTTTTTTTTTTTTGTTTTAGATGGCATCTCGTTCTGTCACCAGGCTGGAGTGCAGTGGCGTGGTCTCGGCTCACTGCAGCCTCCACCTCCCGGGTTCAAGCGATTCTCCTGCCTCAGCTACTGGTAATTGCTTCTTAATTGGTTCTAGCTCTGTAAGTTGCTTGGAATCCTTCTTTGAATGAGGAGGTGTATAAGGGATGGGAAAAACACCGGTCGAGCATAAAACACAGGAGAGGTTGCTCAGGCTCCCATTGCCCTCAGTTTGCATATTCATCAAGGGACCGTGGGGTGCTCTTTGCCCTATTCAGGGACAATAGGATGCACACCAGCAAACCAGGAAGCCTGAGCCCAAATCCTCTATAAGAGTAGCACATGTATGGAGAGCAGCTCTCCGTAAATGGAAAAATACTCAGTAGCAATTTTCCCCAGTGCTGTTGGGGGAAGCCAATAAACAAAGCTGACATTGTGGCATTTTACTACATCAAGGAATGAGCTAGGGCCGCAGGACATTCCCTGCCAAAGGTATCAGACCTACAGACGTTTCCATGATGCACAGGCTGCACCTGGAGCCACCTGAGAGAAACAGGAACCGAGCTAGACACTTGATAGACATTTACTCTGCAATCTCCATGTGACAAATCTGTAATAGAACAATCTTATTCCATTTCACACACAAAGAAACTGAGGCTCACAGGAAATAAATTGTCCAAGGTCAAGTAACTGCAAGAAAATGGCAAAGCAATACTTAAAATTAAGGTGTAGGCCAGGCATGGCAGCTCATGCCTATAATCCCAGCACTTTGGAGGCTGAGGTGGAAGTCTAGGAGTTTGAGACCAGCCTGGGCAACATAGCAAGACCCCAGACCCACAAAAAATAAAATAAAATAAAAAAAAGCTGGGTGTGGTGGCATGCGTCTGTACTCCCCGAGACTCACTATTCAGGAGGCTGGGGCAGGAGGATCTCTCAAGCCCAGGAATTTGAGGCTGCAGTGAGCTATGATCACACCACTGCACTCCAGCCTGGGTGACAGAGTGAGACTCTGTCTCTAAAAACGACAACATAAAACAAAACAGAAGCAATAGGCTGGGCAGGGTGGCTCACGCCTGTAATCCCAGCACTTTGGGAGGCCGAGACGGGTGGATCACCTGAGGTCAGGAGTTCAAGACCAGCCTGACTAACATGGAGAAACCCCATCTCTACTAAAAATACAAAATTAGCTGAGCGTGGTGGCACATGCCTGTAATCCCAGTTACTCGGGAGGCTGAGGCAGGAGAATCGCCTGAACCCGGGAGGCGGAAGTTACAGTGAGCTGAGATCGCGCCATTGCACTCCAGCCTGAGCCACAAGAGGAAAACTCTGTCTCAAAAACAAACAAACAAACAAATAAAAAACAGCAGCAATAAAAGACATGGTGCATCTGATTTCAAAGTCCTGACTTACTGCAGCGTGTCTAAAGGTTCTGTTCAATACCTATCCTTGCCTGTTTCCCCCAGGTCATGGCATGAATGTCACTTCTCTTTTGAAACAGGCTCCTCCTGACGAGGCTGCTACATGAAGTCTACAAAGCATTTTAATTCTTTGGAGTAAGCGAACTTTAAAAACATAAAGCCATGTGGAATGAGGCCAAGGAACCACTGGATAGCTGCCCGGTTTGACTTTGGGTCCCTGTGAGAATTGGAAAGCAAATGTCGAAGAACGGATCTTGCCCTCTGGCACCCGTGAATGTCACAAAAAATTCGTGGAAACTCCTAGAGAAATTCCTCCGCCTGTGTTAAGACTTTTGTAACCCTAATATGTAAGTGCTACCCTGCGGCTGGCCACCGTGGTGGCCACGGTGCTAATGCTGGTGCCCCGCACTGTTCAGCCCCCACAAGGGACCCCTGAGGACCCTCACCTCCTGCCTCTCTCCTACCTGGGCAGCTGCTGTTCCCAGCCAGGGTTGCTGACACTTTGGGAACTGCACTGACCAGTGGATGCTACACTCTGAGCTCCCCTGCAAACCCCTCAGTGAACCTGCTTCAGAGCTGGTGCCTGTCACATTGCACATCCCTCGAAGCCATCTCAGATAGCGTGTCCGAAAATATCTGTCTTCCCCTCCAAAAAGAATTTTTGTGCTCCTCTTTTTCCAGTAAATCTCCAATCCTTTTTCCCTTCTTGTGGCTCCTCCTGCTTCCATGCTGATATTACTAGCACTAGTCTAAGTTCCTCATCTGTGCCATGCTATCTCCCATCACCAAGTCTTTGCATGGGCTGTTCCCTCTGCCTGGGACACCGGAGCACGTGCCTGTCAAATTATGTGGATGTTTGTCCCCTCCAAATCTCATGTTGAAATGTGACCTTCAGGCTGGGCGTAGTGGCTCACGCCTGTAATCCCAGTACTTTGGGAGGCTGAGGTGAGCAGACCACCTGAAGTCAGGGGTTCAAAGACCAGCCTGGCCAATGTGGTGAAACCCCATCTCTACTAAAACTACAAAAACTAGTTGGGTGTGGTGGCACATGCCTGTAGTCCCAGCTACTCGGGAAGCTGAGGCAGGAGAATTGCTTGAACCTGAGAGGTGGAGGTTGCAGTGAGCCGAGATCATGCCATTGCACTCCAGTCTGGGCAACACAGCGAGACTCTATCAAAAAAAAAAAAAAAAAAAAAAAAAAGAGAGAAAAGAAAAGAAAGAAAAAAGAAAAGAAAAGAAAAAGAAAAGAAAAGAAATATGACCTCCAATGCTGGAGGTGGGGCCTAGTGAAAGGGGTTCGGAGCATGGGGGCAGATCCCTCATGAATGTCTTGGTGCCCTCCCTGTGGTCCCCATGGTCATGAGTTCACGTGAGATCTGGTTGTTAAAAAGAGCGTGGCACCTCCTCCTCCCTCTCTCTTGCTTCCTCTCTCACTGTGTGACATGACTGCTCCCCTTTCACCTTCCATCTTGAGTGGAAGCTTCCTGAGGCCCTCACCAGAAATAGATGCCGGTGCCATGCTTCCTGTACAGCCTGCAGAACTATGAGCCAAATGAAGGTCTTTTCTTTGTAAATTACCCAGTCACAGGTATTCCTTTATAGCAACAAAAAACAGACTAACACACCTGCCCCAGGTCCCCTCCCTGGCTCTGACTTCCCAGGAGCTCTTCTAGGTTAGTTACCTCCTCTGAGCAGGCCTTTTGACTTCTCCAGACAGTTAGGCCTCTGCTCTGAAGTCCTGTTATATCCTAGGGGTCTTTAACTTTCATCGCCCTGTCACTGGTATTGATTGTCTGCCTGTCCCGCTGGCCTCCCGGCCCTCTGAGGGCAGGAGCCCCATCTGTGCGGACTGCTGCTCCATATCTCAACAGTGCCTGGCACAGAGCAGACGCTCCATCAGTGTCTGATGGGTGAGTGAGTGAGCTCTTAAAGAATGAAGATCTAACTCAGACTGATGCTGTCACAGTGGTAATCATAAAATGTCCACAGATTTATGTAGCTCTTCACAATTTAAAAAGTGCTTTCTCCCTGCACTTTGGGAGGCCGAGGCGGGTAGATCACCTGAGGCCAGGAGTTGAAGACCAGCCTGACCAACATGGTGAAACCCCATCTCTACTAAATACAAAAAATTAGCCAGGTGTGGTGGTGCACTCCTGTAATCCCAGCTACTTGGGCGGCTGAGGCAGGAGAATCGCTTGAACCCAGGAGGCAGAGGTTGCAGTGAGCCAAGATTGCGCCATTGCACTCCAGCCTGGGCAACAAGGGCCAAACCCCATCTCGAAAAAACAAAAAGGGGTGCTTTCACATATGTGATTTTTATAACCCTTTAAAGTATGTGTTTCTTATAGAAGCCTTGCCTTTTTCAAATCTTTTATTCTTCCTAGTATATTTTTGCTTTGGAATTGGTATCAACTCCTATCTCCCTATAATTTTTCATTTAAATAATTGACATTCATTTAGCCACTTTACCTCAGATCTCTTATTTAAAATGCAGAGAAGGCCTTATGATGCCAGTTTTACACCTGAGAAAAATAAGGTCCCCTGACTAGTGAAACAGAGGCCCCCCGGAGCCTGGGCTGTCTGCCTCCATGGTCTTGGTCTCGCAGTGATCTATACTCACCTGTAGTCACTGGACATCTCCATATACGTCCTTCCAAGTTCACATTACCATTGGTAACTGGCCCACAGTCTAATTCCACCCTAGTCCTACTCATGCACCCACATAACAGGAGCACGGTAAACCAGAGACTTTCTAGATTGTCACTCTGTGCATTTCATCACCGGGCAAAATACATGTCATTTTAAATGTCTGCATTTTCATCAGAACAAAAACTGACAAGAACGAATGGTTTGGTTGAAGTTGCTTTTGTCGAAGCATATGGAAATGATCAATTTCTTCCCCAAATGAAGTGGAAACATAGTTTGAATACAGAAATATAACCCAGATCATTCTAAGGGCAGCTTCCTAGACCCCAAGTGGCCCTTAGACCACACCTTGACTGTTACTTGGTTAGTAATTTATTTATTATTATTCTTTTTTTTTTGTTTGAGATGGAATTATGCTCTGTCACCTTGGCTGAAGTGCCGTGGCGTGATCTTGGCTCACTACAACCTCCGCCTCCTAGGTTCAAGCAATTCTCCTGCCTCAGCCTCCCAAGTAGCTGGGATTACAGGTGCGCACCACCATGCCTGGCTAATTTTTTGTATTTTTAGTAGAGATGGGGTTTCACCATGTTGGCCAGGCTGGTCTCGAACTCCTGACCTCAGGTGATCCACCTGCCTCAACCCTGCAAAGTGCTGGGATTACAGGTGTGAGCAATGTGCCCAGCCAGGCTTAGTAATTTTTTAGATTCATAAGACATGGGCCAGAATTGAAGCCAAGTTCAGACAACTCAAGTGTGGAGATTCCCCTTGGCTCTAATGTCAGTGGCTTTCACTGTAGGGAAGGGCATTTGTCCCTCCTGGGAGATACTGCTGCTGCTGCAGCACATTTGCCCCTTGACTGTGGGTTTGGCACAGGGAGAGCCTCTCCAGGGCTAACCCTGAAGCCATCCCATGCTTTCTCTTATTTAAATGAATAAATGTTGGGATGGGTTTAGTGCTCACACTTGTAATCTCAGCATTTTGGGAGGCTGAGGTGGGAGGATGGCTTGTGGCTGGGAATTTGAGACCAACTCTGGCAGCATAGCAAGACCCTGTCTCTACAAAAAAAAAATGTTTAAAAATTAGTTGGGTGTAGTGGTTCACACCCATAGTCCCAGCTACTCGGGAGGCTGAGATGGGAAGATTGCTTGAGCCCAGGAGTTTGAGGCTGCAGTGACCTATGGTTGCACCACTGAACTGCAGCCTGGGCAATAGAGTAAGACTCTATCTCAAATAAACAATAAATAAATAAAATAAATAAATGCTACACGTTAATTTAATGTAATCTGACAAACAACAGTAGACTGAAATACCATCTCCAGGTGCCTGTCATCCTCAGAGTGGGCTGGCATGAAAGATTTTCATTATGGGCAGGGCGTGGCAGCTCACGCCTGTAATCCCAGCACTTTGGGAGGCCGAGGTGGGCAGATCATTTGAGGTCAGCAGTTCAAGACCAGCTTGACCTACATAGTGAAACCCCGTGTCTACTAAAATACAAAAATTAGCCGGGCGTGGTGGCAAGCACCTGTAATCCCAGCTACTCAGGAGGCTGAGACAAGAGAATCGCTTAAACTCTGGAGGCGGAGGTTGCAGTGAGCTGAGATTGCGCCACTGCACTCCAGCCTGGGCGACAGAGTGAGATTCCGTCTCAAAAGAAAAAAGAAAAAAAGATATTACTCATGGAGAAAATGGCACTGATGTGACCTGAAGAGAGAAGAGCTTCTGCCAGTCTCCCAGAGCAGCAGCGAATGGGATATTCCCCCTTCTCTGTTGGGGAATTGCTAGAAAACAACAAGCAGAACAAGAAAGAGAAACACGACTGGGAGTCAGCTGTCCCCTGAAGTACGGTGGTGAGGAAGGAAGGGCTGCTGAAAGAGAGACAAGGTCCAAGGGGCCGGCCATGAGGGCACAGCTGAGTCCTGCAGGCTAGGAGGCTCCCTCCCTGAGGAGCACACACATACATCCCGTGTCTGACACAACACCAACAGGTGTTGGGCCAGGGCTGGGCCCTTCCCTGAAATCTTGAGACCCAAAAAGGGCAGCACAGGACGGGGAAAGGTATGGACAAAGCCTGATTCCAGGACTTTTCCCAGGGGAAAAGTTTACAGGAGCTCACAGACCCTGGTGAAAGGATTCCTGCTAGCCTGGAACATAATTCAAGTTCTCTTGGAAGTATTAATAGCTGGCCCAGGAAGAATTCTCCTCATCCGAAGATGAGAAATAACCGAGAAAGAACGGACTCGGCAATTTGAAGCTGGAAAATCCGGCCCCAGCTCCTCTGATATTGGCCGTGACTCACTGTTCCGGCCACACGGTCCTCTGGTGGCCCAAGACGAGGCCCCGCCCCAGGCTTGCTCTCGACTTCTCAGGAAGTGAAATGATGCAGGGAGCATTTTGCACTCCCAGAGGGCTGTGGCTTAGAGCCAAGGGAAGGAAATCCACCCCTGCAAGAGGATTCTAAGATGCAAAGGGTGTTTCAACACATCCCTGGAACCACCCACCTCTCAACTTATTGTTACATCAAATAAAGGCTAAGTTATTTTAATCGGGATTTTCAGTTACTTGCAGCCAAAAGCATAATAATGAAAAGTTGTATAGAATGTGCCATTTTTGAAATATAAACAGATAAACTAACAAATAAACAATGCAAACACATATGCTTATCCATGCATAAACTATAGAACAATAAATGAGAAGCTAGGAGAAGTGTGGCTTTGCGGGAAGAAAACTGAGTGTCATAGCGATAAGGTGAAAGCAGGCCCTTTTGTCCACTTTGGAGATTTTTTTTTTTTTTTTTTTGAGACAGGGTCTTGTGTTTCCCAGGCTGGAGCATAATGGCGTGATCATGGTTCACTGCAGCCTGTAACTCCTGGGCTTAAATGATCCTCCTACCTCAGCCTCCCAAGTAGCTGTGACTACAGGTGCGCCACCATGCCTTGCTGATTTGTTTTAGTTTTTGTATAGATGGGGGTCTCATTATGTTCCTGAGGTTGGTCTTGAACTCCTGGGCTCAAGTGATCCTCCCACCTCAGCCTCCCAAAGTGCTGGGACTACAGGCGTGAGCCACAGTGCCTAGCACTGGTTTTCCTCTGGATATACTGCCTAGTCAAAATAAGTATATATATATTTTTTACATCAGGAGATTCTCATTGCAAATATTGCTGCTTTGCTCTCAGGGCTCCAGGCTGAGACAGGCTGACCTATAGACAGGCTGACCTACCCTGGGCAAGATCCCAGCATCTCCATTTGTCTCCAGTCCTTGTCTTTTGAGCCTCTCCCATTTGCCCTCCATTTCTGCACATGGTCCTGACTGCCCCCTCCCCTGCCTTCTAGGTGGAGCACTCACCCCTGGGATCTGGCACAGAGACTCCGCCCCAGCTCCTCTGATATTGGCGGCAACTCCCAGTCCTCAGGGAGCGCGAGGCAGGACGTTGCCTCTGGGACCTCTTGTTGGTGCTGGCCCATCTCCACCAGCTTTGCCCTAGACCTCTCCGGAAGCAAATCTGACCCTGGGTGTATTTTCCTCACTCAGAAGACTGTGGCCCCAGGTTGAGTAAACACATGCCCAGCAATCCCAGAGGACGCCACAAAGCAGGACTGAGTGCAGTGAGGGGAGTGTGGACTGTGAATCTGAAATGAGCTGCTGATGGAGGGTTGACTCTCAGGAAATGAGAAGGTCTTTGCAAATCAGCTGGCAGCTCCTGAGGAGATTATTTTCTCCCTGAGTAGATGTTAGCTGAAGATACACTGACTACCAGGAGAAGACATGAACTTTCGGAGAGAAAAACTGCCCAGTACAGGTGTCAAACACAAGGCTGCTCGGAGCGGAAGTTGGCCATTCTGTCCAAGACGACCAGGTTGCTCGTGATTCCAACACAGACTCGAGACTTGTCTAGGCAGAGGGTGAAGAAATCCAGTGGCCTGTGGGCCTGAAGGATTACTCCCATCTTCCTGAAAAGTAGGGGCTTGGGGAGCTGGGAGTGCATTGTGCAGAGGGGAGGGGCTTCTGAAGCCACAGGCTAAAAGGGAGCCTGGTTCTTCCCCATGTGGGCTGGGAGACTCACATCTAAAATCTACTTCATAGTTTATATTCTAGGGTAGTAAATTTCTTTCTTCCCTTCTTTTTTTTGGGGGGTGTGGTGATATGGGAAGAAAAAAGAATCCAATAACAAATGATCTGATGTTCTAATAATATTTAACAACTCTTGAATTAGGTGTCTGCACTGTATTGAAAGAAAATATTTGGCTATTGGATTAAAACCTAAAAACCCTTAGAATAACAATAAATAAAGTACAGTTCTGACAACCCAAAACACAGTGAACGAGTGCCCCAGGGGAAGTCTGAGGGCTTGATCCAGAACTGCAAATGCAAGCTTGAAATCTCTTTGAAGTCTTAGGCTTGGTCTTTGAAATTTCATCCAGTTTTAAAATTCATTCTACCCATGAATGTTTATTTTAATATGAAAATCATGTTTTTTCTCCTCTAAAAATCACTCAGTCAAACCCAGTGCTCTAGGAGGGTGTGGCAGGGGAACACATGGGCCAGTTTCAGATGCCCAGGGATTTGAATCATCAGGTGTCCAAAATCGCCAGCCACATTGAGACAAAGGCTGGTTGGCGACTGGGCTGCCGTAGATGGCAGGGACAGGGAGCACAGGTGCCAGGTTTTGGGTGATGGCCAGAGACGATCTTCAGCACCTTTCATCAAAGAACGAGGAAAAATAATTCTACTGGGAGTCACACACACACGGGCTCACAGGACCTCTAACATCCTTGGCATCCTGGTTATACTGTGCATTAGTTCAGGGAGGTTAGGCTGAGATAACAAAATAGGCCCAAATGTGCAGTAGCTCAACACCATAGAAATATAACAGCTCATAGAGGGCTAGATGGGCAGCTCTACCCCATGTAGTCATCCAAGAACCAAGGTTGATGGCAGCTGATGGTAGTCACCTTTAACATATAGCTTTCCTGAGGGTTGCCACCTCAACCATCCAGAAGAGGAAACAAGCATGTCTGAGCATACCTGCAAAGTTTTTGTGTTTGTTTTTGTTTGTTTGTTTTTGAGATGGAGTCTCACTCTTTTGCCAGGCTGGAGTGCAGTGGCACGATCTTGGCTCACTGCAACCTCCACCTCTCGAGTTCAAGTGATTCTCCTGCTTCAGCCTCCTGAGTAGCTGGGACTACAGGCACGTGCCACCATGCCCGGCTAATTTTTGTATTTTTAGTAGAGACAGGGTTTCACCAGGATGGTCTCGATCTCTTTTTTTTTTTTTTTTTTTTTTTTTTTTTTTTTTTTTTTTTTTTTGAGACGGAGTCTTGCTCTGTCACCCAGGCTGGAGTGCAGTGGCCGGATCTCAGCTCACTGCAAGCTCCGCCTCCCAGGTTCACGCCATTCTCCTGCCTCAGCCTCCCGAGTAGCTGGGACCACAGGCGCCCGCCACCTCGCCAGGCTAATTTTTTATATTTTTAGTAGAGACGGGGTTTCACCGTGTTAGCCAGGATGGTCTCGATCTCCTGACCTCGTGATCTGCCCATCTCGGCCTCCCAAAGTGCTGGGATTACAGGCTTGAGCCACCGCGCCTGGCCGGTCTCGATCTCTTGAGCTCGTGAACTGCCCACCTTGGCCTCCCAAAGTGCTGGGATTACAGGCATGAGCCACTGCGCCCAGCCTGCAAAGTTTTTATAGGCCAGACCTGGAAATGACTGACACACATGGCTGCTCACAGCACTCAGTCCGATGATCATACTGAACTCCAGGTATAACCGCATACCGCTATTTCTCCAAGAGAAAGAGAACGAGTTATTTTGTTAATTACTTTTTTCTTCTTTTCTCTTTCCTCCTTGTTCCTTGTTCCCCACTTCCCTCTTAGCTCTTTAGAAATGCAATGAAAACCTTCAGCTTCCCTTCGCCAGAGGCTCCCTACATGATACTCCCAGATGATCTAACTACCTGCTTACTTAGAAACTCCAGAGCCATGACTCTCTCTCACCAGGAGATCGCCTCAAGAGACAACACTCAATCTGCAACCTAAAGCATGTCCACGATGGAACTCGCTCCCACCTGGAGAACATCTCCAGACAATGGCCACCTTACAACCTAGCTCTGCCCAGGATGGCACCAGCTGGACCACTCAGTAGATAAGGCAACACAGTGAGTCATGTAGACCTTGCACCTGCTCGCTCCCTCCCCTGCGTGCTGCTCATGCCAGGTTCCCGTTTAAAAGCCCTGCTTTCTGCCCACAAAGGGAAGCAGTACCCTTAAAGGCAGGAGTTTGTACATCTTCCCCTAAGCTAAGACTTAGAATAAAGTCACTTTCTTTACATCAGAACTCACCCCTCTTCATTGGACTCTGCAAGTAGCGAGTGACTGAACCTGAATTTCAGTTAACACAAGGAAGTCTGGGAAAGAAGGTCTAGCTGTTTATTCAGGAAGGGAAACCTAGATTTTAAAGAGTGGCACTTTTTTTTCACATCACCTGAGGCCAGGAAATGACATGAAGTTGTGCACATTCATTTCGGGTAGATTAAATAATGAGATAGCTGCCACACCTGTCACCAGCACATTTCTGGGTAATCCTAGGCTCACTTCCGTACTTCAATTATGTAAAAGAGCCTTTGCCCCCAGTCAGTGAGCTATTGGAAAATGTACTGCATCAGTTATTTATTTCTGAACATCAGTTATTCCCAGAGCTTGATCTGATTCAGTTAGTTCCAGGCTCTCTGTAATGAAATTAATAAAAATACTTGTCACTCTAAGGAACTGACTAGGTACATTGACTAAGAGGTCTGAAGACCTATATTTTTTTGCTTAAATGATCTCTTTATTCTTAAAACTGTCTTCCATTTCAACCTTTTAACTGCTTAATAAGCATTTCTCTAGAGTTCAAGAAGTTTCCATGGCACTAATTCAAATTAGAGTCTCGCTCTGTTGCCCGGGCTGGAGTGCAGTAGCGCAATCTCGGCTCGCTGCAGCCATTGCCTCCTGGGTTCAAGCGATTCTCCTGCCTCAGCCTCCTGAGAAGCTGGGACTACAGACATGTGCCACCAAGCCCAGCTAAGTGTTACATTTTTAGTAGAGATGTGGTTTCACCTTGTTGGCCAGGCTGGTCTCGAACTCCTGACCTCAAGTGATTCATCTGACTTGGCCTCGCAAAGTGCTGGGATTACAGGCATAAGTCACCACACCCAGCTGGCATATGACCTTTTTCATGGTAAGTTTGCCCTGCTAACTTCATTTGTGCTAAAGCAAGCACAAATGGGGTTTATTGTTTCGCCAGCTCTAATGGTCACTATTTGCAATACATAAAACCAGCATAACATCTATGACAGATCTTCCTCCTAATTGAGACACTTTATACTCAAACTCAGAACCACTGTTTTCTGGCTGCTTTTGACTAGAAGGTGAACATTCCAGATACAGTTTGGATGTTTGTCCCCTCCAAATGTCATGTTGAAATGTGACCTCCAATGTTGGCAGTAGGGCTTAGTGGGGAGTGTTTGCATCATGAGGAAGGATCCCTCATGAATGGCTTAGTGCTCTCCTCATAGAAATGAGTGAGTTTCTCACTCTGTTAAATCACATGCTGGTGCCATGCTTATGTAGCCTGCAGAACCACAAACCAAATAAACCTCTTTTCTGAATAAATTACTCAGATTCTGGTGTTCCTTTATAACAAAGGAAAACAGACTAACACAGTCCCCTGTGTTAGTCTGCTAACACCCTGGTTGCATCTCTCAGCCAGCGTCCTACACAAGGCAGACTATATAAACTATTTAATGAAAACTCACCTTTCCAAGGCCAAGAGCCACCTTGAATCTGTACCATTTCCTTTAGGCCTTCTATTTCCAGAAGGTTAGGGCTCATTTCAAAGCCCTGGGGCTCACACAGGTCTGTCTGCCATTGCTTTATCTTGCCTCTTAGCAACTTGGTGGCACCACATCGATTCTCTGCACAGTATGTCCTGAGCTATGCCTTTGAATCTTTACCCAAAGCTACCACATTGCACAGCTCCAGCGAGAGCTGTGCTCTCTGTGCTACATGAAGACCCTCCATTCATTATAAGAATTTGGGAAGACCGCATCTGAATTCAGGCTTTCAAGTCTTTGGGGAGAATGCATAGGTGGTTCTTGAAGCTCCAGTACCATCCTACAGGAAATATTATGTCAGCTGCAATTGAACCAAAAGGGGGGAACTTCCATTTTTAATGAGATGGTTTGAAAACCAAATCATTACAAACATCTGGTAATATGGAATAATGTAGGATAAACATGATTTTAAATGCAGCTTAAAGAGTGAGTTGAATACCAGAGCAGTGAGCAAGTGAGCTGATACTGTGACTGCCCAGAAATCATCAACCTCAGTAACCTTGGGGCTTGGGTTTCGGTATTCCTGCTAAGATAGAAGGCAGAGTTTTCATCTCATGCAAGTAAAGAAGACTCCCACAGCAAGTAGGAACACTTAAAGAACAACAATCTCAATAAAAGATTAGACTAGATAAATATCCATGTAATATCACAGTGGCATTATAAGAGAGCTTTTGTGTTACTTACAGCACTAGGAGAAAAAAAAAACATCCTTCCTGGAAATTTATAACTGCACTTCATTCAAATTTGGGTTCAAATTCACACTATCAGCATGGTTCACAAAAAGCCAAGAAAATAATATGAAAATGGTTCCAGCCAATAAAAACCCCCAGGGCACCAAACTCAGGCTGCACAAGATTTTCACAGAGGATGAGCTCACAATCAAAACTTCCACAATGCCCGAGGAAATAATCCACCATGATTAAGAACCAGCAGACATAATAAACAATAGTATTAGAACCCAAGGACTTCAGAAAATGGGATAATCTTATAAATTATAAACTAAGAGTATTTGACATGACTATTGTCAGAAAGAAAGGAAATCAAAACATAAGAAAATAATATAACATTATCAAAAATGAAATCAGGTAAAAATAAGAAATAATCAAACAAAAATTAAAAATGTAAAAATAAAAATCTAGCCAGGCAGGGCAGTTCACGCTTGCAATCCCAGAACTTTAGGAAGTCAAGGTGGGAGGATCACTTGAGACCAATAGTTCAAGATCAGCCTAAGCAGCATAGCAAGTCTCCATCTCTAAAAAAAAATTTTTTAATTAGCTAGCAAAGTAGCATGCATCTGTAGTTACAATTACTTGGGGATCTGAGGGAGAAGGATTGCTTGAGCTCAGGAGTTCAAAACTACAGTGAGTGGTTGGGTACAGTGACTCATGCCTGTAATCCCAACACTTTGGGAGGCCAAGGCAGGTGGATCACTTGAGCTCACAAGTTCAAGACCAGCCTGGGCAACATGATGAAACCCCATCTCTACTAAAAATGCAAAAAACTAGCCAGGCATAGTGATGCGTGCCTGTAGTCCCAGCTACTCAGGAGGCTGAGGTGGGAGGTTGGCTCAAGCCCAAGAGGTGGAGGTTGCAGTGAACCAAGATCACACCACTGTACTCCAGCCTGGACACTAGAGTCAGACCTTGTTTCAAAAAAAAGAAAGAAGAAGAAAAGAAAGAAAGAAGAAGAAAAGAAAAGAAAGGAGAAAGAAGGAAGAAGGAAGAAAGAAGGAGAAGGAAGAGAAGAAGAAGGAAGGAAGGAGGAAGGAAGGAGAAGAGGAAGGAAAGGAAGGAAGGACGGAAGGAAGGAAGGAGAAAGGAAGGAAAATAAAAGGGGGACCGACAATGAAAGACACAGTGAGCTATGATTATGCCACTGCACTCCAGCCTTGGTTGTCAAAGTACAAAACAAAACAAAAACAAATTTAGTAATTGAAATGAAAAACTCAGCAGCTAGGTTTCACCTGATTTAGACACAGCTGATTAGAGAATCAGTGAACTGGAAAGTAAATTTGAAGAAATCATACAACAGGCAGTACACAGATCAAAAAATGCAAAAACACGCAGAATATGTAAATCCATAGAGACATAAAGCAAATTGCTGGTTGTTAGGGTCTGGGGGGATGAGAGAATGGAGACCAATTGCTTAATGTGTATAAGGCTTTCTTTCAGAATGATGAAAATATTTATTGCTAGATAGAGGTGGTGGTTACATAACATTGTGACTGTACTAAATTTCACTGAATTTCA